>NC_135008.1:10320576-10641153 GCF_051020985.1 Nomia melanderi
CTGTTATTAGATATAAGTTTTATACAGCAAAATTCAAATTCCTCAGTATTCTTGCACATAGAAATTTACCAATGTCTCGCATCAAACTTAATATTAATTGGCCTTGAAACAAATCTAATATCAGAGATTCAAGAATTCACGAGATCTTATTATTACACATTGAGTCAGCCCCATTCTCATTGGATTTTCCATGTAGCAATATCACTATAAACAGAAAGCAATCATGGAAACTAGAAATCACATATAATTGCCGGGTTTGAACGAGCGTCGCGCAATAAAACGTACGTCAGACGATTGGTGTCATTAGAATTCCGCTAAAACGGTTTAACCACCGATTAACATTGTCCTCGCGTGCGTCGCCTTACGTCGTCAGCTACCGTGGCTCGAGTCCCTTTAAACGAGCACCCTCGTAACCCGCGGCTCGCTCGCTCACGGGGACGAGCTTTACGATCGCTCCATACTTTCCACTCGTAATTCAAAACGGACGCGGGAAACGTGCGACCGTCCGTAATGGAGATTCAACGCGTACCCACCGGCGTTATGACCGGCCTTAATTAATATTCCGCGTGTAACCGGCCACCATGCAGTTTCGCTGATTTTTGTGCGTTTACGCAAACCGACCGTTTATAGCCTGGTCACGATCTTTGCCTCTGACTAGCGGGGTCACGGAAATTGCGTGTCGTAAAAAATGTAAAAAAATACATGACAAGGATGACTGATAAGAAATAGAGATTACTGTATGTAACGTGTGTAAGCGGGAGGTCACCACCTAAATGAGGATGGAAATAATATTTGCTGGAAATATATAGTTCATAACGATTTTAAGTTGCCCATTGACCTGATAAGTTATCTGTGATGGACAAATATGGTTAATATAATGAATGTTGTACTAGGATCAGTGATAGTAAGTAGTAAGTGTCTCTTGTGTTTTACAGAACGAGAGTGGCCAAATTTTGTATATACATGATCGACTGTTTTTCTTGAAAATGTGTCGCGATCTTCCTATTCAAATCTTGACATTTAACACATTCAAACTTGTGTCTCGTGTACTAATAAGTGACAGTGTAGGAGGGCGTATTGATATTGATAATGATGTTTTGTTAATGATATTTAATAATTGAAAAGTAGTCAGAGAAAAAATATAGATTAACTTTTATGTTATTATCTTATCATTAATGGGAAGTCTGCGTTGCATGTCTCGAACCAAGCGTTCATAACTTGTTACGTTTCCAGACAAAGATAATGGTAATGGATCTTCTGTATTGAAATCAGTAAGTCGGGAACGATGTTTAGTTTTCGTGAACTTTAAATGTGAAAAGTCCAATTCACATAAGTACATATGTAGATCTAAAACAAGAATAGATATATTCGATACATTTGGTAATATTAAGACACTTTTCTCGATTGACGTATTTCCAAAAAATCTTCCTCAAGTTCCCTGGCTTGTAAGGTTAACTAAGACTGAGTTGCGTTTGCGTGTTGAAATCGTCTCCTGTCGGCTGTGATCGATCAAAAATCGATCGTGATCGACTTATTGGCTATTCCTGTTATAGAATAGACGAATGCGTAAAGAATTACAAAAGAACAATAAAAAAATATTAAAGAAGATTTAATTCTTTTAAGAAATTATAGTAATTTTCACCTGTAATATGCTTCATACATATATAATATATCTTTCCATTCAGATTTCTTTAAAATAACAAAGTTTAAAAGTGGAATTTCGATATTGTCAAGATCTCAAGAAATGGGGCAGTGTCCATTGAAAGTGAAAATACAGTTCACTCCTTGATTATTAAATTAATTCCTTTTTCCCATTATTTAGATTCTTGGACTGAAGTATGGTAGAGATTCTTGTTCCGTATTCATGAGAGAATGATTTCGATGTAGCGAAATTTCGATGTTTCGATGTAACATTATCAAAGCAAGAGCCACCACTCTGCAATTTCAATCCCGGTTTAAATTCAGCGCGATATAATCTATTGTAATTGAAAATTACGCCGCACGACTGAACCACGTGGAAAGCCTATTCGTAACCCCTATCAGGAATCGCTTTGTTCATGAAAGAAATGAAAAAATTCCTCTGGAACAAAGGGAATCGATCGCCGGGCTTTATTATTCGTGTCAGTCATTCCGTTATCAGCGACATAATTTCATTGGACCTCTAAAACCGCTTTGTGCAGGATTAGTAGGAGATTGTATAATTAGTTGTACGCGACAGCCAATTGCCAAAATTTCCACTAAAACAAAACAGCTTACATTCCCTTTATATTTCTTAATGATTATTACCTGAAATTTGTAAGAAATGATTAGAAATATACCTTATGTTTCTAAAATGAAAATGAAGGCTGCAGAAAATAAGGAGTGTATACGTATGCAATGGAAACGGGGACTTAAGAAAAAGAAAGTAACAGCTAATCATAGCAGTATAAGGTACACTTAACTCTAATCGCTGTTATCTTTTCAAGTATATGCAATTATGTCATAAACGAAAAAGAATGATGTAGAGAGAGAGAGAGCATGTTATAATTTCTGCATAGTGTAGATATTGCGAATAACGTACAATCGATTTAATTTGTTTGCGTGTAGTATATACATAGCACACGGGAGGTTTGTATTATGAAAATATTTGAAATTACCACAAAATTGTAAAATAAGGGTGTATTTCAGAAAATAGATTTATTTACGAAATTATCTTGATCATGCAATCTCTGTTCGCGTAAGATTAAGCAACTAAGGACTTGATGAAATAAAAATAAAATAACGTGTTCTGCGATTAAAGATAAATAGTGGTAATATTATAAGATTACATATATTCATGAAATGGCGAAACCATCCAGGAAAAGTGGCGACTCGGTAGAATTTTAATAAAGGCAATATGGCCGTTGCAAACCAGAGGAGAGCAACATGTGGCGGTGGAAGTGCCTGAATTAAACTGAAATTGGATGAAAGTATGAGAATTGATATCACTTCTGAAACTTCAGTTTGTGTAATTACATTGTCGCGTCGTCTAAAAATTATCACTCCCGTGGAAATTGGGACAAATTGGCCAAACTACTTACGTAAATCATCAAAATAGAAAACTTAATCTACGAAAATTACTATTCAACTTTAAATTATACTTAACGAATTGATAAGTAGTGACTTGCACTCTATTTACATAAATTCTCTAACATTCTCCTTTTAATTAGGTTTCGCTTAGAATTTTATAATGGTGCCTCTAAATTTATATTCTATTGCTAAATATTTTGTGAACTAGGTAGAATTCTTCCCGAAATACGGCGAAATAAATGACGGTACGTGTCCTGTCGGGAAAATCGGAGATTATCAGCGCGAATGTGCCGCCGGACGAATTGTGAGGTAAAAGGGAATCGAAAATCGTCGTTATTCGACCGTCGAGAAAGACACAAATCTTACGTATAGTCAGCTCTAGGATCTCGTTCCCATTATTCCAGGATTTTGTGTATTACCCATAACGAATACGTCCAAGATAATAAAATAGGAGGCCCCTTATCTGCCTTTACGGTCACAATACAGGTTGTTCAATGAACCTTTTACAACGTTTGTTATATATAGTACTCCAATAAAATATTTTTATCGCGTTGAACTTTTAAACCATTTCGTTCAAACGTAATATTGCATGATCGACGAACGAGATTCATTTCGAGTAAAAGTTTGTACTAAAAACCATTCGCTGGAACCTCATTGCAAAAGCAATAAATATTCAGCTCTGGTCACATCAGTCTTATTCTATATTCAATTTCCTATGATACTTTTGATGATATTCCGAAATCAGAGTTTAGAAGTTTAAACATTTTTCATTTTTCCAAACAAATATTAAAACATCATCAAATAGTTTTCAATACCATAGTTGTAAAAAATTACAAACATTCTTAAAATTAGCGATTTGTTAGTTAAATATAAATGAATTATATACTCAACATACCGAAACAAATTTTATGTCATACATAATATAAAATGTAACACAATAGAAACGATGCAATCGATTAAGTAAGGGAAAACAGTTTAATTAATAAAACAATGATAAATTTCATAAACTAAAACCGTTAAGTATCATCATTTAATTTGTTATTAGTACTTCTAATACTCGTATCAAGTTTCCCTTAAGTAAATCTAAAATTATAATCTCTGTTGTTGTCTAAGATTCGCGAATAAAGTACTCAAAAGACAATTATCTAATATCTCCCTCGTATGTAGGCAAACGCCGGAAATTTGCCAGGAATAAAATCTTCAATAAACTCACAATTATATCTCAGTTCGGGAGCTCTGAGCGTGCTAAATCAACATCACGCCTCGTGGGTATATTCTTCCGGTGCCAATTCGCAACTCCGCAAACTTTCATTTAACCGAGGCCAGGCCGTGCAATAAAACGCGGGAACGCGGCTGTGCGTCGGAATTTAATCCTCTTGCCGAATGAAACTCGCATTAGCTGGGACACAATTTCACGCTAATTTCCCAGCCGCAGCCGTTCGTCTGGAGGAGACGTCGCGAGAAGACGAACGTACCGACAAATATCTCCGCGTTTACTAAATCTCGCCCCCTTTGAAGACCTGTCGGAACCGAGATCGCTTTCACTTGCTATCAGTGGCATCAATCGTTATACGTGTCCGGGAATATCAACATGTTCTTCCATCCGTCGAGTCCTTTCTCGCGTAACAATCTTAACACTTCATCTACTGTAAGCGTATTAATTGGCTTTTTGATTGCAAGTGTATAACAATCGGTAACTTGTTGAAATTACGCTGATTTAAAAGAAAAGAAGTCAGAACGACGTCACGAGATTCTCTTATACTTTGATTTTAAAGCTACAAAGCTCTACAAGTGAAAACGTACAGTCTTACGCGATGATGAAATCCGTGTTAATAGTTAGTGAGTGAAAGTTAGAGACACAATTTTATTTATAAGTAATGAAGGATAGATACATGTTAACTTATTTCTAGAACCTATATTTTTGTGGTTAATTTTTATTTATAATTCATGAATCACAAATTTAATGTAGGCACTAGGAAAAATATACGTGATATTAGCTGTTCAGTGTATACTTTGATTTATAAAAGAAGGACCCTTGGAGATACAGTGTAGGTCTCATGTTAGCCAAGTCGACCGGAGGTTTAAAAGCGAACAGGGACAAAAGGGACTATTTCACTCACGGCTCGCTCCAGAATAAATGGAGAAACAGGTGAAATAAGTGAATCAAACTAAAGAATAACTAGTTGACATACTGTAGCATGGATCATATAATGTCGCAGCTGATTAGCTTAGCACCATCCTCGATAGGAGCTATTCTATTGGCGATGCTGCTAGTTTCCAGGTCTCACCACGTGGAGGTTGCTACGAGGAGACCCTGGGAGGTGGATGGACATTCAATTCCGTCGATCTCCGTTTCTAATTCTAAATTCTTACTTTTAAAGCACTTATTCTTATCGCACTTAATAATAATCCCACTGCGGTTGTCTTCTTTCTTGAGTCTGAAATGGGGGAGTATCCCACGGTGGATGATCAACGTCTTCTCTTGCACGAATAATTCTAACGCAGTTTAGTTTATAACTTATATTCTACAATCATCGCAGTATATGGGCAGTGAATCAAGGAAGAAGTCCTCGATTCGAGCATAAGAGGAATCAGAGGAGAAGTCTCTGATTCAAGAAGAGCAAAATTGGGATATGCAACCTTAATTCTAACATAGTTTTGCCTTATAAAACTACGCATTGGTCGTAGTATGCCGAGCAATTATCGGGCTAAGAAGCAAAAGGAGCGAATCAAGAAGGAAGTCCTTGATTCGATAATTGGAGTAATCAGAGAGGAAGTCTCTGATTGAAAACAGACAAAATCACGGTGACGCGGACAAACTGTGATCAGACCAGTCAGACCACAGTCCCGAGTTACGATGTCTTCATCTACGGAACAGTGGACGGCCCCTGTTCACTTCCAAACGCACGGTCCTGCGGTCCAACCCCAGGACTAGGGGCGAATTATCGAGAAGTAGGATCCTAGGAAGAGCAGCCGTGAGTCGTCGGCGCGAGCACCACCCGCTTCACGGTGCGACCGTCTTGATCTTTCGAGTCGATACATCGAGGTACGCGAACTGCAGAACTGGCTGGCGTCACACGGCCCGATGCATTTGCAAGCATGGTCGAGTGAATCGGAGACAATGGAAACAGTCGAAGTCAGTGAATGACGCTAAAGAATAACTACTCGGCATGTTTTACACAATTTCGCAGCCATTGGCCTAGCACTATCCCCGACAGGAACTACTCCATCGGCGATGCTGCTAGTTTTTAGGCCCACCACGTGGTGGTTGTTGCGAAGGAGCCACTTATACTTTCAAATTTAACCCCTCGTCGTTTGATTTAAATGAAAACCCTGAGAGAACGCATTAGTCGAAGCAAGTTTCTATCCAAACTCTGTCAGTACTTTATGTGAACTTTCCACGACTGCCACGATCTCCACGTTATATGTAAACTTCCGCCTGCTAAGGAGCTTGATTGGCTTTTCGTGGATTAGTGGAAGCCTCGAAAAGAAGTTTCCACTAATCAGGTAATTTTACAATTAGCCACCTACTCTTTGTGCTCTCAGCGCGTTTCATCGGAGCGAGAGTAGTTGTTAAAGGTACGGTGATACCTTAAAATTTGAAGTAAATACGATTTTCCTCGTCGTTTTATTAAATATTCTCTTACAAGTGTGTTGCTGATATTAGAATAAATCTGAATACACTGAACACTGATGGAATATACGCACTAAACATACACTGAATTTACACATGAGACACAGGTTATGAATACATACACGTTATTTTGGGATATTTTAATGCTGGCAATATACTATTCATTCATTGTTCAATAAAATGGCAAGAAAAATCGTATTTCAAGTTTTAAAAAATTATTGTAAATGAGTAATGCCAGTCTTCTAATATATAGCAAAGATACGCGTATAAAGAATTTTTTCAATATTTGCAGAAATGTTCGAATGTAGAAAATTTTTGAAACAGATAATGTAAAAATGGTTACAAAGTTAAATGAGCGAAAGGAAATACAGAATTTTAATACGTTGAATGCCACACGATTTCATAGAGCAAAATTCACATGATGGAAAAATATAATATTAAATCGTTTGATTGAATTGCATTATTATTATTGCACATTCATCTAGCTGAATCTCACCAAATAATCATCGTCTACTTGATTGAACTATAGTAATTCAATTTGGCTGTGGGTCACCAACATTCCGACGGCATTCAATGTGTCAAATCAAATTTTAAAATCGGTCATTTGACCGATCGCGGTAGGTTTAGTGTTAACAGCACCTTGTATTTAACTACCAAAAACAAATACTAACAACAAACATATCGAGTCAGCCTATTCACTTACGTTTACTGTTAAAATGTGCAACTGAAACACCGAACCACCGAGTCGTGTACTTTATCGGGAAATAAACGCATCCGGGGCAAAATCAATAATCTAATTTACATTGTGGATCGATAATAAATAGTTCCCCCTGTTTACGATCGTGCAATTGGCCGGTGCAGAATAGACCTGGCGAAATCGAAGGCGAGGCGCGTGATAGAACGGAGGTCCAGTGAATCTGCCGAGGACAATTTAGCAATTAAACTACCCGAGGAGAAGAACCAACGCCAGCCAGACGAAGCCCTTTCCGGGATTGGAACCGTAACCGTTGTGACCGAGGTTTGCGACCGTTGCATAGTGGGTCGAAATCCTGGATCACTAAACATTTGATGGAAAAATAATTTTTTGTTTCTGTAGTGTTATACTATATTTCTACTTCTACCATTATTGTAGAATAAATACGTATTTGCAACTTAAAATCATATTTTGCCATATCTTTGAATTTCCTTTGAATCTATCCAGAATTATGAGATACGTTTACATTTTCGACCGCATACCAAAGATTCGTTTAATTTAGTGTAACTTAAAATGGGTAATTTGACAACAGAATAAAAGAAATGTCAGTACTTTTACTCTGGATTAAAAGAAACATTATTTAAAACTATTCCAACATAAATTAAAAAAATAATACTTTCCTACAAACAAAAATCTAAAAATTATTCTATGTAAATGTCTAAAGTTTCAAATAAAATTTCCTGAATTATAGGCAAAATATAGTTTTAGGTTGCAAATACATATTTGTTCGGCAATAATAGTATACATAGAAAGGTAATGTAACAGTACAGAAACAAAAAAATTATTTTTCCATCAAATGCCTAGTGTTTGAGGATTTCGATTCACTGTGCACCGGCTGCGGTGTTCGTTGCCTGCCGGCGGCCATTGGTACGCGTCGCCATTGGTAAAACCGCTGCCAGGATTTACGTGCGTGCCGTCCGAGTCCGTGATTCTTGTATGGACGACTACGGTGTGGCCGGGGATCGGTAAGAAGGTTACATTATTGCCGCGTTTCGGAGCTTCACGGGCCATAGAGCAACAGATCGCGGCAGTAACTTAGAAGCAACCGGCCGGCAGTGCGGCAGCTTACCTTTGCGGGCGGCGCAGGGCCGACGCTCCGCAACAACGAGACTACTGGCCACCGGGAAACGGAACGGGCTATCGGGTTTGTATCTTTCTGCCGGGGGCCGGGTTTCGTTTCATTGCCAACGCTTGGTCTTCGTTTCTAGCAGACTCGCTCCTTTGTTACGGCTACCCGAACGAACTGCTCTATTTGCATTCCTCGGAATAAACCTTTTTATCGCGATCTCGAACGACCGGGAATAGAAACGTTCGCGTTCTATATCCTCTCTTGTGCCGTTTCGGATCCTCCGCGGTGCGATTGGGAATTCGCTGGATACGTGAACACGGAATTTTGAAATGATGGGTGTGACCAAATGGCGCATGTGATAGAATAATAGGAAATGTAATTTTTAATTAACCCCTTGCCCTAAGATTTAATTTCGCAGTTACACTTGTTAGAACTATTTATCATTACTAATGCACTAGTGAAATAAAAAATTCCACGCTCTTCCTATGTCTAAATTCACTCTAAACTGTATAAATTTCTAACAAGAAGGATAATGTTTCATTTGAACTCAAAACAATTGAACGACATCTATATTTGTCAGACCATATTAGAAATTTTCGCCATGAGTTTGACAGAATTATGTAAGGCAATGGGTTAAGTATAGAATTCAATGAGATAGAGTTGACTGGTTGGTAAATATTGTAAGTGGAAGATCGAGGGCTAATAAAAATATGAACATTTATATTGAACTTCATCATTTGTGCTATTTTGTATTTTTTTAACTTTTTCCTTTTTTCATTTGCGTGAAATCTGTGTTCAATAACAGAATAGGGGCAGGATATATGTTAAGATGATTGGCTATAAATTGAAAAAGTCAAATGAAATGGAACTATGGTCAACACTATGTGAACTTGAAGTGGAGCAATTCGCAAATTAAACAGAGTACTATTGCAACATACCGATGTATTTGTTGATCTTCACGATTCCACTGAACAGTGGAGTAAGCCATAGACAACTTCAGATAACTTCGTGGTACGTTTATTTTACCTATTGTTGTTGGAGAGGTTTCATACCACTGATTTCCAAGAGATTTTCCCGTCACGCGCCGCGCGTGTTTCATGTATTCCAGGAGACACGGTACACTCTGTAAAACCTGTGCTACATGTGCCAACAAGCATCGACTAGATAATTCCCGAAACAATACCCAACAGAAACAGTGTAACAACGAAATATTCCCCAATCAATTTTTATCGGTATTTCTTTATTCGTTTCGAAATACAAACCTTCTTATGATTCAATATACACAAATTGCTTTATCTATTAATTTCTAACCAAGAAAGTTGAATAGAAAATGAAATTGTTTTCTCAATAAATTAAAACCAAACTAGTAAACTATTACAATAATTTATCCTCTTCCCTTTAACACTTTCAATGTCAATCAGACATTTATCAAAGTTCCTATGCAGTCGAAACAGTTTTTTTAATCCCTTGCCACATCATTTAACTGGGCAAAATCCGTGCCATAATTACAGCGATTTATATCTCATTCGTGTTGTCATCTCAAGTCAGACTCGTGATACTTATGTTTGGTCCAAAATTTTTATCACGAGTCAAACTCGTTAAAGTATGGCAAGGGGTTAATAAGGCAGAAACTAAAAAGTCAAGTGTTTCTATAACAATCGCCCTAGTATCTTTCTTACATCTTATAAATCCAACGAAATTCGATGTGAGTGACGCGCCAGTCGAACTGCCAATAAATAAAATCTACTTCCGTCCTCCTCGATTCTTATTCCAAACATTAATACACAAAATCCACTAGTTTTATACAAAGCACATAAAACCCGTTTTTCAAATCCGTGTTCCCATTCCCGAAGGCGTGAGGTATGCATAAAAATTTTACAACGCGACAGTATCGAATCCCATTCCACCCCGAGACGTTACTCTCAAGTCTACCACGCTCCGGATCAAAACCCCGTCTGCCGTATCTCGCGCTTTTCCCGGGGCGTGCGAGCTGCCAATTAATTTCTGAAAATTTAATACGCAACTTCTCGTGGCGACCACTGTGCTGGACGCGCGAAGTAGTTCCCGGTAACGAGGCCCGTCGAACTGAGAATTTCGAGCGTGCAATTATTATCAACGTTGCAGCGCTAATAGAAGATCGCGCGGCCTCGCCACGCTCGGCTAATTAACTAAAAATTAGTCGAACAGCGTACGAGGGGGTCGCGGTTAACGCCCCGCGTGCGCGTTTCGCATGCCTGAAATTAATAATAAAATTGTTCCGGCCCGTTATTGAGCGGTCGAGGAATTCTTCAGGTGTTCCGGCACGAGCCGGGCAAGTTTCGGGGGCAGCATCCCCGCGTCTCTGAATGGAGGCCCGTGCCGAACCCTCTGTCGAGGGGAGCCCGAATTTGCAACCGCACTTCGGACGATAGTTCATTATGCTAATTAATGTTGCCGAACATCCCGCGAGCCGCCGTATTTTCGGGATACCGCCCTCTGTCTCGCTGCACCCCTTTTTTTAAATCCTGGCCCGGCTCCCGGGGATCTTAGCCCGACCACGTCGGTCCGAACATTTTTCTTCGGTCTGCGTCCGAATGTCTGCGGTCGAGGGTTACGCTTTATGCGCACCCTTCATGTTCGATTCCCCCGTTATGGAGGATGTGGCAAAAATTTTCGGGGGCGATAACCATTAGCTAATGTCCCTCGCCGGATCCACGCGGAGTTTGTTCGCGGCCACGAAAGTGTTTGCCGTACCGTTCGGAGTCGCTAAAAAAATTGACGTGCCAGTTTGCTCAGGGGGTTCACGTTTTGTTTTTTCATTGCGTTTTCGATCGGTAGAATGTTTAGGCGGCAGCCATTTCTGTATTGGATGTTGCGAAAACCGATCGGAATTGGTTATTTCGCAAATTTGTCGTGCGCGTTGGTTGTTCCCGCGTTTCAGTGAGGCTAATACTATTGTTGCGGCGTTTGTTGGTGTTATTTACTTGTGCGCCATGATGGTATTTTTCCACGCGTGAATCCATTTTCTTTCATTCGTTTGATTCTTCCACTCTTCTATTCTTGTTTCGTGAAAAGTAATACATTTGGTAATCATTAATACCTCGTCCTACGATATTGAGACACTTGCAGTGAAAATTTCAAACTGAATCCGAAAAATCTAAATGATATTTATCTTTTTTCGAACGTAGATTAAATTACTTTTCCATCGCCTATCGCTAACCTTTGGAATAAACGCGGATATAGAATAAACATCAAACTCTTTTCTTTTTCCAATAAATTATTAACGATGAAGTAGTTTTGTCAAGCATAGTTGTGAAGTAAGTGATAGGTCGAGGAGTTAATAACCTTGTATTAAGTACAAGATTCTTGCGAGTTCTTAAATCAAAATTTAAACCCAGAGACCGTCTTATAAAATTATTTTATTTTCTTCAGTACCAACGATATAAGCACAACTTGCTGCTAACAGCAATTTCATTCATTAAACTAGTGAAATACTGATGGAAATCGAACCTCAGTTCATTACTAATAAGAAAACCACACAAACTTTTTCCGATACCTAATAGGAAGGCAAACCATCAACGGTTATTCCGTAATACGCGACAGGACCAAGAACTGCGCCTCCATTAAATGCTTCGCTTTACAGCGATCGCAAGGTAATTTTCTAGACTGTCAATGTTCGCCGCAAGTGTTGAAAGCGTGTTGCCGTGTGTTTGGATTAGTAGAGTCAGTTCGCGAAGTCCGGGTTGATGTTAGGTGGGAAGGGATTCAATGTTATTGGGCTGGGGTATTGGGATTTGCTGAGTGGATTTCAGGGCTTGAGTATAAGTTCTGGTTTTGGTGTTGGGAACTGGTTCTAGGGAGGACGGGGGTTGTCCCGATAATTGTTCGCGGACAGGTTAGTTTGGATACTCGGCAAAGTTCCTAATTTTTCTTCCATTTTTTTTCGGTAACCCAATAAAAGAACCCTCTCGCGGTGCAACCACGCCCGAACAAACAATTCCACTTTTCCGTGTATTTTTCGTGACGCGAAGTCGGAATAACACTAGTACGAACGCGATGCTTCAAGATACGGGTACACAATTGAGTCCAGCAGCGGTGGGGCTGGGAAAAAATTGTTCGCGGACACGCCGCCTCGTTAAATTTCCAACAATTCCCAAGGAACAATCGGCGACCCCGTGTAATGCAACTGGAACACAGGCGTTTCGCGCAACGGTGTAATTGCGTTTCAATGCAAAATTCGAAAACCGGGAAGGGAAAGCGGAACGCGGGAACCGGGCGCGCGGCTTGGAACCGATGTTAGCGCGACGGAAGCGCGGACGGACGCGCGGCACGGAAATAAAATTTTTGGCAACATTTCAATGACGACGGCCTTCGGTGGTTCGTTTACCACGCTTTTTAATTAACCGGCTACAAGTATTCCCGAACGATGATAATTCGAACCGTGCCACGGGATAGTTAGCTGCCTCGTGAACGAATCGCGTCGTATCCGGTGGGACGTGTCAATTTACCACTTCCGTGCCGGGACGATTAAGATGGACGCTCTATGTGACAGACAAATGCAGACGAATAAATTTTCTTTTTCTTTCCTTTCACAATAAATTCTTTTTTTAGAACTGTTGGAATGTGTATTGATATTGTATATATAATCGTAATAAGCGATCGATTTAAAATAAATAATTTCTTGATTTATAAATCAATACATTTTAATAAGTTGAATTAATCGATGAATTAGCGGAGATATTAGATTTATTTAAAAATGGGTAACGGATTTGATGAAGTTGTTTCAATATTTTTCTGTAGTTTCAAGTAATTAAACGAACGTTTTTAAGCTTATAAATGTGTGAGGCTAATCGATAAAGCTTTAACTACACGGAAGTGTTATGCATAAAACTTGTCACATTTTATTAGGTAGTACATCGATTCTGGTTCTAATGCAACACTAAGCGATTCCATTAGCAGCCTAATATTCCGTGATAAATTATGTACATCGATAGCCCCTGAACAACGAACGTATCTAATTATCAATTTATTCCCGAGCCATTACCTCGATCATTAACCATAGTAATCGACATTGATGTATACTTATCGATGATACAGGCTTGAATAATATAGATTTTCATGATATTTTCATCCGCGTTGTTAGATACAGTAAAGTGAAGACGATACAACACCTTCCAAACAGAATTTTAATTACTTTCGCATATTTTTTTTTAAATATTTTATTTTCATTTTTATAAAGCACAAATTTCGCTGTTTCATATCATTGACCTATAAAAATTTAATTGGAGTTCTCGAATAAAGTTTGACAAGCCGATCAATAAAATTTGTCTTAGTACAGATTACTCTACAACACCACTTTACAAATTATAAAATGAATTTCTTTAAACAGGAATTAAATGAAACATTTACATTTTCTCACAAACGATTACTTCACGCGGTAAATATTAAATAATATTACGATAAATAAATATATTTATCTGGTCAGGCGAGTTTATAAATCTCTGTTGTATCGGTAAAACAGAACTTGCCTAAAACGTTTAACAAACATGAACTGAACATTATTTTACATTCAGTTGAGTGAACGCTTTAATTGGTAAAACAAATTCCCGTATTTTATATAGTTTTCCCCAGGTGGCCTATTTGCTAAGAAAGAAAAAGAAAGAATGGACAGAATGTGCCAGAATGTTCACGGTTTGTTTATCGGAAATTAATAAAAGCTCCGCAAACATTAATTCTCGATAATAAATAACGGGTCACGTGATCGGCTCGGTTAACGAGCAGACTTACGAGTCGTGTTTGCTCGCGCTCGATCGAAACCAAGCACGAACCGGCGTTTTGCGGCGGTTTACGGGTACAGGTACGTCGCGGCTTCGTAACCCGCCGATTTTGCATTTAAAAGTCGATCTTGAACTACGGTTCTGTCGGCGAACGGTAACAGGCTCCATAAATAACGCGACGATCAGCAGGAATTATCGACACGCCAACGAGCGTGGCCGGTAATCGTGACGCGACACAGATCGCCGCGTCGACTGGTTATTTTATGGTTCGAATAGAAATCGGCGAACAATTGTGATGCACGGTCGCTCAAGATTATGGGTTCAAAACGAAAATCGAGTGAATAATTGGAAATATCTTCTTCTATACGTGAACAATATTTAAGATTTTGAAATTTTCGAGTAAACATGATCTGATCCGACTCAGATCGACATTGATGATCTTCTTTCGAACATTATTTCATTTGCTGTATTATAAATTTATATATATTTTCGCATATTATTTCGAATATGAAATAAAGCCAAGTGCATATTTTAAGTTTATCAATTTCTATTCGAACCGACTCATGCAACGACAGTAGACATGCAGTTTCACTTAAAAGAATGAAAATTGACCACCACGTGACTTCTGTTACCTCTCGCGTTACAATTTCCGCAACTATCCTCATTAAAGTATATCCAACAACAAAAAACAAAGAATTCCATGTTTAATGTAAATTTCTAGAAAACCAATATTTATTTCCTCAAAACAACGAATAAGTCCATGTTTATAAACCCCAAGGGAAATGTTCGATTCCTCAAACGAAACTTCCGTTCCCCCTTGCCACCACACAAAAATATCCAACAACAATTCCACACGAACATCCCAGCAAACCTCAGGCATTCGAAACACTCAACGCCCCGAACAATTCCTGTGCAGGCGGACAAATTCTCCCGTCCGAGTTTTTCCGATCGTGCCCGAAAAGCTCGGTTACCCGACGCGACGTATCGGTCGAGCCCGCAGGTCCCCAGCGAACAAGCATTCGCGCTCACTCGGGGGTGAGAGAACGCGGCTAATTCTCAGCCCGTGATGCCTTTCGACGGATAAAGTCGTCGGTCTCTGGCAGCGGCGTACTGTCCGGTTTCCGAGTCAGCAGTCGCGGCCTGCAGAATTTAACCGGAATCAATCGATGCCGGTGGATCGGCCACGTTCCACGCCTGATCGGGATTTTCCGTGGCCGGTTCACACGTAACCGGGTGCCGGGCTACGGACACGGTTGCACATGGGGTCGAAACGTTAGCACACAGAGACCGGCGGCCCTCGCAACGCTCGCTGGAGAGGGTAGTGGTACATAAAGACAGCTTTCGCCCCGTTATCGAGCCCGCTTCCAGCCTCTGACCCCCTCCATCACACCGGACTCCCCTCGTTCCTCTCTATCACCCTTCCTCCCGCCCTGTCCCGCCACCGACAACCTCTACCTACTGCCCTTATCGGCTCAACAAATTTAACTTGATTTCCTATACGGACTTTGCGGAGCTCCGGGGAAATACGGAGCCGGCTTCGGCCCGTCTACGTCTAAACTCGCTTTACGATAAGGGATAAGCCTCACCCTATATCCAAAGGCCACCTTTCCTGCTACCGACCCCCTTCTATCCCAGCCCATTCGCCTCTCTTTCTCTCCAGCTGCTTTTGGTCACCCTTCACTCTTTCTACGAACGGCAACAACCACCAACGAACGAGCTGCTCTCCTTGCGCGGACTCCCCATTCACCGATGTCGAATCCTCTTGACCCGGCCGGCCAACTTTTCGTGCGCCGCGAGGGTGAGAAACCCGAGGTGAAGTTGGCTGAAGTAGCGCGGCTTCCTCACGCCGAAAAAGATCCGACGGTCCAATGAGATTTCGCAGCGGGCTGGGCGGAACGTGTTGCTGGGCGACATTGCTGGGGATAATGAGGACTTTGGTCCGGGTTGGGTGGTTACAGGGTTTTTGAAATTGTTTGCTTCGATGACTTGTTCAGGGCGATCTCGAGATTCACGGGATTAGGATGAGTTTGAATCGTTGAGGGTTGACAATGATTTTGAGAATGGAAATCGTTTGTTTGAAGAAGTTGTGTATTCGATTTAGAGACGGATTTAAATTGTTTATTGCTGATAGATGGTGAGGATTTACAGTTTAATAAGTACTAGTGTTATTTGCGTGAGTGGAAGTGAAAGATTAGCGTACCCATGCAACGAACAGAACACTTCTCTGTGTTCTTACAAATTCTGAACATTTTATGTTTGAAAGTTTTTCACCAGAAGTATTAAACATTTGCTGATGAGAAATGGGCAGCATTTGAAACTAACTAATAAGAATATAAATATAAATTAAGGAACGAAGCTACTTTATTTCAATATTTCACGTACTGCAATAATATTAATAACGAATTTTATGATTTTACTATATGAAAAATCAGTGGCGACAGGATCACGTGTCGAGTGAAAATGGTTAATAATAAAGCAAATGGGATCAGCGCGATCACCAAGAGAATCGCAGAGAAATGGCTGAAAATTTTCATTCCTCGGTGAACGGTAATAATATTAGTTACAAAATTAATCGAATGGCGTTAAGTACTTTGGAAGCGCGCGGAATTCCTTTTTCTGTGATTATTAATCGGATCCGGTGAACGATCCTTAGATATTCAAATTCATTAACTATTCATGAGTACATATTGGCCTGGGTTCCGTCGCTAATTGCGGCCGAGGTAAATTCAATCAGGACGTATTTCCAGCAGTCGCCGTTGCGGTGGTTCCTCGCGTGCCCCGAAACCTTGCCGCATTACCGGTGTATTAAACACCGGTCTCGAAGCGACGGCCCGCCGAAGAGGAACAAACGCGCGCGAGTCGGAAAGACAGCGCGAAAAGGGAGACAGCCGAGGGTGGCGGAGGGCGAATGAGAGAGTGGCGTATGGTTCACGCAGTCTGGCGCATAGTCTCTGTATAATTCAGTCATATCCATGCTAATCCCACCGGCCGGCTCACGTTATTCTCCATGATGGATGCACAGCCACCGGAGAATTGCCCTTTTCATTGAAATACAACTAAAATTAAACTCATTTGCTGCCCCCGTAGATTTACTGCTGGCTCGGTGATATCGCCTGTGTTCCCCTTTTCTTTGTCTGCTCGTGCCACGCGCACGTTCGATGACGGGGATCATTGACTGCCATACACTCGACAGACATCGATAGTTATCGTATGGAATACAGTACGTTGACATTGATAAAGTAGGTTATACCTGTGACAGAAGAACTAAATTGAAGGATGCACTTTAGTGATGGAAAGTTCGGAACTGTTCTGTTATTGGATAGAAATGGGGACATGATTGTCGAGTGAATTATAACCTTTTGCCCTCCAATGGCTGCTCTCGGTGGCCACTTGATTTAATAGGTGCAAAATAATAAAATTTAATATTTCATAATAATCTTTGTATAATGCATCGATATGTGAAATATAAAAATGAAATAGATTTGTTCCTTAGCTTATGTGTGATTTCTCGTTAAATTAGTTTTAAGAAGTATCACTTACATCTCATGAGAAGATATTGAGTATTTCTAGAGAAACACTTTTGGAGAGCACAGAATTAATGACTCTAGAGAATTTTGATTAATTTGTAATACAAGTTGAAAGTTTTTTATTGTTTACACAGTAATTATATTGTTTTACAATAGGTAAGAGTTTTTTCAGCTTCGATAGCTGTTACGCGAATTAACATTTTTCAGGTATCTATTCTATTAAATTGGTTGGTAACTTGTATTTCTCATTGGGAATTTTATTCTGTTACAAATAATACTCCTA
This sequence comes from Nomia melanderi, assembly GCF_051020985.1. Taxonomy (NCBI): domain Eukaryota; kingdom Metazoa; phylum Arthropoda; class Insecta; order Hymenoptera; family Halictidae; genus Nomia; species Nomia melanderi. The sequence continues at coordinate 10,338,648 of NC_135008.1, forward strand.
CTTGACATATTTCCGCACGATGTAAACGTATACAATTTCGAAGAGCACTTACGACGACTTCAAAGGGCTGTGGAAAATTTGTATCCAAATTTTTTTGGAAACGAGAACGTTCCAGCTCCGGATGCTAGTCACGGCTAAAGAGATGTTTGCAGCCTGGGTTTTTGTATAACGATGCAAATGTAGTCGAATGAAATTCGTGAAACCTTACACAAGGGGAACAAGGGAATGGGATTGCGTCTCGAGTGAAGAAGTAATTCCTGGCGACATAGAGCTTATGTTTTCAAGCTCCTCGGTTTCTGACAGTCCTCCGCAGGCTGCTAAGGGATTTTCCGTCTCGAAAGATCCTTACGCAATGCGTTGGTATTCTCTTACTGCATATGGACGCCGAACAGGGAGAACGTTTCTGCTGGTGTTTACGGTTCCATATCTTATAATATCGAGTGTAACGTATTCCATCGTAAGAGGAGAGGCATTGTTCAGATTTTTAGAATAAAACTTTTATATGTCTCGACAGAACTACGCTTCTCTTTAATACTTCGTGATACTATGATGTAAATTTATTAATATCAAAAAACTAGATTGTAATTACTACGCAAATATTATTTAATATTTAAATATTATTAATATATTATCGAATATAATACCTATATAATATATTATTGTCTAATATAGTATATTAATTACATAATCTAACATATGTAAAATATTATCCGATTATTAAAAGCTTCAAGTATTATTAATACAATTAGCGTTCATTCTATTTAATGTATTCTAAACATTTCGTGATATTTTGTGTATGAAATATGAAAATCTGATTTTATATTGCAAATTCTGCAGATTTGCAACAATAACGATTAAATGGGATGTTTAATGTGGTATATCTATATATCATTTTATACATAATAATCATCGAATTGTACGGCAGATAATTAATATTTTCTTACTTGAAATTAGTATCTAACAAACTCTGTAATATTATCAGAGGGAAAAGAAAGATTCAGGGGCTAAATAAGGTGCTCCAGTCGAGAATTGTAAGGCGATTCGTCAATTCTATCGCTCTATAGATGAAGACGTTACTCCAGATGTGCCGGATACTTATTCGACAGATGTGTCGATATTTTCTCATGGAAGGAGTGGTGTGTAGAGACTCACCGAGTAATATCGGCAGGAAACGTACCGCGTCAGAAGAAAGATTTCCAGTGGGTTCTGGGGTAGGAAACGTCGACTATCTTATAGGCATAAAATGATAATCTACACACACTGAGGGTATATTCATAAAGAAAGGGATACGAATCCAAATATTGGTAAGATTTTGATATTCCCCTCACTGGTTGGTATAATATTATAGTGGTTTAACTATAAGATGATATTGAAAATGTGGATCTTCAGTAAAAAGAGAATTAGGAAAACAATATATATTTAATAAGATAAAGAAAACAATACGGACAACACGTAAAAATACAACACACGACTCTCGCACCAAAAATGTTCTTCTCCGCTGTCGCTCACCAAAATGTCCTCATGCACGCATTTCCACTCGCTTTTAACACACACCCCCATTCGCTCTGTCTTTCTCACCCTTGCACCCTTCTCACTCGCATCTTTCGTCCATAGTCAAAATTCACGCAGCCACGTACACGCTTTTCTCACGGTTCAGTCGCTCAGTTCCAGACACTCTTCCTCGCATTCTTTCAGCCACTCGAGATTGTCTAAACGCAGTCGTGATTGTTGCATGTGCATTGTTGCACATTATTTTGATAATGTATAATAACGAAAACATTGAGAAGTATCAAAAAGAATTCAATAATAAGTAAATCGTAATAAATAACTATATAAAGTATAAAAATAATAAAATAATAATATATAAAATATAAACATTTATAGAATGTCAAAGTCTATTTAATGTACACATATTCAATCATTTAAATTATGTAATGTTGATTTCTGATGTTTATTGAGTAGACGTGGTGTATGTGCGTGATCAACACATCATGTATAAGGAACACGTGTCAGATTTTGAAGTACTGTCATAATATGCAAAATATGTTGCAGCTCATAAAGTGCAGACAACCTTGAAACGTCAAAAGAAAAATGGTTCGTATCATAATATCTGTCTTCTTCGCGAGATTACTGCTTTACTTACATTCATCTTCTTACGTTTCCACAAATAACAGATGCATTTTAGTAAAAACTAGCAACAAAATGTTCCCACATATAATTCAAATGAAACAGACATAATCGAATATAATTGAACGGAATATTATACTGGTCAAACAGTCCTGTTGCATTTTTAATTGAAAGTTAAAGAAAAATTTCACCACGTTAAACTAAACTTCATTGATCTACGTATTGAGTATTCTAGTGGAAAATATTATCTTTTCCTATTATCTATTGTCTATTTGCAATAATGATTATTACATTATAATAAAAATGCCACATCAAGAAGCAACAGGATTAAATTTTTTCGCTAATTTAATATTTTTCACGAGACAAGTAAGATTAATTCATCTTAAAAACATCTAAGTACCAGTATTCCAAAGGGTTTCAATTTCCGGCTTAACAATAGAGCTACCGAACAAGTCAAATTGACTTCAGAATTTTCTTTGCGAAAAAATGTTCGTTCTAATTACTCGGTGGTTTCAGCGTTGATCACTGATTTACGCTCCATTCACTAACATTTCCCTTTCATTCGTCTCCTCGAAACTCTCCCGTACTTTACACCGACATAGCGGATTAATTTCCGTCAGCGTTCCGAACGTCGCAGCTCGCGGCGGCACGTAAAAATTGCGGATTCTCGATTGATTAAGCTATCAGCCGTTCCCGATGAAGCGCGTAACAGTCCAATTTACATATCGTTCCGCGGAAACGTCAACCGTAACCGGAAAGCTGAGAATATATCGGCCCGGACAAAGTGGGAAATGGTCGGAATACAGAGGAGCCTTTTCGGAAAGTGGGCCAGTTTTCCCTTTCAGACGCCGGCGAACCGTGGCGGAAGGCTGATCGGGCCGGGCTTTGTGTCGATTATCGAAGATATTCCGCCCCCTTGAAGCGGCGGGGATCGTCGATAGAAAGAAGAGTAAAAAGACAGAAAAAAAAGGAACGGGACACGAGCTGAGAAAGGACAGACAGAGAAACAGGGAGAGAGGAAAAGTGAGAGAGAGAAGCCGGTCTGATCCGTTTCGGCTCGGTTCGATGCCTTCGCCTCCAGCCGGCTTTCATCTCGATTTACTACGAAAGAGATCGCGCCGCGCTTCTCTCTCTCCTATATTTTATTTTTCCGTCCTCGTTTAATATTTCTTGCCGCGGCTCACGGAAACCGTCCCAGAAAAAAGAAGGAAATTGTTCACCGAAGACGGTGCTCGAATCGACCCGTAATTCTCCTTGATAGTTGTATCGCGTTAAGTACGCCTCGGCAAGCGCGACGACGACGCTGTCTCCGCGCGCAAACAATGTTCTTTTGCGATTTAATTTCCTAATCGAAACGGGAGGGTCGGGGTTCAATTAAATCGTCCGCAAGGAAAATCGATACCCGGACGAGTGGAGAATTTCGTGGGAGGAATGTTCAACCCTTGCTCGAAGAATTTGTCGGGGATGCTACGGTTTGCTGTTGCTCGCGTTATACTATTTATGCGCGGCGTTCTCCCGCGTGCGCCTTGTTCATCGCGAAATGGCCTTCACGCTTTAACCCGTTGTATCACGGTATCGAGTGGGACTCGTGATGGTGCTTTGGAGCTGAATCTGATAAATACAAGTATAAATATTATTTTATTTCTTTGAAGTTGGAGTTAAATGATATGAATATTATTTTATTTCTTTAACACTATTCCTAACGACACTTCACGTATACCTATTCCTACCGCGACTGGTAAAATAACCGATCTTTAGTACAACTTATATTTTTTAACATAGAATTAAGATAATAGCCAATTCGAAAGTATGAAAATATAGTTTCTTTTATTTTGAAGTATATAATGTACATTTTATTCACTTTCCTTCTCGATTATACATTTTTCACATACGTACTTTCTACATTTTAGACAGATTTCGTTAGTCTTATTGTCTTTGCAATATCTTATCTGGTATGTTTTCCATTCACATGAACCTGTACTTGTATTTATGACGGGTGTTGGTTGATCTTCTTTGCCTAGCTGTAGCACTTTTTGATATTCGATAGCAAGTTCTTCTGACAATTGAAATAAAAATTCTTGTCTCGAAATTTCTTCTCCCGTGGTTTCTTTATATAAAACCCATGCATTTATCCCGGCTAAGTCTAGGATATTGAAAAATACCTGTAAATTCGGCTAAAATTATGCTACAACTGCATTACCTCTTGTTTGTAATGACTTCATAGTTTCGGAATTGAGTCTTCGAGAGAATACCATTACAAAAGGTATAAATCGTTCTACCGGTCAAATGACCGGTCGTGGCAGGTAAGGCAGACTACAAATTTTTCTCGGAAAATAAACAATAAAAAAAGAAGTGAATATTGAAAAATGTATTATACGTATATTTGAGGAAAAGTCTAATCGAAATATTAAAAACGGTCATTTGATCGGTCGTGGTAGGAATAGTGTTAATAATATTATTTTATTTCTTTCTTGTGAATATTTCATCTTTGTGGTAAACGTAAACTTGTAGTGAAAGTTCATAAATTTATGATTGTTTAGTTAATCATTAAGGATAATAGAGATTTAAAGAGAACAGTTGTTACAAAGGACATCGTAAGGCAAGGGGTTAGATTGCTAGCTAACGTTTAAGAGTGTGTTGTTACATTTGTGCGATTTATATAACTTATTTGCTACAAAAAGAACACAATGTTAGACTCATCGTTTTCGAAGAATTTTTATTAATAAAATTTCCACTTATAATTTATGATTTACGTTTCACGATTACGTTGTAATAATGTACTTTCATCCCAGTTTAATATCTTCCTGTACCAATTTCGGATTCTAACACACTGTATAACAAGGAATTTCATGAAAATTCTGCTAGGGGCTAAGATATAAATTTTCTTGTAATAGTTTGTTTCGACGTAGACGTTAAAATAGTACAGCAATTTCCGTAGTGAGAATACACTTATTGTTAGTATTATCTGATTGTTTATGTAGGTGAGATTTGAAGTTAAATTATAGTAGGTATGTGTTGAACTCGTGCGGATAGAGTTTAGCTCAGTTTCGAATTAATAGTTTTGTTAATAACGTGCGCAATGCGAGATATCGTATATGGTCGATGTCCTTGAAAATTCTACGCGAATTCACGTTAACTGGACGGTGGCTCGAATTGCTTGCACCGTTCAACCACAATGGGGCTTTTACGTGATTTTCGTGTCTCGAGTTTCGTGTAGAGTATTACACCGGTTACGTGCAGTGGAATCTCTGTTCTAATTTGAAAATTCGTAATCATAAAACTCATAATTCCTTGAAATGAATTATTCTCATTTTGAGATCATCACTTCAAGATCTGCATTTATTGACTACCCTATACTAAAGAGTTTCACCATATATATATAATATGGCGAAACTCTAATATATATATACGTAACACATTATACATTAAGGAATAACTGATTTCTAGTAGTTCAAATTATAATAAGTCAGGCTTAAACTTAATCTGTACACTTAATATTTTGCATAGTTAAGTACGTCATACACTTAACATTTATGAATAAACTTGTAAAATAATGAAAAAACGAGTTGAATTTCTCGTCATAGTCGAAATAAAATTTAAAACATATCACAAAATAATAAAGTTTTTCCCATATTAGAAAATTTAGAAGTTCTATCACTGGATAAAATTCTAGCGAACATTTGACCCAAAGCAGAAGTTAAGAGATACTTGTCAGATTCGTTCGTGTGTGTGTGTGTGTGTATATATATATATATATATATATATATATATATGCGTGTGTATGGATGCCAGAAGAATTTAGTCAGAAAATAAGCTCAGAAGTGTGTGTATATAATTAGAAACGTTGTCTGCGAAATAAATGTATTTCAATTTCTCCTGCGAAAGCACATCTCAAAACTATGCTGCAAATAGCCTGCCAAGGAAATTAACTGCGTCCGAGAGCACGGGGCAACTAAGAAAATTATGGCTGACGCTATCTGTTGGTGCTGGGCTTTAAACGTAGTCTGGTAATTTGTTCATTACCGTTTTGTTCTAATTGTTGACAGAAATAAAGGTTATCAAGACTTTAAATGAAAATGCCCACTAAATGATTGATGCCTACTACATTTCTAACAATAATTAAAGAAAATTAAAAGTTCCTTAACTTCTGTCTTTTTCTATCACTACAGTATCCTTCTCTTATCTTTTGATTCCACTTTCTTGTAAATACTACATTTAATTTCACTGTTATATCATTTATATTCCCTTCCACTCTTTCACAAAATATATACTTCATTCATGTAGACGTCAAAGATTTACATTTCCGAACTTATTGTACAAATACAATATATAAATTTTAAGAGCTTCAAAATAATACCATTCTTCAATAACATCCCTAATTATTAAATACCGATTACAATAATTTACACCACGAGTATCTTCGAAACACGCAGAACTCATTATCAATTATCCAAGTTACCAGTAAAACTCGGTGTTCCCTCAATCTCAGTTCAGTATATCCTTCATAACTTTAATATCCGCGGACAGTCGTGTGATCGATGTTTTCAAGTCTTGGCATCTTGGCAAGAAGGTGACAGAAAAATCCTCGAGTATGCGAGAAGCGCTGCGGCGCGTCCGATGTCGCGGTGTTGCGTGAATTAACAGTTACGACTGGATGAGGGCTGAAATGACAGGGAAAGGTTAAGCTGTCGCTTGCCGGACAAGGCTAATGAAAGCTTAGCCATGTAATGCAATCTGACGGAAAGCAAGCTGACCGTCTGACGTGATAGGTCAGTTCAGGCTAGTCCGAGTTTGTCGGGAAGGCAAGTGGATTAGCCGGGGCACCGTGGATGGCGGCCATATAACAGACGATCTTCGACTTCCCTTTTCGTTTTGTTGCTCTTCTCCGTCGCTCAGTGTCGACCCATCGCGCGAGCCGTACGCTCGCCGTTGTCGATGTCCACCGCTTTTATCGTTTCCTCCTGCCTCCAGCATAACCTACGATGACTGTTACTGCCGTATACGATTTGTCTTCCCCGACCTTCGAGCTATAATTCCGATGTGGAAATGCGAGAACAACGGGGACGGCTATAGAATACTAGTAGCTCTATACTGAGTAATTATATTAATGTAGATGTAGTCGTAACCGTTAACTCTGTCGGATCTTACTTCGTTACGGTGGAATAATGTTCTTCTGAAAGCTTTCGAAACTTCTTTCCTTATTCTTCGCTTATTGGGATTTATCCCTGCTGAATTTAGTAAGTGAGATTTAAGTTTTTGGAATGATTTGTATTTTATTTGTAAATTATTGGTATTCGATATTCTGTTTGTTGTTTATGGCGTAAATGAATAATGAACAAGAAGTTTGTAAGTGTGTAAAATTAGAAGTTCTATTACTTTCTACAAAAGTTCAGGATTCTCATATATCACGATAATCTTCTCATAAAGAATTCAATTAACCTTCTCCATCAAACTTATTACCCGCAGGAACCGTTAAATTTTGACCTAATTTACACGGATTCCTCATTCAGGAGCGAGAACTTTTTTCGCCGACAATGCCGCAAGTTTCTGAATGGTCGGCGGTCTACTTAAATATTTAATGTTCGGACGGCGATTATTTTGATCCGGAGGTTTGAAGAATTCATTCAACTTCTCATGTATGTAGTTATGCTCGATGTCCGTTTTCAGTTTAATGTATCACACTAAGTAAGATGTAGAAGTACATTTGGAAAAATATACAAAATATTTAACATGTTCGTTTCGATATTTAGTTTTTTCGAATGGAAAAGTCAATTATTTTTTTTTGTATTTCTATGAAAAATTGCAATGCTCGGTGTACCTTGTACGAAGTTGGCAACATTTTTTCTTCAATTTTATTACATAAAGACGATACGTTGCATTTAATAAGATTTTGAACCGATGATAACTGTTACTGAAAGAAAAGCTGGTAACGAACCTGTTAACACGAGCAGGAATCTAATAAAACAAAATACAACACTCGATCAGTACGTTCACGCATTGAATGTTAGAGTCCTCAAGTTTAATTGTAAGAATTAGAGTTTCGGGGTTGAATGATAGATTACTTTTGCCGAATTCGAAGCACGTTCAGGCAAAGTAACGACACTTGACTTGATGGAAATACTGATTGACTTTTTATTGATCGATCGTCTTTTATACAGGCGTATCACGAGAGTTCTCGGAATACGATGTGCGGTGGCCAGGAGCTGAACATGACACCAATGTAAACATTCCTTACTACAATTGACATGTCATTTATGTATGGGTAACAGAAATTTTTGTATAAATTTAAAAATTAATTTCCCGGATGATACATCGAGCAAATCGAATTGTAAACTCGAAACTTTTCATTAGAAATATTCAAGATTTTCCGACGAGATATAGATAATATTCTTCGGAACTAACCAATTAAAAAAATATATGTAAATTAAGAAACAAAGATATTTCAATATTTCAAAATTCCAATATTCTTCTCTAAACATTCAACGATTTGTGATGATATATGGAAGATATTCTTTGAAACTAACTAATAAGAAACCATTCAAAAATTAAGAAACAGATTTACATTATTTCCATATTTCACATATTACTACATTGTACAAAGCTTAGTATTCCATATAAGCCTCAATATTATAATTCTGCCGTCTTAAATCAAGTGGTGACTGAGAGTCACCTCTCAAGTGCAAAGGGTTAATCTTCATATCCCACAGATCCCCATATAAAATATCGTGAATTTTGAACCAGTAAAACTTTCGTTATAGAGTTGCTACTATTGCTATGTGAAGATATTTAAATAAGTAAAAACCCACAAATACAATAAATTTGTTTATTCGTTGCTACGAACGAGAATATTTAAGATTAATCAGTAATATTCAGATTTCCATACTTAAAGATTAAATTCGCGACCATACTTAAAGGTTAATAAATTCGTTAGAGAGCGGATCGGGAGAATCGTACGCAAGTCTTCGTGAGAGAATGCCGGAAACGTATGGGCGGCGCGGTAGTCGCGACGCAGAACGGCGCCAACTTGTTTTTCGTTGGCTGAACACGCATTGTAATTTCTGTCGCGCTGGGCTCTCTACTTACCGCCCATTCTCGTGACGACACGCGGCATGCGTAGCCTCTGTACCGGCGCGATACGAACTCTCGACACGCGGTTACTTAATTCCACCCGACACGGCACCTCGTTTTTCCTAGAACCGTTTATAACGTCGCGATCAATGCGCCAGGCTCGCGCGCGCCATCGAGCCCGGAATTCCGTGTTCGAAAGTCGTGTTTCTTCGTAACGACAGCTACCCGCACAGTTTCTACTTATGTGTATCAAGTGCATGAAGTGCTTCCCGTGCTTTTTTTCCCTCTCTTTCTTCACCGAGCAAGGAATCGCATGCGATTGTGCCCGCGCCGCGCCGCCCGGCGGATTTATCGATCCCATAGATTTCTGTGCTCGATTCTCGCGTCGACGGTGAATTCAATCTACCTGCCTTTCTTTATGCTCCCTGCGAATGGAATTTGTATGTTAAAATTGTTCGGAGCGCTGGTAAACTTATAACGGAAATGATATCGTTCGATAGCTTTTGATTGAAATTCTCGATAAAGAGACGCGAGTGGATACGCGCCGCCGATCGAAAATATCTGATGACGTTCGGTAATCGTAAAGAAGAACATAAAGCGAAAAACATCGTAATATTATTCTGCGTTTGTTGAAAACGATTCAAGTCTATTCGTAGTTTATTTTCTAGAAACAGACATACGTTACACCGGAAACAGATGTCCTACAAAAGGTCCGCGCGATGATGACAAGTCAATGGAACGATGCAAACAAAAAAGAATACCAAAGCAAAAAAGATGAATATTTCAAAGAAAACTACTGCGCGAAGCAATAGCCCAACATTTACGACCTATAAATAGAATCACCATAAACACGCATAAAAACTCTCCCACGCTTTCCCCTTATTTCACCAGGCACACGAGCCAGCCGCTTGATTTACCATTTCCGATCCACCCCGTCCGACCTCCGTGTAGTAAAATATTCCATCGGTCCCGTCCAATCGGGAACTCCAGTAAAATACCCGATGAAGACCGAGTCATTAAATCACAGTTCCGATCATGTGACGTTGGCAAAAAAAAGGAAAAAAACGGAGAAAAAAGAATCGGCGCGGAACGAAGGGTGAAGCAAAGATACATAAGCCGTCGGTTGATCCACGGGCAAAGTGATTTCTCAAATTCCCGAAAGGAGGATGATCGGTCGCGCCACGTAAGCGAGCCAGCGGCAACAACACCGGCCAGATATTTACGAGGGCGAAATGGCTGGTTTGCAAGTAAAATCGTCTCCGCAGGCAGCCGGGGGCGGCGGTAGAGGGTGGGGACGCACCTGCGGCCGTGGCTGACAACGTTTGGCTTGATGTCGGGCGAGGGTGGATAGGTTATAATTGGTTTTATCTGACTATAGCGGCGAAGGTGGCCGTAATGGAAACGATAGGCTAGCACGCGAGCGGCCGCGCGCGCGCGCGCGTGCTAGCGCGAGCGCTACTTTGGCCGAAAGGAACCCCACGCGCGGCCGTTCAATGCGGCGACGGTGGCGAGCCGCAGCAGCAGCAGCAACAGCAACCTTCGGCAGCCAGTTGGTCGGCACGATATTACTATTTGCACAAAATTACCACCCGTAGATTGCCGTACTTATCAACACCCCCTGTCCCCTGACCGGCTCTCTCGATCAGCCGACGTCGCCGGCGTTCTTGCGAATAATCGCGTGCGTGGTTCCGCGAACACGGACCACCCCTCGCGGTTCCCTCGATTTTCTGCCCCGTTTCTTCTGCTTTTTCTTCTGAGTTTCGTGCGCCGCTACGTTGGATTCTATTTTGCTTGAGCCTCCCTCCGCGCCCCTGGTATCTCTTGAAGTCTGTTATTTGCGGGGAATTTGATTGAAACCGTTGCAACTTCTGGTTAGGAAGTATAATAGGGGATAAAACGTTCTATTGCGTTTTTAGTGAATTTTCGTGGAGATCGGATGATCGAGGTAACTTTTGATCTTGTAACGTTGTGGATTCGATATTTATTTTGTTGTAATGATTGTTGATATATATGAATAATGGTATAGGTTTGGGTATTTACTTTTTTTTTTCAGTGAATTGTGAAAACTGACTGAGGAGGAAGTTTATTGTGGCTTATTAAAAGTAATGGTGTATTAGAGTTCTAAATATGTAATATGTTGACACGTTTACTACTATAGCTTCTAGATTTAAATTGATCGATAAATAGTTTCTTAAGAATAATGTAATACTGGTCCTTTAACGATTGCTAAATGTCATTCCATTAATATTAGAATGGCTTTCGTTTATTAATTTTTTATTCAAAGTACAGTGATCCATATGTAAATCGTGGGTCTGTGAACGTGTTAAGGATACGTGCCACGTTGATGATATTCGTTATACTTGTCCAACAGGCTACGTCGTTTCTATTAAGCACAAGGGAGGGAAAATATATTCAGTTTAAACTGTATTAGCATCTTGTTAAAGAGAAGGTGGATTAAGCCCGTTTAACGGTGAATTTTTACTGAAACTTTTGTATAACAAACTCTTGCGTGAATAAGAAACTTTTATTGTGCATGGAAATGAGAGTATCTCCAGTTAAATAGAAACTCTCATTCTGGTTCGCCAATGTTGAGGTACCATTCGGTGGTTAAGCACATTTCTCGTTAATCGGGTTGCGAAGGGCATTAAATAATTGCAAATACACAAAGTCTTGGAAATGCGGTGGTCGTTTATCATTTTATACAAAGAATTTCTGAACTTGGTAATTAAGCGTTCCGTATTTTCTCATGGCGTAGGAAATTAATTATAGAATGATACAACGGTAACTTTCAGTATTAAAATTGAAAGGTGATGCAAATTACAATAACGAGAAACGAGATTCAGATTTAGTTACTTGGTTGTTGTTGGAAAAAAAAAGAATAAAATATATTTGTAACAATTTGTAATTACAATAATTATTAACGAGGATATTGACAAAGAAAGTGTCGTAACTGTGGAAACTGCATTAATAATGAATAAAATGATCTACTTAATGCATTCATTTCAAATTGTTCTTTTCTTAAATAATCAGTGTATAATATGTATTAAGAAATACGTCTCTGACAGAAGTGAATGATAATATAATGACAGATTAAACGCTTCAGTTTCGTTGCGTTCCACGAATGTATGCCCAGATATTCTCTGAAACATCCGAACTAATCTACATATTATCAAACTCCGTGCCACGCCAACGTACAAATTGAATGATCCACGGCCTGTAGAACTTGCGATGGGACATATCTCTGGGTTTCTCCGCTGCCTAAAATTCACTTAGTACGCCGAACCGTCGAAAGACAATTTCTACCCGCAAAGGACTCGCTTAGCATACTGCTTTAACAGAACTCACATGTTAATAATTTATACCAGAACACGAAGATTTTGTCTTCTCAAAAGTTACTCGAATAAATTTTACCTTACGTCAAGACACGGATGAAACATAATTATTATATTTCAACTAAAATTTCACGTATACTTTTCCCTTGTCGAACTACTAAGTGATTTTTTCTTTTAAAATTTTCTATTGTATAATAAATTAAATGCTTTTATACATACTATTATACAAAACTCAATCTATGAAATAATAACCAAACTACATAATTGCCGAAAGTTACTAAAAATAATTAGCAATTTCTAAAAGTTGTTAAAAATTACTAAAAATTAATAAAAGCTATTGAAAATCACTAAAACACAATTACTGCATCATTTCCTAGTTATCACCAAAAATATTAATTAACTTATTTAATGTATCTACCCTATAACGATCGAAAGCCATGCAGTTCGCAAACTTTCGCTAGGTCGCAGTTTATCTAATCGGACGACTTCGCGTAGCCATTTTGTCGAATCACTTTACATCTCTAATCCGGCCGAATTTGCATGCAAGCTGCATTTGAAACAGGGTTCACCTATCGGATCGAAATTAGGGTTGAGAGAGATAATGCTCAACTGACTAGAAAACGTGATGGATGGTGCCTTTATCCGTTCGTTCGTTCGTTCGTCCGTCTGTTCAAGAAGTGGGTCTCTTTGGCTTCGTTCTGCATTCCCGATACCATCCATCATGGAACAAGAAAAGTACCGAGACGTCTTCACCGTATGAATATTCAAGGGACTGCGAAACAAAAGACCGTTCAAAAGGAGAACGCCGTAGCGTAGGCTCTTAATCCTCCGCAACCTTTCCCCGATCACCGGTACCTGCATTTAACTTTCGTTTTATTTAGTTTGTCGACCCAACTTAAACATCGAGCGCCTCACGAAAGTAGGTGAAGCTACCCGCTGTGACAAATTAGGTTACCCGACTCAAACAAAGTACAGGAGTCCTACAGGCATTATCACCGTTCCCAAGAAATCGGAAAATGCATTCTCTGTCAAGGCCGCTCGCCGTTTTGCGCTCCTCTAAATGCACGAAGTTCGGTAGTGGTAATTATTCTATGTTGTTTGCATAAATTTGAATTGTGGAATTGTTTCATTCAACTTTTGTAACCAGAATGTGTTCAAAATAGACCGAAAGTTTCTAAAATTCTGGAATTCATCGATATCACAAATCTCACGGTGGTTTTCTAAAAGTGAAAAGTTTGACAATTTTATATTCAGTGTACCGTTATTTGGAAGATCGAATTGTTTTCGAGTAAAGTGTACGGTTTTCAACGAAACTCCAAACTTTCGAATATTAATGAGGCGAGCTTTGATGCGAGTTTACGCGAAACCTCGGTGTTTTTGGGCAAACATGAGCTCGGGCCAGAATTTGAGTAATCGGCCGCGACCGCCGACCGCGCGTTGAGTTAGATAGTAAGGGGCTAATAAACGTTTATAACGCGAGTATCGTTCGCCCAGTCAAACGATACAGCGCATTATACCAGCTAATGACAAGAGAAATATGGTTATTTTCGGTCCACCGTCGAGCGTGCCTCCATAGTTTACTACATTTTCTATCTGAAGTATGCCATCTTTATTACGTTATCGTGCGCTGCGTGCCGTATGCCAGTTTACGCCCAACAGATTCCGCCGCTGATACCAGTCGTAACAGTAATAATTAGCGGTTTCTTTTTCAATTTTAATAAACCGCTAATCAGCCATGTGTAAAGGATGATTGCGCCCGCTGTACATCATCCGCTGGGAATTCTTGCCATGTCCATTAACAGCATTATTAATAACACTTACTTTGATCATGTGTGCACTTTGCATAGGAAAACACGTGGAACGGCCCGTGACGGACGGATCTTGTGCAATTTTCAATTAGTGTATCGATCGGCCGCAACCGGAAGTAACCGATTTATCATGATCTCGGACGGCTAGCTAATTAATCGTTAAAATAAATTCTGATGCCCGTGTCGTCCTTTCCGGCATGATTGCAATTATACACTCCGCGACTGTTATGTTAGGCTGTCGCGTATGAACCGACGAATTTCGCAAATTGGAATACCCTGCTCCGCTTTCCGTGAATGAGAATCATTAAAACGGGTCACTGATTGTATGTTAAATTAAAGCTTGGAACTTATTGTTTCTGGACAAGCTATTTTCGATTAAAAGTACTGTTCCCCTGGTGTGCAACTAAATGTCGGATTTCTTGATTGGAACTATTTGTTCAAAACTCATTTATGGCGATGAAGATCGTTGATACGTGAGGATATTATTCGCCGAGTAGAAAGCAATAACGATAGCCATTAAATAGAAACTTATTAAATGGCTTTGAGTTTATATTGAAATATAAAACTCAGTTGTCTTGATTGATTGAATTTAAAGTTTCGACATTTTTCCTGTATCATAGAAATTTTTAAAGAAATTTTATAAAATCGTCCTGTTGTTTAATGTTGTTGGCAAGTTAAATTGGTTAGTTAAATAGTTAAATAGTTGGATAAATAAACTAATCAAATTCAACCTCAGTTATACATAGTATTACATAAATCGAAGTAGTTAATTGTTTTCAAGCTTAGCATACCCGACAGGAATAACTGTTAAACGCGTTGTAACGATCCATGCAAATGACTATTATTATCGTTGCACAGAAAACACTTCGTTGAGTAATTAATCCTTGCTGAACTTGCGCGTTAACTTGTTAAGTAGCCTTCAGTCTCCGAATTGCTGCCAATCTACAAATAATAGTTTTGAACTTCACTTATTCTCATTTAATAAACGAACGATCGATAACTTATTCAATATCCTTCATCCACTGCAATTGCAGTATAATGTTTCATACAAGAAATATACTTTGTATGCAGCAATTATCCAGCAACCTAATCAGGAACAATAACCATTTGTCATTTCAAAAGTAATCAATTATTTCTTGAAGCATTAATTAACTTCTTTTTCTTGACACCCATAGTACATAAAACTAAAACTGTTGCTCCAAACGGATTTTTATACTTTACAGTTTTTATTGAAACAATTTCCGCCATGTATTTAAAACTATTTCCCGTAGCTGCTCCTACCATCGATTACCACAGCTACAAATATCAATATTGATCAATAAAATTTCCAACAAAATAACTTCAACACGTATACTTTACCTATAACACGTTCGCTACCAGCGTTGCATGTTTGCGACGATCAATGTTTGATATTTTGTGCAAAGAAGAGTAAATCATATTTACGTGCGTTTCCATTTAATATTGTAGTACATGGTATAATGCAAAAGAAGTATCAACATTTATATTTTATAAAAGCGGTATGTTTCATTTAATACTAGATTTACGGAACACGTCAATTTGACGCATACTGAATTTTATAAAGCTTATTTGGCAAATGATAAAGTCGATTTTGATTGAAGAAATTACACGAGTGTACATATTAATTCTCTATCTTTCAATCTCCGATGTACAAGATCTGAATGAACGAACATCAATTATTTTAAAATCAATAGAACAAACTGTACAATAAGCGTCTGTAAACCTAATGTTAATAAAATATTGTAACCACAAAGACTGTAACTTAAAGAAATGCTGTTAGCGAATATGTTAACAAAGTCACACAATAGAGGAATAAATGACTCACTGAAAAATACGTCAAGAAGAAACCTTTTCCTGATTCTCTTCAATCGTTAACCTAGTCCTCTGTAAGAACATGACGCGCAATGTCTAAAAAAAGAAAGTAGTGCAACGTCTCGACAGATTACGATCATCGGAGCAGAAAACCAACCGATAAGGAAGCGGCATCTTATGCAGACTCAGCTGATCAACCGGAAGACGTAAATAGAAGAGACGGTCATCGATATTCCCGGTGTACAACATCGACCGGCGTGATGGGTCTCGCTTATGGCGCGGAACCGAGGACACCATCCGCTAGTCCTTATCTTGCCAGAGGACCCGACCCGTTCGAGCCGCGCGTCGTAAATCCACACATGCAACCCTGGATAGACGTCGCGACGCGGCGCACGGTGCGCCGAGGGCATTTTTACACACGCCGGAATATTAATATTCAAGGCAGGTCTAACGGTTATTTTGTGCCTCGTTTTTATATTCTGCAGAATCCGACGGGGAATATTCAATATATTATTGCGGGAAGTCGTGCCGCCGCTGGTGTCCGCCTGTCTCAATATTTTATTGAAATATATATCGCAATATCGGCGAACGGTGCGTGCAGACAGGCTCGGAATTCGGATGTGTTCGAACCGTTTCGATCCGCATGGATACGCCAGGATTTCTTCGCGGCCGTTCCGGCTGAATATTCTGTAATTCATTGAATGATAAGTAATCAATGTCTTGCTTCGTGATTTCTTTCGTGACATTGACGATTAGAAATATTTTATATTGAGGAATTTTCTATGAAGAAAGTGAATGTCATGATGTAAATATATGTTTAGTATAGTGATAACGTAATACTCTGTTTGATTTAGTGTTAGTAGGAAAGTATAATGTTCATATGTGTTAATCTTTAATTATAGCCGTGTGACTTCTGTATAAAATATCGTGTTATGACCAGTGAAATTTTCGTTATATAGTTAATACTATTGCTACGTACAGGTATTTAAATTACTAAATACAAATAAATACAGTAGATTTGTTTATTAGTTGCTATGAACGTAAGTATTTAATATTAGTTAATAATTTACAAATTTGCATACTTACAAGTTAAATTTACGTTCACGCTTAGGTTGAAAATCTCCAGTGCCGTTCTTGTACTGCGATTCGAGTGTGAAAGATTATTGTCGTCGTTATAAACGAGGTTCAAGGAAACTAATTTCCCTCGGAACGAAGTAAAACATGTCTGATCCCTAAACCTATAGTTACCATTCAGATATAAAAAATTCGAGACGGCGAACCCTGCGATACCGCTTTCGCGTGCAATAAATTATTTCAAACAAATCGGGAAAGCGGCGCATTGCCCCGCGATTGTGATACACTCAGCACGGCATACTTATTTTTACGGTATAAAAATTAGTAGATTGCCGCGGCGATTACGTGTCACGTGTGCATAAAATTCACGGGGAAATTTATGACGGGGCTCTCTTGGTCTGGCTGTACCATCGCAGCCCATTTTCCATGAATTTCCCTGACCCTGCACGCACACGACCCCCGTCGCGCACGCAGCACGGGAAACGCCGAAATGGCAGTATGCTAAAAAACGCTGACACTGACAACTAAAATCCGAGCGCACGCCGGTGTCTCACTGCCTCTCACCCTCCGTGCTACAACCGCGTGTTTCGCCTCCTACGAGGTAACCAGTTCCTCTTCCTTCCACCCACTGCCCCCTCTGTCGTGATACCTAACCCTCTATTTCGAAACGTTCCTGTTGCTCCCATTTTTCTTCGATCTTCTCTCTAATAATCTTGAGACACGAGTTGCGTAGCTTCCTTTGACGCCGATTTTCGTTTGGAACACAGTGAAATATATTAACCCTTTGCGGTCCGAATGAGATTTTCCTATTTCCAGTAGTCCGGTCCAAATTAATTTTTGTCTTTTATCGATTCATTTTATTTTACCTTAGAACTTTGTCTCAGTTTTAATAATGTTATAAGCAGGATGAAGTATAAAATAAGCTTGAAAACAATTAAATACTTTTATTGACTGCTTTTAATATAAATTCATTAATTAACGTGCAGGAATAATTAAAATAATTTTAGGATTTTCAATGTGTGTACTGTGTAGGAAAGGTGTAATAAGCAATACTCTCTGGGTTTTAATACACTTTTAATACTTCTTGACTCTTCCAACGCTTGTCTCAGAATGCCCTCCTCTCACTACCTTCACGCATCTTATTTTAGTCCCAATTACTCTATCTTTCTCTTGCACTCACCCTCTCACTCAAACAGTCTTTAACATTCGATTCCCAAAACACTCTTCATTCGTACCTCGATCTCTCAAGCTTTGTCACTAGGTCGTAAACATTCTTCTCAGTCACTCGATCCCACTCGCTCGGTCATAAACACTTTTCATTTGCACCCTAATCTCTCGCATGCCCTACACTCCTATCGCTTGGTTATAAACATTCTTCATTCACACCTTAATCTCTCGCATACCCTACATAATTATAATTGCGAAATTGCACGAATACGTATCTCGACTGTCTATTTTTGAACCCCTAATTTCTGAAATCTACTTAAAGGAACATCAATTTTCCTAGGAACCATAGAATAAACTGTACAAGACATGTACGTGAACCTAGTGTTTACACAATTTC
Source organism: Nomia melanderi (assembly GCF_051020985.1). Classification (NCBI taxonomy): domain Eukaryota; kingdom Metazoa; phylum Arthropoda; class Insecta; order Hymenoptera; family Halictidae; genus Nomia; species Nomia melanderi. The sequence continues at coordinate 10,357,451 of NC_135008.1, forward strand.
ACTAACACACAAATATTACCTCGAGTCTTTTAAGTTGAAGTTTTACGTTGGGTATTTGGAATAGATTATTATACTTTAGAATATAGAGATAGAATATGTCCAGAATTTTTCTCTGTTTTCAATAAATTATTAATAACAAAATATCGATTACAGTTGCGAAGTAAATTGTATGGCAAGAGGTTGAAGTAAATGGTTGACGTTTTGGTAATCATGAATTGACAGGTGACTAGGGTATATATTTAAGTATAAATATTAATATGAAAATGTAAAAATTAGTGACTATTTTGTAGTATTAATACTGTAACGATCGAATATTATTTTTGTTGATTTTCCAGTAAGGCTAGAGATTTTTTCGGTTAAAAATAATGAATAAATAATTTATTTACAAGTTTGAAATATCTTTAGAAACGAAGTTTTGTCATTCTGTTCTAACATTTTGATAAATTTCTAGACCGCCTACGAAGCGAGAATAAAAATAGAAAATTCCTTAATTCGCATACATCTACGTTTAGAATGTAAATGAAATATTTTTTGCATGGTAGAATATTTTTCAAAGTGTAGACAATATTTTACCGCATATTTTATAGAGTACAAATAGACAAAGAGAAGGATTCAGCGGGTTCAAATACGGATTCCCGTACGACGTACAGATTAACGCCAAACAACGTCGCCGTCGTCGTTTGCAGAACATTAATCCTGAATCGAAAACTGAACGCAACCTGTCCTACCATACCCAGCTCTAGGGTAAAGCTGTCCGTACCGAAATTTATTTTATGCATTTTTATGACTTCCGAAAAAATATGGATATTTGTACATGAATAGTCTCCTGGGACAAAAAACGCGCGGAACAGTGGACGACCGGTAACAGTGTGGGCACATTCGACACTTATTCAAGCGAGAACCTTTTCAGTCATATTCTCTTACGAACAAAAAAAAATGCAAACTTTGATACAATATTATTTTAGTATCCGACATTTTCAATGTATAAATATTTTATTCGAGAACGAACGGAATATTTGATAACTATATTCTTCTCTGTATAATTATAAAATGTACCACACAGTTAAAGCAGTGAAATGTAAAAATAAATAGCCGAATGAAAAATTGTATCGTAGTTTTAAAAAGTCCAAGTGTTCAGTGGGATGTGTTTACCTATACAATAGTATAATGTATTTTACAAACGCTACAATCTAAATGCATATCGACTAACTTTAAATTAAATCGTACTAATCTAAAAATAATCTGAAATTCTTTCTTACTCCCCCTAATTTCAGAAATATTGTACTAAATATACTTTCAAACCTCAGGTTTGAAGGGTGTTTTCACTCATTCAAAGTGGATGTTGACCGATGAAAGGAAATAGATGTCAAATATTTTCTTGAGAACCATGTGTCACAAAAGTTTCATTAAAATCGACGTATCCTGGTAGAAAAGGTTCCCTTGTAAGTTCTTTATAAAGACTGAAAAACCAAAGAAAGGTGCACAAGGAAATAGGGAACGGTCGGATCAATAGAACAAACGGGATTAATGATCGTACATCGGGATCATCAGTCTAACGGCGGATGCCGCTTGCATAAGATCGGGTTACGCGTCGCGCGTCGGGTAATTTATACAGGCGACGCCATGTTTGCGCGGGCACGATTAATACTTCCGCGTCCGAAATTGTTACCAGACGTAACGACGCATTGCGCTGTTGATGTGCAAGCACGGCTGGGTAATACGTTTGCAGCAATGTACATAATTCGCCGCTCATTAGTGTAAATGTGCTTCGCACTAAACGCTTCTACAAATTCGGAGCTTTATGTTTGCGAACAATTGTGTCGCGACGGCAATCGATATTGTCTGCCCGAAAGCACGGCACCGTTTAAGAGCGTATAAATTAACGCTGAACATATAAAGCCCGACAGTGGCCGTCGCTCCCGTACGTGTGCGTCCGCTAGCGACCGAGTGCTCAGGCACGTATAAAGATAACAGCCGTACTTTGTTTAACAATGCAGCCCATGAGTGGCATGGTAAACATCTGACTCGTTCGTGATTATCGTTCGTTAATCGTTTTTCACCATTTTTCTGTCGCATTTCTGTGCATTTCGTCGACACCCTTCCCTCCTGCTTACTTATCTCTCGATGATCTTCGACACAACTTAACATTAAAACTACCGAGCACTCAAACTGATTTTTTCAAATTCTCTTATACAAACTCCAAGAGTGCATCAATTAAAACTTTAACTGATTACCAATTTAATTTGCGCATTGCTACATCAATTTCTTTATTAATTTCTTAGAGAAACAGTGCGAAAAGAAAAAATCAGGAATAGGTCATTTTGACCCGTCTGGTAGTTCTAGTGTTAACGCATTGTTGACCGGCAATTTTACGCAAAAGCTATCCCACGTCACCGCTAATTTCTTCCGTAATTAAATATGAAACTGAAACAATTTAAATACACTTCAATATATGGAAAAGTCCACACTTTAATTATTAGAAATCAAACGTATGTTGTGTATAATATGTTCTTTTTAATCGATGCTTGAATGCACATTATCAAGTGTAACGCGATGAAATGAATTTCCTAGTTGCAGGAGAAACTCCTTACGTTGTATTCTAGAATTTTCCTTTCCATTTTCATACACATTAATCATATTTCATTTAACCAGAAATCATATCGGGTGACGTTGCTCGTAAAGCAGATTACTTAACTAATTTAAAGATCGTTGATAATGGTCCAGAAACGTGTTCGGTATCCCGATCTCGCGATACAGCGATAGACTTGTAACGAAGCTGGGCAGAATTCTCGTGTGCCTTAAATTTCAATGAAAATGATTGCGATCGCCTTAAATTTCAATTTATAAATCAATGATATACAAATCAGGGGACCGTTAACTTTTGATCCATGCGGTCCGACGATAAATCTGGGCTGTCGGGTTTGAAATCGATAGTTCTTTGTGCTTCGCGTGACGGGCTGAAATAAAATACGTGTATAAGTATACTCGCGTGTGTTCAGAAATTCGCGAAAAGGAAGTGTTCAGTGAAATCGTCGATGGCGATCGAGCGGCTGAGTGAAATTCTCGAAAAGTTCGAGTTAATGCCTTGGCTCGTCGAAAATCGGTGAGCGAATATTAGAAACTAATCAACACGATATTCAACCCTTTCCCTTAAGATTCAATTCGTAACTGTTATCTTTGAATCTTTCTTATCCTTAAAAATTAATTAAAAGAAAGAAGAATTCTATGTTCATCACAAGTCTGTCTTTACTACAAAGTGTTCGCGAGAGAAAAATAAAAAGTTGAAAGAAAAAGCAATACTTATATTTAACAGATTTCATTTCAAAACTACATCACGAGTTTTTTATTCGATATTATAAAGCAAGGAGTTAATGTTCAATTGCATTAAAATTTGTATTGTTTTTTTTTTTTGGTTACAAATCTACATAAACACTTTAAGAAATAGATATAAATCTGTCGTGTAGGAATAGAAACGATTAGTTGTAGTCAATTTTTTAATATACTTTTATTTCAATAGACTTTTTTTAAGCATAGAAAAGTTTCAATCTTTATTTCGTTATACATTCTACACGCTGTCTCGCTTTCAGTTGGATGGCTTTAAATATATCGAGCTGGCACAATAGTTCGAGAAATCTATATTTTCACGTCAAAAACAATTTAGTATTATATTGTTTAATCTTCTCGCTCTTGTTCGAGGGTTCAATACTAAATTTCAAAGTTCAAATTTAATTCAATTTGAAAACTTCGCGAAGAATAAATATGTAAGGATGTTAACGATGTAACTAATCAATATTCTTCTTCCAAATAAATGAAGCGAACAAATAAATTAAAGATGCTATAGTTTGAATAGTCTCTATATTTAATATGTGAATCATTCTTTTCATTTCTTATCAAGTATAACCTTAAAGTCTTCTTATGACATAAATTAATTCTAACACAAGCTTCTTTATCATACTCAAAAATACGTAGCATTTAATTTAATCAATTAAAGAAACAGAATGTTTCGTACAAACGAAAGCAGCAAATAAATAATTTAATTATTTAAAATATAAGAAACTGGTATCTGATTTTCTTATTTATTACGAAAAGTTTCTACTTATTTTAAACTTTTTTTTGAGAAGTTCAAAAAATTCTCGTTTGCAGTGAATTAATATTCAATGAATACAGAATATACGTCCTTTATCAAATGATCCCCATTATATCATCCGAATCCACAATCGCGTGTCCTTTTTTCTGTCTCGTAACTTTATATTCTCCGCTTCCATTTTCCCTCCGTCTTCAGCGAGGGTAGAAAAACGCGACGCAAATCCATACCTGCTTTTCGCTTTAATATCTCGCCCCGATGGAGTCGCGAAAATCGCGACTCGCTGTCGAAGTTCTCACGCAGCGAAAAATGGAAATATACCGACGCGTTTGGATCGCTCGAGAGGCTCACGCTCACGGAATAAGTTGAAGTGATTCGGCACCAATAGAACGCTGATGGAACACATTCGTTGCCCGCGTTTCATGTCGCGTGCGTGTATGTACATGTACAGGATGTTCGAGCAGTTGCTAGCCAGCGTTTCCCCCGTAAAGAAAGAAATGAGAACGAACCACGTTTGACAGGCTTTTATCGCCAACGTAGTAACTTATCTAGTAAGTTATCAATGTTTTGTAATTTCTCAATAACACACGAACGCAACCACCAATATAGAAACTTCTGATCTCGACAATTTTATGTTCCACAGCAATTGGTTTCTCAGCGCATGTAATTTTCCAAAGTTTCATAAACAAACTTCAGAATCATGAACCTCCTAATCAAAACAGTCCTTCGCCTAAACTACCAACAGCGTTTCACTTCAAATTCCAGACCGGCCGAATTACGGAGTACACAAGAAACGTTCAGTCAACAGTATTCAAGAAACATCGGACGGTTCGGTGTGTACTTTTCAAACGGCAGCCATTCGTGGGAACAAACGAAGCAAAGAGAAGTGTGAATGGGGAAAAGCGGCCGATAGAGCAATTCCTCGAGTTTTGGTGCAGATACTAAAGAAAACAAGAAAGGCTGGGGTCTCCGAAGGGAGCACGACTGAGTCTGAAGAAGGAATATACGAGAAAAGTAGGGAGAACAGCCAAAAATGCGGAGTCGGGGGTGAGCAAAAAGAAGCCGAAGGAGGCTGCGGCGGCAGAGACGCGCGAGTGCATCGAAACCGTGCCAGGTTTCCGTGGATGGTGGTCCTGAAGGTCGCTCGCAATCGAAGGACGGGCACGGCTGGAAGCGGGACAGAAAGTCGTGTCGGCGTCGTACGTGGGGCAATAAGAAGCCGTTATACGAGAAGACATTTACGAAACGGCGTTCCTCGTCCGTACAAACGAGTTCGAACAAGGAGGTCCCGGGCACAGCTACCAAGCCGACGTATCCCCGACATGCCACGATCTTCCCGAGAGATCTCTTCGGGCAATTCCATCGTCGCGTCCGACTGAAAAAGCGATCACGAAGAAAACACGCGGCCGCATCACCTTTCCACGGCGACGTAACCGAGCACGCCGAATATGAGTTACGTACCTAATACTCGGGATCCTGTAGAATTTTCATAAGGTAATACTGAAAAGTTTTTGGAACTGTTCAACACGTGGGCGATATGAGTGTTGTAAGAAGGTTTGCTTTACGGAATTTTCTTTTAATTTATAAGAAATACGTAATAGAAGTGTTAGTGTTTCTGTTAGGTACGGAGTCATAATTATCTGAAGGTAAGTATGAGAATATTTTGATGTGATATCCGATCAGTGGTGTGAGATATTGATTAGAGACATGTAGAAAATCATTTTGTTTTCACTTTGTAAAATGTAATTGGTTTGAGTTACAGTAAATTATGTGGGAATGTTATTGAAGTTCCTTCTAAATAAAGAATGTTTTATGTTGAATTCATATTATTTTATATGTCTATAAGTATATTATGAACATCGTGATAAAAAGATTTTACAGTTTGGTCGTATTTTCTGTAATTAGAAAAAATATATGCAAAGTCTTGCATATGGTGCATTTATTTTATGCAATTATTATCTAATACTAGGAACTTTCGATAGCGATTTACAAGTGAACGAAACGAATGTACCGTAAACGCAAGTTGGTATTTGTCCCCTGCGAGATGCTAGAAAAATTCGTCGTCGGCCACGCGAGCACATCTGCTCGCTCTGTTTACGAGTAAACAACGTTAAACGATGTTCCCCGCGGTGATTCTACGTGACACACTCGTCGGGACGTCTGGTGTATTTGGGGACGTGGATGCTGAGGGGGTGGTGGACTCTCGATGCCGCCGATTAGACCTGTTTTCTCGGCGAACTGTTGCCGGTGATTCATTCACTCTTTTTTTGGTTTATTGGGGCTCTAGCAACGTTTGCATGCTATTTCGTGCAGATCGGGGAATGCTTGTAGAATGTCCGTTAAAGATCGTATCTAATTGATCAAGTGGCTGTGAAACGTAACAGTGGCTTTCGAATATTTTTCAAGACTTTTTATACAGTTCGTAATTTACCCTGTTAAAGTAGATTGTGTTAGCCAATTTTTAAAAGCTTCTTCTTCGAAAATTTGTTTGATACGACTGTAAAATTTGAGAATCATATTGTTACAAAATGCACATTTCTACACTGATTGGCAGTAGAATAGAACAGACATTTATTTAGTTTATTAAGGATTCTATTAGGATTCAAGTACAAGAAAAATCCCGTTAAATTAAAAAAAAATCTTTTAATGCTTACAATATAATAGATGATTAGATTCATTATACTCAGATATATTACTCAATAAAATTGTATTGTTAATATAAATTATAAGAAATAATATAAATAGATAATATAAAACACGCTCGAGAAAATTCATTTGAAATTCGAAGATTACCTTCCATAAAATTGGTTTTAAAATAATGAAGACGCAGCAGTAATTAAACTCTCCGATCGTGTATATAAATTTACTTAAAATTAAGAATACTAGCGTATCATATTCTATTGGAAAATTCACTAAAAACTCACCCCAACTCACTGATACCACTCCGCGTGCATACATAATTTAATAAAGAACGGACCCGGGTGGAAGTCTCAGCCTTAAGCGACCAAAGATGCATATCACAATTGTAATTTCGTATTTCATAAATTTCCTGGTTTATGAAACGCGTATAACTCTCCTTTTTTCTTGCATTTCATTCCGTTCTATCGCGTCAGTCACTTTCATGTACTTTGCGCTTGGTACAGCGGTCACCGCATGTAAAAGGGGGAACAAAAAAGACAAAAGAAAAAACAGTGGCGCCGAACCGCCGTAAAATGGAGCGTAAAATATTTAACGAGAATGGTGGCCCTGCCCTTCGGTGGGTATCACGCGGCAGCACGCGTGCATTTTTATTACTGACTGCGACGTAGCAGAATCGCGTACGCGGATCAACCCTCGACAGCGAATGCCGCCCCCTCTTAGAAACGAAGGAATTTTATCTAAGTGCGACGCAACGCTTCATAAAAAGGTTCCTTTGCTAATTAAGTTTCGTCTGAAGAACGTGTTTCTCTGTACAATGGAAAATATGGCGAGTGTAAACTGCATATGGTGTGGTAAACTCGAAGAAACGGGTCAGGGGTTGACATATTTTATTAGTATGTAGGTACATTCAAATATGTTTTGAATTTTTAAGAAAATATATTTGTTATTATAATTATTCTAATAAGGAAAATTATGTTTTTATTATATTTTCTGCAAAAATCAGTTAAAAAGTGTTTGATAATTCCCTTTTATTCGATAAATTATTATTATTAAATTCAGTATAGAAGTTAGATAGTAAAGAGGGTAAAAATTTCGTAAAATTTAAAGGTTTAAAGTAGATATATATTTTGTAAAACGGATAGGCTTCAGGTTAGACTTTTGTTAATATACGATATGAGATTGTTTTCTTTTGTGAAGAATTATTGTAAGGGTATTGTGACATTTCATATTTTACTATGGATTAAAGTAGATACAACAATAAGAACAAAGAATTTTGCTATCGTTTCATTTGGAACAACAGAATATTTCATCGCGTTTAATTTTCCTGCCCACCGTTTTTTATCTAATCCGATTGTTTGATAGATTGAGTTATTGAATCAATAAATTTCTCAAAAAGATTTATCCTTTGTTTGGAAGTTGTTTAAATGTTTAGTCAAGTACACCTGACCCTCGATTTACGTGAAAATCCGTTCCACGTGGGTTCGTTTTACGCGAATGAAAATCGTGTAAATAGAGTCTGTCGATACAAGAGAAAATAAAATATTGAAGAGAAAAGCTGGTATAAGTTTTAGAAATACATATTGAATTTCTCATACCTTAACAAAAGAAATAATAATAATGATATTTTATAAAACAAAAGTATATTTTATTCGCTGTTACTAAATTTAGATCGGGCAAATTGAGATCGCGCGTAAAAACTACCGGGTCAGGTGTTTTAATCAACCAGGAAAGAATTCATTGCATACGTGAAAGTTTACATACATCACATATGTAAAAGTTTCCATTTGTTAGACCTTTAACTGTATTATAATTGAAAAAATCAAATATCCTGTAAATATTCTAATCATAAACAATTTAAATAATTAAACATCAATATAAAACCACATGAACCATCAAGTTGTATAACAAGTTCATAAACAAAATATTAAAGAAACTTTGCATTTTCGTTCCTATTTTCCCTGATATTACATTTACATAATTATTATTAATTTATCCCCATCAATTAAACTGCCATTATTATAACACGGTATTTTGAATATGTATTTCCCGGCGATCTGCATAAACCAAAAATGCAAATCAAGCACAATTTCTACAATAAATAATTTACTCTAGATCAATAAACAAAATTTCTCGCACGATTATTATTTCCAATTTTCGGGTGTATAGAAGGTCAGAAATCCGTCGTGGTTCATTCATTCATAACGCGGCGTTAAAAAAAAGGACGAGTTGGTTAATAACGACGTTCACTGGTAAACCAAGAGATTCCTGGAGTGATGTACCCATTTGGAAATGGAACGTGGATGGATTTCGATGCCCTGAGCTGTATCTGTCTCCGGTCGATGGATGACCGTTGGCGTGCGTCATTATTCATTCATCAAATGAAAAAACGATGCCGCCGGTGCCCGGTTCCTGGATATTTCAGGCGGCTCGTGTTCGAGCCGCAAGGAAAAAGGGAGCGAAGATAGCCTCCCCTGGGATGCGGTAACGCCAACCTTTGCGTGAACCCTCTTCTAAGGTACCCACGACGTTCCCCATAAAACGGAACTGCCGTTGCGTGCGATGGACACGGTTATGCTCGGAATGATAGCGAAACAGAGGGTACAACCGTTGTCCGGTGCACGAATGACCCACCAAATTTCGGTAGACACGTCAAGGACTGTAATAGAACACGATAGATACGACGCACGAAATTAAATAAATATTTTCGAGTCGGGAAAGCGGAAACCTTCGTCGGGGTGACTTCGATTCTGAGAATAACGTTGATCGTTACTAAAATTTCGACGACAACTTTTTATCTAGACGTAATACAATGTACCGGCACTTTGTATATATGTATGCCTACCGTAATCAGTCAAATAACTAATTGCAAAATTAAAGTAAACTAGTTAGACGATAGATTTTTTTAGTGGAAACGGAAATAAAAGGAGAGACACAACTCGAAAAATTGATTTTCTCAGTGACACATGGAAAAAATCGAAATTCGTTGTATCTATCAAACGTAAGAAGATTAAGGGAACAATCGCTTAAACATAGTCGACTTTTTAGTTCCTATTTTGTTAGAAAAATTGCTTCGATTGCACGAGTAATTTGATGAGTTTCCACTGAGCTAATAACGTGCTAACTGTGAAACTATATAGGAACGTTCACAGAATTGACATTGAATATGTAGTAAATACATCTTCAAATCGGTTACTTAGAAAATTAACGGATATAAAGTTTATTTGAACCTTTAACAGAAATATTTCCCATCGTTGTTAATTTTCCGTTATTGTTAAGATTTTCAACTACTTCCGCAATAAAAACTGTACACTCGGACGGAACGTACATGTGTATGTGCAACAAGTGCCACAACGGAACTTATTTAATTCCGCATTCCCGGAACGAGCACGTTCAAAAAATGACGGATATAACCTTAAGCTCTACACAATAAAACGAAATCCGTGACTGCAGACGCGTGTACACAGTGTAGACAGCTTTCCCAATATCGGCCATCCAAATACACATACCGTGTCTGACAAACTCACCACCGTTAAATTTGTTAAGAGTAAAGAATCTCCGATTTTCATTGGTTGTAATCTCCATTACTATGGAAAATATTTCTATTAGGAATCCGTGGCAATAAATTCTTAATATTGTTTCGCGATAAGCCGTTTATCTCGTCAACGCACGTTCGGCCGAGTTAATAATAGTATTTCACCGCGAAGACTGGATTGGATTAATTAATTAGGAGGCCCGGTTCTGACCAAAGAATCAACGATACGGATGATCTGAAAGAGATACACGGACCGTACACGACGCGGTGCTGACATTAAACGATATCGCGTTCTCGCGTGGTTTCCGCGGCCGGATCCTAGCATGGAATCGGCCGCGCATAAATTGCATTTCGATAACACCGAATTAACTCTATCTACTCACCGCATTTATCACTGCGCCCGGCTGATAGAGCCGTTCAATCCGGCCGGATCGCGGATAATGAACGCGTCATCGTTATCGTCAATGTCATTGTTCGCAGTTTTATATAGTCTAACTCTTAATAACACTGCCCGGGCTGTTTGCACTGCGCCGAGCCCCATTGTCGATGTACACGCACGGACCCGGTGACACGTGCGGCCGGCCGCATTTACATGTTCCGTCGAATAATGAGGGCGGCTCGCGCGCTCCTCTATCGGCAATTTCATTCGAACCCGTCAACGGTAATGTGTTCTTCGTGAACGACCGCATCAAAATATTCGCAATTCGATAAGCCTGACAGCTTGCCACTACGGGCCTCGTTTAAATTCGTTCTAGTCCGTTGCCCTATGATTTATTTCTCCATTATGATCGCTACAATTACTTTGTCATTAATAATTTATTTAAGTAACAGACAAATTGTAGGCATATTCTATGTCTATGTTTGCTTTAAAGTATTATTATTGGTAGAGAAGAGTAATATTTAATGTGAATTAAAAATATTAATTTTAAAGATTTTGAGGAACCAGTTAATCTCACATTCCAAAGTCCTTCAAACGCAAATATCTCAAATATAATAAACCACATCCTTCACATAGCAATCTATGGAAATCATATGTGCTTCCAAGAAATCAAGTTCCCACAAATCTCCGATCACACTCACGAAAGCAACGCGCAATGAAACCACGGAACCTATCGTCCAAGGGGTTAGGCAATTTCTCAGCGGGCCAGATGCGGAACAGTGACATTCGAGGAGCACCACCTCCCATCGTTCGCAATAACGCTTACGAGGCGCTTAAGCGAGCGGCCGGCCTCGTCTTGCAACGGTAATTCAAACTTGCACGAGACATTAGGTTGTACCGGAGTAATAAAATCTCCATTTCCCGCAGGACGCAGTCTAGTCGGGCATGCATATTTAATGCAGAGACAGCGCGTCGAAGGAAGGAAAAGCTGTTTGCCGCCGCGCCGCGTCGCCGCAACCCGCAGCCTTGTGCCGTCTGTGCCCGCGTTGTCTTTTCCCTCGGCGTCTCTCTTTTATCCCCGGCTTGCCACCGCCGTCACCATTCCTCCTTGCTTAGCCGCGTTCCGCCAGGCCAAGTCTCCTTGGATTAAAGACGCGTTCACAGTACTCGACGTCGCAAGCCCCACGACGACGGTAATTCCTCGTGTAACCGGGCGATTATGAAGTAAAGCGACTTCCAGCCTAGAGAAAACCGTCCCACCGTCTCTCTGTCTTCACCCCTGGCTCTCGAACCCCGGAAGGGGTCGCTCACCGGAAGCCCCTCTCGATTATCTGTCCCGGCGCTCTGTTAACACGCGTTTGCCGAACTAAAAGGGTCCCGCGGATATTTACCGTGCACTCTCCGAGATACGTTCCGGCCGCATTCGAAGAAACCCCGGCTGATTCTGTTATTTAGTTCATGAATTTTCATCCGGACCAATGCAACCTTACCTTTCTAGCTGGAACCGGCGACGCTGCAGACGCAGCGGTGACACCCACCCCCGGCGATCCTTCTTCTGTTCACGGTTGCAAGGGTCCGTTTTGTTTAACGCTTGATTTACGTTCGGTCGCTGGATACAACTGGCTTCGACTCTTCCGGAACTGCATTTTCGACGTTTTAAATGTTTCTTTCGTTGAGTTTGTTTCTTCACGGCGACTTTCGCTCTTTGAGTTTCTTCGTTCGTGCGAGGGTATTTTGTAGGTTGTTAGTGTCCTTAATATTGAAAGTATTCTTTTATTAAATGTCCTGGATTATCTTTCACAACACGCATGAAATATGCTACCGAATGATATAATTGACTTGCGTTATCATTATTGCATGTATCTTGATAAATCTTTCTGGTGCATTATTCATAATACAGAAAAGCTTTCAAATAATCGTCGTTCAATGGAGCGAACTACAATAATATGACATAGGCATCACCGGTAAACCTTACGACGTTCGCCCTGTTAAATCAGACAGTTTTTTCCCCGGACAACCAATGAACATCTTCAAGAATATAAATCAAAAATATAAATATAAAGAATCATGCTTCTATGTTCACGGCTAGAAACATACGCCGGGGTTTCCGTCTTATTCGTTCAGCCAACCAGTCGAACTCATGAAAAGCGAAACAAAGCGGCGAAGTCTGTTTCCACGAAGATCGCCGCGAGAAAAGAATACTCGCTCGGTCGTGTAAATAAGAGAACAAAGGGGGGAAAAAAGTCGAGCTATCTCTATATCGTAAAGCATCGCGTTCCAACGGCCGCGTAAATTCCGGGACGTCTCCGTCGCTAGTACGACAGGCGTGTACGCGGCGGCGCATAATTCTAAAATTCCGCGATAAACCGAGCAAAAGGATTACGACGCCGGACGTGTCTAGTTCCGAGCGAACTAGGGTAAAGGCGGCAACGTACGCGCTACGAGCCGGTCGCATGCTTCCGCGGGGGTAGTATCAGTGATTCCGCGTGTAAATCCGCGGCCCCGGGTGTCAGCGTCGAAAGTTGCCACGTTACACATGTAACGAGAGTTCGCCCGCGGGCGCGCACATTTCACTTATGGCGCGGCGTAAAACATGGCGTAACCCTTTTCTTTTTTACGGTCGTCGACAGCGCGGCCCAGACCTGTACGTTTATTTTTTCCCTCTGTGTGCGTGTGCAAGTGTGTGTGTGTGTGTTTTTCCATTTTTTTTTCCTTTTCTTCCTGGCGACCCGTCATCGAGCAGGCGCTGCTCGCAGTTTCAACGGGACAATGTGCACCGCTCGTTCTTCGTTACTTTTATTCGACGACACGACACGCGGCCTCGTTTGTAAGCGAGCGGTGAACGCGGCGGAGCTCTGCGTCAGATCGAAGGCGATAGCGGGCGAGCGGACCTGTGCTTTATATCTCCGCGAACCTAATTGCCGTTTCTTTTCCCGACCCTTTTCCTCGGCCGATACACTGTGCGCTGTTTTACATGGTTCTTTGCGGATTAGCGTACATTTCTCACCGAAGATTAGCGTTAACGGACTCGTTCCTCGTGGTTCTTGCGAACCGCCCGACGAGAATTGTCGCCCGATGGGGGAATCGAAATCGTGCGTTTAGTTAAGTGTCCGCTGCTCGCGATTAGGGGATTCATTTTTCGACCAGGCCTCGGAATTTTAAAAATTATTGAGTTTGTAGCATTTTGGCAATTGGAGATAGTGAAGCAGCAACTTTATGCGAGATTATTTTGCAATAATAATCCGTAAGAGTTTTCTCTTCTTTCTATTGTAAATTTTAATCGGAAACGAAAACCGTTCATTCAATGACCTAGAAGTTTAAGCACTCTGATGCTTGCACTTGAGAGGTGCCACTCACCTCTTGATTTGATATAGTCAAATTATAAAGTCTTTTATATATAATAATATTAAGCTTCGTATAATGCATTAATGTGAAATATCGAAATAAAACAGCTTTCTCTCTAATTTATGTATGTTTCTTGAATAAGTTACAAGAACTTCTATTTATATCTCATCGGGAAATGTTGAATATTTCAAACAAAAAACTTTCGAATGCGAAAAGCTAACACGCATTAATTCAGTATATATAATTAAAATTCCATATGTACATTTTTTTACCCCACCCCTGAAAATTTACCCTAATCATCGACAAAAAAGAGAAAAATCATTGCGCAACCTCCGCTGGCAAACAGTTGAAACAAATAACGGTCGACCCCGCCGCAAAAATCCTGCGCATCGCTCATTGTTCCGGATGCATCGCCAAACACGGGTCGCACTAATCCGTGGAACGTAGCATTCGTACGACACCATGTTCGTTCTTCCGCGAATAATATGCTTCGTTTGCACCGGCCGAAATTCAACGAGCAGATTTTGGAGTTAGGCTGGAAAGTGGTGGGAGGCATGCGGACGTGCTAGCGGGTGAGCGGCCTGGCATTAACATGTGCACTGATGTTTCGTGTTTCAAGGCTTGTCCGAGTTCGAGCGAAACGAATGAACGCGGCATGTTCGGTCTTTCCGTCCGTCCGTCCGTCCGAATTTGAGGAGAACAGTCGACTACGGTGATGAGTTTGAAATACTATTTTCCAACTATGGGGCGGGCGCTTGGCGAAGCGAACGATGCAAGCGTTTCGCCGGATCGCCGGGACCGATGCACCGCGAGTCTTCGAATCAATCTTCCGGCGACGTAAACCTTCTTTCCACGGCAAGCCCTCATTTGCCTTCTCCCATCGGCGATGCTAGTCCAGGAAGAAATCGATGCAGTTTTACGAGCCCTCATCGATTCCGGGCCGTGCCGGCTCTGGCCGCGTGATTCGATCGTAAAACCGACTTTTATATACCTCGCGAGCACACCTCCGCGACTGCCAATGCCCCCCAGAAAATCGAGGACAAGCGTAGCGCACCGGAATCGACGATCCTCTTCATTTTTCTGACCTTATTCTCTCCTTTTTATCTCTGTTTACACGGCCACTCAAAACTCGCGGGCCAATCGGCTCTCACGCGGGAATCATTCGATTTTACACTCGAATTTTTGGCACGCCGCGGGATCAATTGTTCTGCCGTCCATTATGCAGATGTGCTCGGTGATTCGTGCGTTGCGTTCGAAAGCGTGCGACTGTGTGCTTGTGCACGTCGGTGATGGAACGTAACGTTGTAGTATTTGGATACTGAGGTAAGTTTATTTATGTAGTCTGTAATTATTTTTAATAATCGTCTTGAAAATTCATATATTTTCTCTTTGTTCTTTTTGAAATAGGAATATCGCGAAATTTATAATTTGAAAATGTAACTGAAATCGAGGGAGCTTGTACCAAAATGTTCTACAAGTAAAGTGTATTATGGAACCGTTTCAAAAGTATCAATTTGACAAATGTTCCAAATAAAGAATTAATAGGAATTGATTTATTTCATTTTAATTCTATTAGCTGGAGTGGTTATACATCATCGAGAATTTTCAAAATTACAAAATTTGTTAATAATAAAATATTGTAGGCCATCGGAGTACAGGTGTATCTTCCCATGCACGCGAGCTGAATATTCATTTTTGATCATTTCTTTCTTCCAGCGACACGGTTTTCTGTTTGCTCCTTTTCTTTAAATCTTGATCCTCTTTTATCTTTCCCCCAGCTCTTTTTCTTAAGAAAAGACTGCGGTCCCTCTGTGCTCAGACATATTGTCGAGCATAAAGTATATTTATGTAAGTGCGGAGACTCCAGATGGCGTAACAATGGCGGCGAGACGACTGAGATACGATCGAAAAAATATTATTGCATGTAGAGGTAAAAAAGCTGCGGCTCCTGGCGTATCGCTGTAACGTTTTCTTGTTATTTCTACCGGCAGGATCGTGGCCGTGCGACGCGTGTGCCGTACACGTGAGAAATAGGAGTCAAGCCGTGCGATATCGAAGACACGACTTCCCGTTGATCTTTCCCGCGGAGTTTTTCTATTCCCGAATACCGGGGAAGGGGAAAAAGAGGAACGTGTCAGTGGTAGTCAAAATCTTCTTGCAATCGTAAGCTCTTCCAGCATAGATACCGTAAAGGAGATTCGAAACTTTTCTTGCCATAATATACGCAAGTACTTCCGAACGTCTGCGAAAAGAAACGCAAGTCGGAGGAATATTTAAAAGATATTTTTCGAATCTTTTGGGAGAGCAAAGCTTGCGTCTGGAGGAAAAATGTTTTAACGAATATAATACTTAATACCAGAATCTGATGTACCTTTAGTAAAATATATGAAAACATTCGTACCAGTTATTATTATTAAACAACAATTCTCTGTGTTTAAAAATTATTTAAAACTCCCAAGTTTTTTTCGTTTATATATTACTGATATGCAAGTCTTATAAACTTCATTCTCAATTCCGCATTTATCGTAGAATCTGTAACACAACGGTTAGCCGATTACAGCATCAACACAATACAATAAATTATTCGGTTTTATGAATATTGCGTCCAACGTTATAAAGTTTTAAATATGTCGAATACTTCGGTCTCGAAAAGAATCCATTTGCGGAAAGAGTACGTTCTCGTGTCTGCTCGAGCAGTCGTGACCCAGTGGTGGCTGTCCGTTGCACATTAATGCTTATATTGCGTCAGGACACTTTGGCCTCGGGAATGGATCGTAAATTTCGCATAATGGGCTGGCACTCGGTGCTCAGTCAAGGCAAACTGATATTTACAGTGCATCCCGGACCAGAAAACATCCGTTTCCTTCGCAATTGCAACAGAAAAGGACAACCATTTCCTAGCAGCGATAACTACGCCGGAGATACGACTTGTTCCACCATCACAGTGATTTTATATTTAGCAAAAGAACTGCTGCGCCGCTTAAAACGCTTCGATCGGGATGTCCTTTAAATATCGCGCAGCCTCGGCGGCCAATTTTAATAAAATATTTATACCCCGTTTCGTCAGAAATTCGTGAAATACCATTTAAACGATCACCCAACGCTCGTCTAGTCGAGCGATATTGCCGATCTTCTTAGAGGTTAAAGGTTATAGTTTGACCAAGGTAAGGTTAACGCGGCGCTGGATCGTTTGCTCCGCGAGAGCTCCACAATACCGTTTAAGGTAATTTACCGGAACGAACTTTAAGACACAAAGTGCAGAATGCTTGCACGAGATGCGGTAAAGTATGGGAAGATTGCTTTCTCTCTCCTTTCTCCTTTCCTTCATACCTCGTCTTTCTTTGTTTAGAACAAACTAACGATCTTCGTGTAGGTACGTAGATTCTTTCCCTGATTTATTCGCCGCTGAAGAATAATCAACCGTGGATGTTTGTTAAACGATATAGACCAATCACTTTGTTAAACACTTTTTTAAATAAATTTTCTAATGTATTTTTACAGTAATGTAGCTCATATTGAATAAAAGTAACATGAATACATTGCCATTTTATTAACTGTATCTTTCGTATCATTTTTATTCACTGCTACCATCAAGAAAGACACAATTGAAAGAGTACATGGTTACTTCACTGCTGCATATTTCGTTTCCAAGAATCCATATAAAGTAGTGTAGATTGGAGAGATTGGGGTAAGTTGATACAATTTTCAGTTTCTAATTTCTGTAATTTTTGTATGATTTAATTATCAAATTCAAACCCAGTTGAACCTACACGTTGAACTTTCTGTTGTACAATCCGTTACTTCAAAAAAATATATTGGAAAAAGAATGATGAAATATTTATTTGATTGAGTCGAAGTGTATTAATTTATCACAGTCTCTCTAATAAATACGATCTTAGCGAAGCATACAGAATCTTATTAGAGATTTATCATTCATCAAAAATTGAAATATATTTTCTTACACGTTTTGAAACACGGGAAAGAAAATTATGTTAATGTTATATGAAAGAAGATCCATGTTTTAAATAAACTAATTATTTGACATTGTATTTTACGAATGTATAATGCTATCTCCCGGAATCTTCTCAACGAAATATCCTATGCGACAATTTCCCGATCGCTCGATAGTTCGAGCCGTCCCTCAAAGCAATTACCGTTTATAAAGCTCGGGACTCGAGCACACGATCCCCGCGCGACGTTTACTTCCGTTATTTGTGTCTGGTTCCTTGCACAACCAGATACGTACTCTCCGTTCCGACCATTCCGCCGGAAACGGGTCAGTGTCGGTTTGTTCTGTAGAGCGTAGAGAGAACGGTCGAGAAAAAAACGAGAACGGAGAACGGGCGTTGAACGGCGGCGGAATTTATCTCGAGCCGCGAACACGCTGCGTTATCGTTCGCCGACGGTGAATTTTTCCAGCAGTTACGAAACAATAGGAACCACGGACATACGGTTGCCGCGTTAATGGCGGCTGCTCGTTGTTGCCGAACGTCTGGAAGGAAACGCGCGAAGTAAACGAGAGGAAGACGGGGTCAAACGATAAAAGAGGGGACTCCGTGGTTTTGCAACGCAGTTATGGTAGTTACTAGCTCGGTTAAAAGTGGGAACATGGTGAAAGCACCAACAAGAGCTGGTTTTCAAAAGTGGAAACAGGGTGAAGGCATCAAGAAGAGCTTCTTGCTTCAAAAGTGAGCCAGTTGTTTCGGATTATGTCGCGTTGTTCTTTTAATTAGCTTGAAACAGATCGCGCAATCCATAGTTCGTTAAAAAAGGTTTTGAAGAAGAGAACCACAATGGACACAACTTGATGATATGACTGAATTTATTTTAACGCATTGTTGGTTGTCGGTTGAACCAATTCACTACCTCAACTGTCGGAGTCGGAGCGAAGTTTTTTTTACAGATACGTAGATTTGTTTATGACGTGCGTAGATTATTTACCATTTATAGACATTTGTAACTTTACGGTAGCAAAAGGCGTCTTCTTTACGTCATCTTGATTTGGCTTCAGATCTAGAAGACATAACACCAATCATTGGAAGAACGAACCGAACTTGAGATGAAGCTTTGCCCTCTCCGCCATAACCGTTTAATTATTCGGCAGATAGTCTTTCTGACCTACACTCAACAACCCCTGTCTGCAAACTTTTTAATTACACCGCCCTCCATCTCCTTCTGTTCTCGCGATCCCTTATTTTCCTGCGCATCCCCGCGTAACGTTTTGTTTTCATGTTAGCCAGCGACGCCGCGTGTTTGCTTGGAATTTCGGAATTGATCGTTTCCCTCGTTCTCCTTTTTCGTCTCTTTCCCCTTTCCTTTCTTTCCTTCGTCCCTTTTTTTCAATTTCGATGGTATGTTAATGTCCCGCGGTTGGGAGGGCGTTCGAATCCCGAATGTCTGTCCTTAACACGAACATTTTCAGCGTTCCGCGGAAGTGAATTTGTTTTAATGTCTTTCATTACGCTTCCCCCTCCCCGCCATCCCTGTTGGATTAAATGTTCGCGTTTAACGGCGTCATTTGAAGGTAATTACGGTTTCCGCTGGCGAGATACAATTCCGTCCGAATAAAGGGCCGTCGGGTAACCCTTTGTGAACCGCGGCCTCGTCCAGCGTGCCACGCGTACTTCAGTGTTCATCTTATTATCCGAGACCAGCGCCCAGTTAGCTACAAAAGTTTCTATTTTATCTAGCGACGGCCACCAGTTCGCTAAGAGAAAATTGCTTCCCGGAGGAGGACAGAAAAAAGAGGGACGGGCCTCGATCGTGTGTGCCGTAGCGGGGAAGTCTCAGGAAATTGTAAATCTGGGTTGCTCGGAATTGTTCGAGATGTTTAACCTTTTATAGGCTGAGATTTATTGAAACATCAGTGCTGGTGTAGGAAATAGAACATTTTTTGGGTAAAATACAACTAACCCATTGTTGCTGCAAACTTGCGTAGATGATAGTAGAATAGATTGATCTGCGATTAGTAGAATAATTGATTTGATTAGAATAATACAGATATTACAGAAAATAGATAAATAGAAAAGATACATGATAATTGTGTTTTCATTGCTACTACGTAACTTTTACATAAATCATGGTCGAGTTCATTAAGCCACATAATTAAAAATTCCACGCTTGTTACAAGCTGTCAACCTGCCGATTTCTGTAAAGAAAACATTCAGTCGTTCACAAAGTCAGATTAGAAAAGTAAACGAATATCTAGGTCTAAACATTTGCTATATAGAAATTAGTTAAACTAATCTCTGTTAAAGTAGTCTATGTAAAACCTGTCCAAAATCAGGCACGTATTATTAAGTTCAAATAAGCAACGCTTCAAAGAAGCGTAACACGGTTAAAGTTAGTATTCAATAAAAAGACATCTCATTTGCACCGACCCGTTAACCACAGCAACCGATTCCCCGCACCGTGTGGTCTATGGAAAGATTACCAATGCTAAGTGGCGAACATCTAAACGACGGAATTAAAATTAAAAGTAAATTACCAATCCCTTCGAGACGGCATTAGAATTCTTCTTTCCTCAACGCCGATGGCTAATTGTAATTCCGCTGCGCGGCTAGGGTATTTGACACAAGCCGCCGCCCCCGTTTTCGTTCGGTATTCACGCGATATCGCGGGGAATAGCCGAAAACTTTCAACCTATGGTAAACATCGGCAGCAACCGGCGAGCTTTCTCCCTTCCTCTGGAAATACCATTACGTTCCGGGCGGACCGAGCCATCCCCCGATCGTCTTCGTTTCTCCTTCTACCCCGTTGGCCAGGCGGTTCCCTGATCTCTATCCGACAAGAAGGCACAGGTTATATTACAAGCCATAGTGGTAACCCTAGCCTGACTGCACTTAGACCCGACCCGGTATCCCCCATGCCCCTTAAATGCCTTGGGATCCCTTTAGGAAAGTATTCCTGATGGCGTTACTTCTCGCCGGACTTCGAAAAACCACCCTCTACCCCAGTGATGCACAACCCGTGGTCCGCGGATCACAAGCGACCCCATTTAACGCTAAAACCACCGAGCAGTTAGAATTTTTTATAAAAATTATAACAACACGTTTCTTGAGATTCTTTCGCAGAACCGCTTTCATAATTTAAATACCTGCAGAATATTAAATTTATATTTATATTTATATTTATATTTATATTTATATTTATATTTATATTTATATTTATATTTATATTTATATTTATATTTATATTTATATTTATATTTATATTTATATTTATATTTATATTTATATTTATATTTATATTTATATTTATATTTATATTTATATTTATATTTATATTTATATTTATATTTATATTTATATTTATATTCATATAACCTCAACTGGTTAGTCATAAATACATTTACCTTACTATCATCTACTATTTTCACTAAAAGTTGCGCGTCACTGCTCTTTTTCACCCCTCGCAGTCCGATATCCCACGAATAAGTAAATTTCTTACAGCGTGATGTGTAAGTACTTACAGTTCCACGTGCACGACGATTCATTCGATTATCAGGGACGAAGAAAGGAGTCGCGTGCTCTAATACGCGGTGTCTTGAGTGCTGCAGTCAGGAACAATATTTCCCCCGAGCGTTAAAGGGATTGCTCCGAGTGGGGGTGACAAAAGCTGCGCGCAGATGCGACGCGGAACGGGGCTGGAAACGCAGAATTGTCGACGACGAGTTCAGACGGGCACTGGAATGCAAAGCGCAAACTTCGTGAACGTGGTTATGATCTTTTTTGGAGTTTGATAGGGTTTACATTGGTTATAGTATATATATTTAAACGGTAGATCTGAGTTGATTGTATGCTTTATATATGCGGGGTTGAAATGGAAATCTTTTGTCAGGTATCGATTAATTTGCCATGCGACTATAACTTGATACGATTTTTCCGTATTTTCCTATTAGCTTGACAGGTCTTGACGTCCATTGAATTCTGCGTTACATTTATCTCACAAACAAAAATGTAAGTTTATAATTTCCGTAAATTGAAAATTTCGAATATAGGTTAAATTCATAATAACAAACCAATTATAGCAAGCTTAATAAAAAGAATTACATGACACAAAGCTAATCTTTTTATATCAAATATACGTTAAAAAATTCCGTTCATTAAACATGATTTCTATAGTAACCACGACCCACATTAATCACGAAGAGCATTTACTATTAGATTAACTTACATTCTGCCTATAAAGAAACAATAAACCAATCAATCCCCATAACATTACTAAACCCACACCTCAACGACATTCTCCTTCTTCTCACGCTCTCCACTTCCAATCTTTGGCACGAATTCGGTCACGCTTTCGGTCAGCGACACCGAGAAACGGCCGGTGTAAAGCGATCCACGAAAAAATAGACGAGAGTGAGCGAGCTCGCCACTTGAGACGCCGCGTCGCGCCGCACCGCTGCGAAGGAAACGTCACAAAAAGCTCCGGGGGCGGCTCGACCCCGAGTCGAGTCATACCTTCGCGAGTTCTCAAGTGTGCGCGAGGGTGATAGGGGTGGGAATATCTTGGGGGAGAAGTGGTTCCCGGGCGGCGCGCTGGAAGACAGGGACACGAAAAGAAGATCGGCCGGGATAACCAGACAAAGCTCCCGGGCTCGAGAGAGAGACATTGGTAAATTGGATTACGGTGTTCTCTCTGTTCCTGATTTCTTCTCTGTTCGAATCCGGCCCTCCGATTCTTTCGCTCGCTCGCTCGTCCGCTCCCTCCTTCCACCGTGAAATTAATATCCGAAGATGAAAGAAGCTGCGGCTCTCCGGTCCGCGTTGGGCTCATTTTCGTTGATTCTCGGATCACCCTTTCTGCCCCCGCGGGTCTTCCACCCCTCGCGCTCCCGGGTCCTTCTACTTTTTTCCTTTCCGATCAACCCCTCTCTTTCTTTCTCGCCGTCCCTCGGCGCCCGCCATTTACATAATATCGAATAAATCGTTGGACTCCGTCGACCCTCTCTGACATTGGACCTCGAGCGTCGACGCGCCGGAGGTTGGCAAGGGGAAAAAATCGAAGGTGAAAACCCAGTGGCGCGCTAGCTGAGAACGTGGGCCATCTTACGGGCTAATAAGTAATCACCGACCGGCATTCCGCGGACGAGCGAAAATTACGACTTCGCCAACTGCGAGATTTATTCCCACCGGGGGTTGAAGAACGGGGAACGGAGGAAAAAAGTTTGCCGAACCGCGAGTATTTGCGGGGCCCCGCGTTATCGTTAGGTCGCAAATTGTGTAATTTGCCTGGCGTGCTCTCGCCGGCGTTCGCCCCGCGGTTATTTATCGCGGTTATCGATTCCGAACCGTTGTTTCCACGTATTTTGCCTTTTTTTGGACAGTTTTTCCGTTCTTGTTGCTCTTTCCTCCGTTCCCTCTCCTTTTTCTACTTTTTATTTTTCATTCGGCGCGCACCCGGCGCACCTACAAACAACGACTGTCTAGGATGCGCCGGGGAAGAAGCGTTCCCGTGGCGCGAACCGGGGAAGTTTCCCCGTGTATTCTTCGCCGACAGTTTGTGTGTATTGCTCCGAGGAAAGGTTTAGTCCGACGGAAGCGGTGAAATTATAGGGGATATTGGAGTATTTCCTGTTTCTGGGATTGTGGTTAACGGCCGGTTTAAATCGATACAGGGGGGTGAGAATTAGAAGGAGTATTGGGCACGTTTGTTGGAAGCTGCGGATATTTCGTTCTGAATTTACTGTACATAACAAATAAACTACCAAACCTAACGAAAATTCTACTAAATTCAAACTTGTCCTCGCGTTTAAGATACATTACAAATAAATCAACAAAATTCTAACCAAATGAATTTTCGCAACAATAAAATCAAAATTCAACATCTCGGTAGCCACCCGATCCTCACAAAAATCCGTATCAAAACCAGTATCGCCGCAGAAACTTAACTTCACCACAACATACAACAGCACCCGAAGTCTCAACATTCGCCAGCACACACCGCGCGCTGGGTGTCGTTCTGTATCGGCCAACTCATCGTCGGACGAAGTTCACCCGGTGTCGAAGTTTAACGACCACGAGCACCATAACCTGCAGGCAGCATTCTATACCTGTGGGTTCATTATACTAAGTTCAGGGTCTCGTAACCATCACGAACTGATTCGAATTTCAATCTCTCCTTAGTAATCGGTCACAGTTATTGCTACGAAAATCGACTATTACCTCGCGAAAATCGCCGCCGGATCGTTTCAGCGGAATAACGTGAAAGCGAAAGGAACCGAGCATCAGCGTCGGAACGGCGTGAACACGTATTTATCCGCGGATCACGGTGTCCGTTGAGCGCGCGCCACCTTTCGAATAAACTTCTATTTGCCGAGCATCGTCCCGGAGAATTGGGGATTATTGGATTCTCGTTAGAGCGGGTCGCCGCGGCGTCACGTCGAAATCCGTGGTCGGCTTTGGCGACACGATCGCGCCGTGGAAGATTATCGATGGGAAAATGGCTGAACGGCGGCGGACAGACAGGGGCGCGGCGCGGCCCGGCGGTGACTACGTAAGGCACATCCTCCCTAACTTTATCTCATAAACGGTTCCGTAGCCGCTTTTATCGATCCTCTGTCGGCACGATAATGGCTAGAATAATTACCAGAATAATTAGGACGTGGCGATGGCAGGCATTGAAGGGCACCGAAGCGGACGGAATCGACCAGGACAAAGTCGTTCAGACTACTTCAGACGTGAGCACCTTCCGATCCCCAGCATTCATCGGGTTGGCTGATACCTAGACGGCGTCTCGGTTTTCGCTTAGAACAAGGAGATCGATGGATGGAGATTCGTAGGTTTTACATTAAACCCTTGCCCTGTGATTTCCTTTGCAACTGCTCATCATACAACTACTTTGTTGTTGATCATTTGTTAGAAAAAGAAGAGGATTTGATGCTTATCCTGTGTATATTTTCACTTTAAAGGTTAACGTTTGATGTTAGGAGATTAATATTTAATTTAGATTGAAGAGAAAGTAAATAACGGTTACATTTGTCGGATTCTGTGTAAAATTTTGATCACGCGTCTGACACGATGTTACACGGATTAATGCACTGGTTGCTTAAAAAATATGCGTTCAGAGGAATTTGATTAATGAGGAGATGGACAAATTGAGGTTTGTAGCGATTAGCATTTACATCTTCTTGCAGATTATTTTTCATCTGAGAGATCCAATGTAAAAATGATTATTTAGTATTTTTGAGAGAATTAATATGATATTTGTGAAAATTATTTATCAGTGTTTATTATTTGTAGTATTGATCTTCAGAATTTATGCACACGTGCGACGCGATCCCGCTGCCGCGCCGCAGAAGAACGTTAAGAAGAACACAGACGTAGAGTTCTTTTGTCTCTTTTATGTAAGACAGAAGAACTTTGTTTCTCTGTTACTCCAAAATAATCGTTACGACACCGTAGCGGAATCGCATCGCTCGCGTGCATGGACTCTTAAACGGTGAACGTGTTTCGAAACATTTATTGCTGATCAAATCTGAAACATTAGAAACTGTATTAACATGTTTCACGCTCGTATTTAGGATAACCGATGCACAGATTTTCACATGCTGTCAGAGTTTCTAGCGAAATTAATTAAAAAATCCATGCATTATGGATATTCCCGCGTATCTCGGAATATTCGAAGCGAAGGCCCCGCATTTGAAAAAATAAAAAAACAAGCACAGCGCCCGTGACCAATAATATTAGCTGGCAGATCCATCAGCGGACATCTATTTCGTTAATAATAAAAGTGCATTCCGATGGTCCGCGAATTCGTTCCATCTATGTACCGCTGCAACGTCATGGTGGACAAAGTTTATATGCATATATTGAAAAATCGTCGACCGTGCGCGTGTTCATAACTGACTTTTTCCAATTAGCGGAACCGCCACCCGATAGAAACAAACATGCCCTTCGATAAATCGAAGTTCGTGTTTGCGATTTATATATACATATAAAAAAAAGAAACTGGAGAAAATAACGCGTCACACAGGAATATTAAAAGTGAAAAATAATTATCAGTAGCTGTCGTTAAATGAAAGCGTACCGTCACGTTTCGAAAGGCCGGGCCAATTTTCAGCGACGCGAAATATTTTTATTTTTCTCCGCAGTCAATTTCGTTTCCTTTTACCCTCCGATTTTCGCCCCATGGAAATCTTTGCGTTCTTTATAAAACACCCGATACTATCTTGCAATTTTCCTTGAATACCGGCTCGACCGTTTCCCCCGAACCGAAACGCTAGCATAAAATGAAAATTTTTGAATTGGACTTTCGATGATGCACTATTCAGTAACTTTTATCGTTATTTTAATATTTTTCTTTCTGTTATTTTATTTTTACAGTTTTATTGTTCCCTCTGTTCTTTCGGATTGCATGCCTCCATCAGAATTCTGAATGGAAATAGCTGAATGGACATCGTAACAATAAATTTTTATACTCAGACTGTAGATCTCCAACAAAGCCGCACAAAATTATTTTCTCAAACGTATAGAATATTTTACCGTTACAGAATAACGCTTTGATATGGCTACCATTTTTATTTTACTTCTCGGAGAATCTCACTCAACTTCTTATGAACTAATTGCATTCACACGAAGAACCACAATCTAGTAACAAACTCTTAACCACAATTGTGTATTATGCTTGAATGTTTATTATCAGACTGTGGAGCTTCGTGATAATTCTAATTTCGAAAACTATATTCCTCGCGTATTACGCCTATGCGAACGAGGATGTTTTAAACTAAGACTACGTATCGATCTTTCGTTATTCGAATAATTGAACATTTTTTAAGTATCCAAAAACTTCCTCAGAGGAAGGTAAATTGTACATCAAAATCCTACACACTAAAGAAAAAGAGAACTATGTCGATATTTCGGTCCTCGAATAATTAAATGATACGTTGCTAACTTTGTATCTCGTATAAGAGTATTTTGTCTTCAAAATCTCGACATTAGGCTTCAAAGGATTAATAAATTTTCTTTGGACCTCGAGTAATCTTTCCAGAAACGAACACCGAACGCGCTATTTTCAACCCGTTGCGATTGATTAACATCCAGCGTGTTTCCTTCGTCGTCATTGTTATCCTCGAGCTCACATTCGCCGACTTGGAGTAGACCAGAGCCGTCCTCGCCTTTGCTAACTTGCGAAACGAATTAATCACTTCTCGCGCCTCGAATTTCGGCCGGGCTATGTGGATACGAGAGGGGACGCACTGAAAGGGAGACGAAAGAGGCGACCGTGGTGGATGAAAGGGGGGAGAGGGTGGTCGGGGTCCTTCCTCCTACGGTCCATAAATGGCGCACTGATCCGAGAATGCATTAACAACTTCGGCATTATCAATTCTCGTATAATACTGCGGAAGAGAAGTTGGCCCGCAACTTTGCCAGCCGCTTTGCCTCGCAAACACGAGCTACGTTCTGTGTCGAATACGATTTCGCTGAGGAGGAAGAGGCTCGCAAGGGTGCATCGTGAACTTCGGGTACACAAACGAACGTTCGAGCAATCGAACGATACCCGGTTCACCGGCGAAAGAAACTTACGAATGGGTGCAAGGAACAATAACCTCGCGTCTAGATGATTTTTCTAAACGAGTTACCGTGCTGCGATCATCACCTTTGCAGTCACACGTTCACAAGAATTCGAGATTCGTTTCCAGCACTTTGCATTTTAACAGCGAGTAGTTAAGATTTTTAAACGAATTCGATTAATGACGAATGCTTTATTAATCTTCACGGAGAACGCCCTTCCACGGTGAACGAGAAATTTGTTTTTCTGCTGGAAAACGAGTAGAAGTAAAATGATTGCGGGGGTAGTTACCGAAGAATTCGTAAGACAAAAAATTAATGTGCTTATGAACTGATAATTGGATTATCGTATGCATTCGTGTGTGTAATGTTTAGTCAAGAAGATAAAGAATAATTGATCGGAAATTTCTTCTAATTATCGAGGAGCTGTTACGGTTGAATACGTTGAAAATGAAAATGAATTTAACTTGATTAAATATGAATTTCATTCAGTATTAATTTAATAAAGTTTTCCTTTACGAGTTTTATTTTATTATATCTTTCTCTATTTTCACACGAAAAAAAGATGTATGTATAGAGTGTGCACGTTTACTTCTAAATTGGCATCATGTAAGCGCGCAAACGCAAACACGCTCGAGTACACGTGAGCACATGGGTTAATACATTATTATATAGACTACTACACACATGTAGGGAGAAGGAGGCGCATCCTAGGGGGTGTTTCAGCCTATTTGGGGTGGCGTATTCGCGCGCGACTAGCTACGTGACACATAATTCAACCAACTCCATAACCAAGTTCGAAGTTATACCACCCGGGAAACCAGCCTGCCCTCCCCGCGCACCACCGCACACGACCGTGCTGCGTTTACATCGCCTCCACTATAAGTTGCTGGCTCGGTGCTTACCTGGATGCTACGCCAATGCCAGCGAGGCACTACTCCGTTACACCCGATAGGATGGCGAGTCATGATTTTCAAGTGCGCTACTCTCTGACTCTTCGCTCACAGTGTTCATTTTGCGACTGCTCTGGATAATTGAACGAAAAATGTTTATGCAAATTATTATTATCGAGAAACCAGAAATCAAGGGGGAATATTTAGCTTACAAACTTACATTATTTGCGGAATAATTTTTTAATAAGAAATTCAATCAAATGAATGAAACTGTTGAGTTTACATATTAATTTGTTTTTTCTTTTTTTAGAATTTCTTCCTTTTTTGTACCGTAATCTTGTGATACATTCTTTAAGTAGAACGACTGTATAAAATTATGAAGGTCCAAGGGAAATTTAGTGAATTATTATGAAAACTTGAATAGTATTAAAGATATTAGAAGGTTAGTTAAATAAGATCATTTTGTGTCAGGTATAGTTGTATAGTGGATAAGGTAAGTCGGGAAGGGATGACCTATTTTTTTTTTAAACAGTTACATCATAAATATCATTGATACCTAACAAAACAAAATATGTTTATGAAAGTTAATCATATATATAAAGAATAATTAAGTAGGAATCTGTGCAAAATTACATACTGTTAAAAACAATTGGAAATATTTAACAATCTAAGTAAGATCACGCTATCTCATCCAAGATTACACTAATTGTATGAGATTGTCAATTTTCTGGTAATTAAACAATATCTTGTACTGTATCAGGTACTTCATGCTCTTTTACACATTTGTAGATAGTAAACAATCGTTAACAATTTGCTAACAATCGCTACTTCATACCTTACTGTCGTGTTTAACGATAATTATTAGACGATTTGAATTTCAGTGCACAATAACCACGAGAAACAAATCGGCCAATACTAAAACCGTAGCGCGTTACTCACATTTGTCCAGAAAAATCTGCTTGTAGTCTTGTCACGGCCCGAATCGATCCACGGACGAACTGATACACGTCGCGCGGCATGAACGACGCAACTTTAAACGCGAACCGCAGCAAATTCTCCCCGGGAATCGTTCCAACAACCGATAAGGGGCACAAGCGTAATCGATTGCCAGCAATATTAAAGACTTGGAAGTTTTCGATAAATTCGGTCGCGTAAAAGGTTTGCGGCTACAAATCTGCGATAATAGTGAATTCTATGGCGGATATAACACGCGTGCGTGAAAGGAAACGGAATCAGATCCGGAGACTCTTACCCCACGGAGGTGTTCTTTTAAGTGGTGCAGCCGTTGAAAGTATAGTTTTGTTTGATTTACAGATCGTAATACAGAGGTACCCTTTTTGCAATCGCCTGTTGCCGACTTCTACGTCATCGTACCCCCGTCGCCGCCATATTGGTTAGATGGTGGTCGATCGATTTCACCGAAAATGAAATAGAATCTTTTAAATGAAATTCACGATATCGTATTGTCGACAGATTACTATTAATACTTAATACTGTGAAAAACGTGTTATATATGACGCAAAATCTTCTGTCAAGTAATTAATACAAGTTTTCAAGGGGCAGATAAGCGGATCTACAGATAAGCAGAAAAGGAAATGAAACATAGATTGACGCTAAAGGATGAGGATAAAAGTGTAAAAGCTAATACAATGGTCATTTTCATAAAGTAACTGTCTATAATTCATTAACACCAGGACGAAGCAGACGAACACAGCTCAAAAAGGACACCGGCTGACAGACGTGTAAATCTTTCGTGAATAGTCCGGAGTACGGCACAGAAGCCTCTCTTGCAAGACAAAAACTCGTCGTACAGGATCCGTGATTTATGTATCGATATATATTCGAATGAACGCAAACATTCGAGCAATAACTTTGAACGGTGAAATTGATATCCGCCATCAATCCGAGCCCCTCGCGCGACAGATATATATATATATACACACATGTATGCACGAATGTATGAAGGGCGGCCGGGAGAAAGACGAAGAAAGTCGGAGTCACCGAAACGGTTCATCGGGCAACGTCTATGAACTATCCGGGAATTGTTTGTGCTCGTATCTCGTACGTGCCAGCGAAATCTATGAAAGCAGCAGCCCGTGAAATCATCGAGATCGTCCGACGTTAGCGCGAATGCTGTTATGCTTTATCTCTTTCCGTTCCGTCCGAGACTGAGACGAATCTCAGACGGCGCTCTCGACCCCGAGGATCGTCGGGAAGATGTTTGCTCAGTCTGAAGGTCGATACCTCGTCTTCTGAGTTCTCGAGACACGAATGACTTGGACCTTGTGTAACTTCGTGTCCTTATTCGGATAATAAAATGAACTGCTAAGAATCTAAGTAATAACGAGAAGAAGTTCGGTTGAAAGTATAACAATACCTTCTAATTTTGGTATCTTAATTGTGACTCATTGAAGATGCGCGCAACCGATGAATTAATAAGTAATAATAACAATACTGTTAGTAATTTACAATGATAGAACTAAATATATTCAGAGATCAGAATATTTCTAAGGTCATTTAAAAAGATCAAAATCACTGCATTATGGAACGAAAATATAGGAAAAAGGAGACTTAACACTAAAACGATCGTATTAAACAAAGCTTACGTTTCGAATAATCCGCCTTGAAAGGTTCGATCGAAAATCGAGGAGTTTGATACCATATTTCAGTGTTACTCTTATAGAAGCATAAATAAGGGTATCGACACTAGTCTTCCCCTACTATATAAAGTTCAAATTGAATATCCACGTATAAAATGTAAATCCTGAGAAACGTAGCTCGGCAACTCATTGTTCGCCGCCTGAATTATTCCCGATAACGCAATTACCGAGCTCTAGGAATTTCGGTATAAAAGAGCGGATACGGCGCCGTTGACGAATGTCGCAATAATAGGAACGATTTCGCGGATAACGAGCGAGCGTTTGAAATTACTGAAAATTAAGCCGTGTAAAAAGAACTAGCCCAGCGGTCGCCGAGGATTATGGGGCACGAAGCGGCGCAGCACGCGGCTTGCCGCGAAGTTTTCCGCGGAAAAGTGTCGCCGCGTGGACTGCTGTCCGCGTCCAGCGGAATGTGAACACGACGATGAATTCTCTGGAAATTCTCAAGTTCCATAATCATCGCAATTTCGTCGTACGTGATGTAATTTTGAATGGAGATTATTCAAATTCTGCGTGTTGCTCGCGAAGTCGCCGCAGTTCGCCCGGCGCGCCACCCTTCCCGTAGCCGCTGCCGCCCGCCGCGTTACATTTGGTGGTGAGCGTTACGTCAGCTTGCTCGACTACCTGTCAAACTAAACTACGATGACGTCGTGCACGCGGAGGGATACGATTGCGAGTTGCGTTGTGGATAGAGGGAAGTTTGGAGAGGACACGGTACACAAGGAATATAGAAAAATACAATAAAACTGTTGTAATACGAGCGCATCGTCGTTGACAAATATTTGACGGCACCTTAATACTTTGTCTGCCTAACAGATATTTAACCTAAGACTACTGAGCATTTATTGGGGTTCATATGTAATCCATAGAAAGAATGTGACAATACATTTTTTCCATTTCTTCGGATACTCGTTGTATTGTTTAAGTGAGACTATTTATTTTAAAAATTGTTTTGAATAGTTAATAGTTTTGAAACGTCGATAATTGCAAACTAAGGAAACTAAAACTGGCCCTATTAACGGGTACGGTAGGAAATTCTAGTGTTAATAGGTTTTGGACTAGTTTATCCTTATCATTAGAGTATGTTATTCGATATGGTTTGCTAATTCAGAGTTATAATTGATATAATTGTTGACATTTTGCTAAAAGAATCCTTAGGCATTGATCGTTAATTATCAATAAACTGTTCAATGACTGGTAATAATGTATTAATCGAATCGGGAATTCCAATTTGTTGATTATACTATTGACACGTTTATCAGATGGAAATATAGCGAAGAATATTTTAGTGGTACTAGATATTTTAACCTAGATGTTCTATCATTAATTAGTTCGTTACAATTATGGAAAAACATGAATCATATTAATTGCCATAAAAAATATGAAATATCTGTATTAATATATTTTCCATCGTTGTAAATCGCACTGAACTTAACTGATAGGTAGTTCTAAAAATTGAACAGTTAATAAGTTCACGAATAAAAATCACTGATCAAATGATCTCACTGTAACACCTTCCTTACGACGCATATTGCTGCCAAATGGCCTTTTTCTGTAAAAAACTCAATGAGATAAAAAAAGCACTTCAAACAAAAAGTTACAAGATATAAAACCAAGCACGATTATATATTTTTTACATTATGAAGATACTATGAAGCTTTTTCAATGATAATGGATATTTCGCGTTTCGATTCAAACGTTAAATAAATAGGGAAACGGAATTGATTTGCAGAAAATTTGTGCTTTTGAAGTAAAAATCATCTTGTATAGCGTGGATTACTTAGCAATACACTGTTGACATTTAATTTTCGCTATGTGAATAGTCGAATTTCAGGGTTTTTTCCACAGGCGGTCGCACTGTGCCACGTTAAAAGAATTGCAGTTGCAAATATGCCAATAAGCGACAGTAATTTCTGCTTCTAAATTCCTAGAGCGACAGTGAATTACTGATACAATTGTTTTGTAATTATATTAGCATCGAAGCGTGTACTCTTCGAACAGTTTCTGCGAAGCAATATGAACCTCTCGCAAACGGACCAATCGTAAAAACTTCTCCAATAGGATTCTTTAACCAAAGTAAGCGGACCGAAAGAGGGCGGTAAGGGGGTGGTAGTGGTTGAAAAGGGTGGCTGCTATAGTAAAGCCGTTCGGTGT
This sequence comes from Nomia melanderi, assembly GCF_051020985.1. Lineage (NCBI taxonomy): Eukaryota > Metazoa > Arthropoda > Insecta > Hymenoptera > Halictidae > Nomia > Nomia melanderi. The sequence goes on from NC_135008.1 coordinate 10,390,649, forward strand.
GGAGAAGAAGGCGGACGCGGAATCGTCTGTAAGCTTTGCTGGTATGGCTCGTAAAACTGAAGCCCGCTCCTAGACTTCGCGCGGTCAGAGAATTTCATTGGCACTGGCGTCCCCCTTCACCGCTCCGTCCTCCTGGCCAGTTACTCCACAGAATCGGTCTCAAGGATTCACGGAACTTTAAGTGATTTCCTATTTCAACCTTTTTATTCTCTGCCTTTCGCCGCGCGTTATATTATGATGTCCCCGGCGAAATAACTTTATCGTTCGGCTGCAGGACTACCCGAATATTCCCGAGGATTTGATATTTTATAACACGGCTGTCCTGTTTCAACGAATACACATGTCAAGACGTAATAAAACTGGAAAATCGTAAAATCGACGGGATCTCATTTCACTGCGAACATTCTATACAATTGAAACGCCGAAATCGTTCTGATGTATTAACAGCAAATATCGGAGCCCAGAACGATATCAAGACGCTTTAACTGCCTGCTCTGTTCACGCTGGTCGAAAAATGTGCGCGAATTGACTTCGAGCTTCGATATCTGGAACGAAAGTTGCGAATGTATAATGTAATTATTGAAACAACGGGAAATTCACAGGTGATTTTTCTTTTGCTAGTATTTCAGATTCCTATGCATAATTTCGTTTCTTTGTGGATAGAGGCTTTAGAAGTAGAGAAAATTTTCTTTTAGAAAGGACTGTAAACGTATTGCGCTGTTTTATTTTAGATATATTTTAGCCCAACATGCTGAAATGGGTTTCGAAGGTCCCTTTATTCCAGAATGTACCTACACAGCACGTTTACTTCTCTTTTTTGTTGAAGGTAGAACTCAGTCCAAAGGCAATAACAGTTTGGAAACACCGTAATGGTTGTTTAAAGTGTTTCGTCCCAATTCTACTCATGTATGGCATTGTTAAGTAACCACATACGTAGATGCTTAAAAAGGTAGAAGTAAATGTAATTGCTCCTTATTAATCTACGTGCTTGCATAATTTTAATAGTCTATGTTACATACCTTGGCTGGGTATTACGGAAGATTGTCAATTGTACTCCGTTCCGTTCAAGTATACACGACTTTTTAACAATGGAGAACAATATTTTAATTATTTTAAAACTGTAGATTTAATTACTTACAGTTGGAATATCACTGAATATCACGAACTTTATGGTTTCTGTATTAATTCTGTATTGAATTAACAACCATAATCTTTGTACAAACTTTATGGTTACAATATTAAGCCTTAACGGATCGGAAGATCGATGTTTCAAATTTACTTATCGCCAAAAAATACCGTAACATAAATAACAAGGGGAAACAAGTTCACAGAAGTGACCTAGCACAATACTTAACGTGTTGATTGTAAATATTACAACAATAACAGTGATAAAAATAACAAAATGATTTTTTCCGCCATATACGTGGCATTGGACCTAGTAAGTAAAAGTGCCATGCCGCTTATATTGATTCGTTAAAGGTTAATCGGTTAAACGGCTTCTTATTGTCAATGCATAAATTCACATAAGTAAATACCAGCTCTTCACAAACTAGAGATTCAATGCGAACTTGTTAAATGTTTACGAGAACACGACAAAATGTATAGTTAGAAATACAAAAACAGGTACGTGGCTAACGATGAAACAATTGCAAAACACTTGGCACAAGAATTCTACCTTCTTTCCAGTCATAGAACGTAAAAAGAAATTTTCCACGGGGACGTGCATACATGCCATGCACTTTCGAAGCAGTACGATCAGAGGCGTTGAACGGTGCTCGCGAATCGTTTGTTTTGATTTCGAGTATCGAAAGTCAATCTTCCTAACAGTCTGCTGCAAATGGCGCAGGAAAACATTCGAGGCCCGTAACAGAGATGGATTTTCTTGCGGCTAGCCGGCGGAATTGTGTAGCTCCCTCGCGGGGAACGCACTTTGAGCACGCCGTTTTCAAGTACAACGGTTCTAATTAAGTGTCAGACACACCAGGCGGAAGCGACGCGTACCCCGGCGCATTAAGGCGGTTAAGGGGTTAAGGCTGCGGCAAGTGTCGAAAAAAAAGTGAGAGAAGGGGCGAGAGTGGGATACGGTGAGAGGAGAACGGGAGGGAGAAGGTGCGGCGTCTGCGGAGGAATTAAAAGCCTGGAGGGCAAACTCTTATCCACCCGACGAAACGCGATAATGGTTCAGCCGTGCTGTAAATCTTTCGAATTAATCCTTCGCTCCTTTACACCATGTTCTCCTCTCTTCTCCCATTGTTCCTTCATCGGCTTTTTACCTTTCCGCCGTACCTTCCATATCGTCGTTCACTTTTTCCCTATGATCGCGGGTATTATTCTTCATCTTATCACCGATATTCATTTTTCCAGCGACCCCTGCATCGATCGAGCTTCACGCGGTTCATTGAATGTTAACGGCCGTGGGAATGCTTCGCGAATATTGTTAATCGATTTCATTGCGACCGGAGTTACAGAGAAAGTTCTGTGATTGAAGTGAATGGATTGATTGAATGAGAACTACGGTAAACTAGATCATAATGTTTAGCGTGTGTTCTATGCAAATTATAGAACCCAAATTAATTTCTCATTCGTCCTTTGAACAACTGTTATTGCTAATTAAAAAACATTGTTCCTTTTTCCTAGGCGGTTATTATTTCTCAATGAAATTTTAAATAAAGTTATATTATTTTTAATATGCGAAACTGGGTCACGTTTAATAACAACTCACGTCATAACAGTGGCACATCATTATTTTACACATAATTATTTCCTCGTTTCACTTTGCCCATTTTGTTTCTTCTCGTGAAATTAACATTCTCCCATGAATTATTCTTTTCTTGCCATTGTTTCCGCGTGTAATACAGACGGAACACGGTGTGTTAGAGTTCTAAAATATATTCATATCCTGGATAATTGTATTTATTAACGGTAATGAACCGAGAACACGGGACGCGCAATCTAATGCATTCCGTGGTATAAGTATCTATCATAATGCAGAATGAAAAGCGAGGCGGAGTAGTCTTTTTAATTTCCCATTCAATTATTTCGCCTTCCACTTTGCCTACATTCTGAGATAGAATAGCGGAAGTTGACGTAACCCGGCAATTATCGCTAATGCGCTTTCTCGTTGCCGCTTAAAGCCCATGAAGAAGTTCCTCTTACCGATCCGCCGTTGACTCCTGGAACCGAGGGACTACTCAGGAGGATTGCCACCTCGAATGTCACGGATGCTGGCAGACACGTTTCGCAGGTGTAAGTGCACCGAAGCTGGAAAGGGACGCGTCTCCTGGGTGAAACGAATGCACGTCCGTGGACAGTTAAATGGTGCCACTCAAATCGCCGTTTTCCCGGATAATGTTTCATTCTGTTATTTACGCTTTGATTAACCAGTCGCAAGGCATTTCGCGAGCACTTAGAATCTTCTATGAAATCAACTTTGCGTTTCAGATTCACCGAAGAGCAGGAATATATTCTCCAACTAGACAACTTCTTTCTCAAACGAAACAACTTACATCTCACAGACTGAAATGTAAAATCGTGCAGGTCGCAAATTACTGACATTAATAATTCCAACATGCGATAATTTTGGGGGATACGTTAAAATTGTAAATCTTCGAATTGTTTCCAAAATTCACATTCTAATCATTCGCATCGCCTAGCGGAAATTAATTATATATTTTGACGTTAAAACTGTCGTACTAACCGAAACAACTGGTATCGTTTCTCTCATTTCGCAATTATTGGTATCTAAAAAGCGTTAAATATCCGAAATGGTTTTAAAAATAAATAGTTCCACTCGAATACTATAACGAATATCCGAGAAAACCGAAAACAAATGTATTATTACAATTTCTGCGAAGGTAAAAGGTACCCAAAAAAAAAGTATCTTTAATTCCAATAGAACTTTTACACGTTCTATAAATACAATTGTAGATAAATGCAATGCGGCAAATTAGTGTTCTAACGATTGTCATACAAATTACTTGCGATGAAATGGTCCCAATGAAAAATAATCGGACTGCAACCGAAGATTCGTGAAAGAAGCCGAACGGTGCGGCAGGTGGACGCCGGGTTGGGGGGTCGAGCTAGGAAACGACCAGTCAATAATGGCGCTTTAAAATGGCTTAAGAGTTGCGAAACAATTCGCGAAGCCCCGGGAAACTGACAAATGCCATCAAAGTTTTAATACTGAAGTCATTTAAAACTTCGACCCATCCGTCGCGTGGCCCGCGAATGGAACTTGCCTCTTTACCATCGTCCTCGGGTTCTTGCTGTCCTCGTCTGGCTCGCTGGGCGTTCCTTCCTCGACGCTCCATCCCTCTTTCTCTTACCCTCCAGTGTAGACATCTACGCTCTAATCCCGTGTCTACCCTTACCCGGCCATTCCCCGTGCTCGTTGGAACGCAATCTCGCAAATTTGCTTTGTCCCGGCGAGCGGCGGGCGGAATAAGAGGAGAAGGGAGACGAAAGCGGAGGACAGCGTAGCGAAACGGAAAGCTGCGACGCGCGAAAACCGTCGGCACGAGATCCAGTTACATTATTATTTAAATCCCTCGACCTAGATTATTCTGATCCCCCGGCAAAATGGATTTCTAACGTGCCCGTCTATGGATGGCGCTCAACCGTTTCCCGTTCGTCGCACCGTCACCGCTCCCGTCCGCGGGACGTGTTTACGCGTGACAGAAATTAAACATAGCCGCGTGTATGATAATCCGCGAGAACGAAAGTTTTTCGACGGAAGGAATGCTGATAGCGTTAGTTTGTTGAGATAGTATTAGAAAATTGAATTTTAGGCAGAAGTATACAGATTCTTGCGATTAGTACATAAAAATCTACACTGCAACCAGGCACTATTCGTGTAGTGATGGTGATTTCAAGTCGGGATAAGATCCGAGCTTCTTTGTTTCTCCTCTGTAGAAAAAGATGGTGCGAATGACAGAACAAGAGATCCAATTTTGGAACGATCGAAACAAACAGATGGATGAGGATACATAAATGCAATGTTCAATTTCTTTATTTTTCACTTTCATTGATTGAAACTTTTATTAATTGAATTGTGAGGTTTCTCCGATTGAAACGAGACCAAACACGATGTATTTTGGAACGTATTTACTTATTTAACGAATTATTAATAATTGTGATTTAAAGTATGTCATGTTTAGTTTCGTTTTAATCAGAAGAATCTCACAAATGCGTTAATAAAAGGATTTTTTACAAAAAAGAAACGTGTATAAAAAAGTTTTACTATTGCATTAATATTGTCTCACCGATATCTGCCACCACTGAACAACGTATCATATTACAACTGCATGACCGTCGAGCTTCCTTGCTTGCTGAGGGGACCGCCCCTCAGTGGTGGGGATGACTACCGAGCACTAATCCTGCAGATCGTATCGGGTACTAATCGTGAGAGTACTATAATAAGAAAATGTAGAAGTAAGGAAAGTGTAATATTAAGTCGTCTCATAAGTTCGTGCCGCGGCGTGTTTATACTTCTCGTGTTACGTTTTGTAATCATAGGACGATACGAGGACTTGGGTAACTAAACCTTTACGCTTCAGTTTAGTCAGTAGAAGGCATTAGAGATAGACAGGCCATGAAGCTATAAGAATTTTACATTTAGTAGAATATTATTTTATATGGTAGAAAAATACACGGCTCGAACTTATGGGACAACCTAATGTTTGGAACGATATTGTATATAGAAATAATTATGTTAATATTGTATCAGAAACGGTTCGTATATCTTTGCTCAAATGTTAGCCCTTTGCACTCCAAAGGTGCCTCTCAGTCACCACCCGATTGGTCCATCAAAATTGTAAAATTTCGTATTTAACATTAAGGCTTGGGCAATCTGTCGATACGTAAAATGTGGAAATAAAATACCATTGTTCCCCTTATTTTGTGAATAGATTCCTCATTAAGTTAGTTTAAAAAAATGTCATCTATATCTCATAAAAATAAATTGAATATTTCTGGAGACAAATTTTTGGAATGTAAAGGGTTAGAATTGCGGGCAATTTATAAAAACCTTGCCCAATTTAGATTTGTACAGTATGCATGGGTAAATTGAATTATTGATTTTCCTCTCAGTATAGATTTATTCAATTTATTTAATTCATTTGAACTGTCTACGTCGCAGTTAAGTTCGTTAACTGAGTAAGTAACTTGACAGGTTGACGCTCTCGGGTTAACGAAAAGAAAACTGTTTCCGCTGAGTGCGAAGAGATTAATCGCAACAGGCAAGTACGTACCCCAGAAAGAATTTCGAACATAGTCGACGCTCGAATGCGCGGATTGTTTGCAACGTGAATAAAAAGAACAACAGAGGGATCATTCTCAATGTAGCACGTAACCGGAAACAAGCAAAGGACGATTCTCCTGCGTCTACGTTCTCTTCATTTACATTTAACCAAGGCGAACATTAATTCCGCTCCAATTAAACCACGATACAACGCGCACTTAGACGGCACTTGCATTTTGTCCAGACGCGAGAACCGTATCCTCTTTTACCAGAGAAAAACTGCTTTCACGCCCCGAACTCTCTAATTAAGTTCCATTTAAGCTTTCGTGTATTTCGCGTCCGGCCTTCCAAGGCCTTATTCAACTCCAAGACGACCTAATTCCTGGTAATATCACCTTCACAACGAATTGACGCGCAAATGTTAGCTTTAAAATATAAATCTAGATAGCAGAATATTCTACAGTGACAGAAGAACGTTCGTACAGTGAAGATCTTCCTATAAAAACAGTTGTATTTCTTATTATTTCTTAAATAATCTAAATTGTTTCATCACTCTTAAACATATACGATTGTATAATAATGTCTACTCTGATACATATATATGCAATTGGAATTAATTATTGTTTATTAACACTGATCCCTTAAAAGTATTCTTATGAATAATAACATTTGGTGAAAATCCTTTCGATTATGTAACTTTCTCAAGTTTGTTTGTACGTATAAGAAACTTGTTACAATATCTTTTATTATAAACATACAATTACTTGTCAATAAACATTACATATGAAATTCGTTCAGTAGAGAGCAATCGAGTAGAAATTACACGTAGAAATACGTGCACAAATGCACGCAACGTTCCATCAACAATAAATAAATGCTAATAACCGCAAATGCTAGTTGCAGGAACAATATTCCAGATGATCCCGAGGGAATGAAAAAAAAAATTCTTAACGAATCTTTTATAGCGCGGTCAAGTGACCCGGTTTCTACACTTCCATCGCGAAGCAAATTATGCACAACCACCGAGCGCTATTAATTAGCCAGGCAGAATAAACCACAGAGGAACTCGGAGGCGTTTCTTTGATTATACAAATTCAAGAGGTTCGAAGAAAATCGAGAACGTCAAATGCACGAGGGAGAAGGTCAAAGGGGAATAGAGGTATAACGAATTCCGGCATTGTTCAGCGTTAACTGGAAAAAGAAACACATCGGCGTCGTTGAACCGGATAGCAAAACCGTTCCGGTTCCTGCCCGGCAGTTACTTTGCCACCCGCGGTCAAAGGAGGCCGATATTATTTTAATTAATTTACGGGGAAAATTAATTGCTTCACCAATTAAAACTTTGGTAATTTGACTTGAGGCTCGGAAGGCCCCATCGCTCCCTCCAGCTAACGTTCGATTCCGTTTTCGTCGATAAGACACCAAGTCCGCCTTACGATCGATCCGGTGATTCGCCCGAGTTCGTTCACCGTAGAGACAGGTAAACAGTTTATGAATAAAACAGGGCCGTTCGCGGTTCTACATTGATGCACGAGGCGGACGGATAATGACGGTGGAGGCACTGACATCTCCGGATACGAAGAACAATCCTAATCGGCGTTGCTCTCCATGCCGAGGACGATTAATAATTCATCGACCGATCGGGACGAATTCTTTTTTCCCATGGAAATCGTAGATCCACCAGAGTCATCGATTGTTCCCTCCGGAAACTGAAAATGGAATTTTCACTTGGAGCGAACCGGCGCGGCGCGCGATGGAAATACGTTTCCTCGGTCCCGCGCGAGATGCCATTTTTGTCGAGCGGCGAGCGCGGTAAGACGATCAGCGATCGAATTTATTCCTTTACGGTAATACTTTGCCGTATATAGATTTTGCATTTTTATGCATTTATGGCATCCGTAAATCTACGGAAATTGATAGCATTTTAGTTTCATTTTTAATATTCATCGATATTTAATAAAGTTGGAATTCTAGAATTAATTTTATTTTTTTTTTATACTATATATTTAATTCCGAACGATATTCTTATTCTGTTTATTGGAAAAGAATCCAAAATGTTCAATGTGTAAATCCTGAATGCGTTGAACTGTCGTGAAATAGTTTAGGCAATGAATATGGAAATATTAGGTGGTGCGGTTCTATAAAGAAAGAAGAGAAGTGAGCAATGTTAGAATATTCTTGAAAGATAAAAGTGAATACGGTTACGTCTCCGAACGAGTTGCAGTTACAAACAACAGGAACGGAAATTAAAGTCGGCCAGTGTTTTAAAACAATCAGCAGCGTTCAGCGGTGCGTCACAATCAGCCTGACAAAAGCTTATTCTCCTTCCTGAGTGAAACGGAAGCAAGGGAAACTAAGATACGTTTTTTCCTCTAGACCGACGACCCGCGACCGACTCGTCGTGAAAGTAATAAACGAGTTCTGAAAGTAGCAATTTTATAACATTTTACTCCGACATGATCTCGAAACAATTTATGGAACTAATTGAACCATCGTGAGATTAATTACAAACTTCGTAACGGCGAAACGGATTGCTGTTGTAATGAAGTGTAATTGAAAAACAGTTTTCATCGCGGAAATACAAAAATATTATGTAACGGACGTTTGAGTGAGTTTAAAGGGATCACGTTTCCTATATCTTTATGCGTGGAAATGATAAATTTATGGTTTCGTTTAATTGAAAGTTTAAAATAAACTTCCGTTGAAGTAGGTATAGTAATTCAGACCATCAAAAGAGATTGAAATATGTAGTATCTAGAATTCTTAGCGTTGGTTAAGGTATTTTTAAGAAGAGTGAATGTAAGAATGAGTGTGAGTGAAGGACAGGCTGTAAAACGGTCGAGGGAAAGTGGCCTGCACAACGTCGTGGACCCAAGATTGCAGGGCCAGCTTTCCAGGGGTGCATCCGAGTGTTTGTGATGAGTGTGAGTGAGAAGAATGCTTGTGGGGGACAGAATGATCTTTAGGAGAGAATGCCTGTGAGATTGTTGCGGGAGCAGAGTCGTGTATTGGCCTCCGTGGCATTGAGTTGTACTTTTTGCGTGTTGTCCGTGTTTTTTCCATATTTTATTAAATACATATATTTATTCCTAGTTCTCGATTAATCAAGACCCACTCTTTCATTATCTATAATATAGTAACACTATAAATATGTAAAACAGAAAAAGGGAAGAACGTAGAATCAAAGAGAATATAAATACACAGTTACTGCATAATTCATCAAGAACTTCTCTTGGTAAACTTAATCTTTAATATTCTAGTATAATTGTTCGTCTGATTTCATAATTCATTTCACGATGAATATCGCGACGGAATTATTCTAATCTTATTTCCGCCGACTACATAGCTCTTGATTAAAAATTGCTCGGGTTCCTTCGCCATATTTCTTTACGAATTGTCGATCGCGAAAATTACGAGCGTTCGAGAGCCAACGTTTTCATCGATGTCGGACGTTATTTGCCTGGGATGCATAGCTCGTTCCTCGAATATAGAGCCAGGGAGGAGGTGGGAGGAAAAAAATAAATCCCTTCGACGAATGCGTTTTCCGCCGATGGCTGGATAACCTAGATACATACGTTGCCTTTGTGACACTAAAAGAAAAAACACGTTCGGATCAGAAGGGAAACAGAAACGCACGTTGAATCGGAGGGAAAAAGAATCGCGTGTGTGTACAAAAAAAAAGGAAATATGCCTTCGGTTGCACCTCTTCGATTTTCGGCGCTTGATCGCCGTGTTTTTCGTAAATTAATTACTCGCGTACGTATTTGCAGTGACCACGCAGTGATCTGTGTTGTGTTTGCTCTCGTTTTGTTTTTTCTGTCGGTCGGGTTTATATCGCGGATACGAATAACGTTGTGAGAAAGGTTTATGCTCGGAGCATCGACGGTATAAAAAGCGGCGGCGGGATAAGGGGAGCTCGGCAAGGGGGTTGGAAACGCACGAAACGACGTGCAAATTGCGATGGAAGAGACAAAGGAGGCGGAAGAGAGATGCGCGGAATTACGCTCGCGGTCACAGTGCAGTATAAATTAACTGATAATCCTTTTGATAACGAACGCCGGCGACCCAGTTTCCAAGTTAATACAATCGGAAACCCTGTCGTTGGTGCTTAATTGCCAACCGTGCGCGTATGAACCACGAGGAAAATTCGCGGCTAGACGGCAGCTCGATTGATCGAATTGTCTTCGTGACTCGCAAACGCGGTAATGAGCGTAACGGAGCTGCGTGTTTCTTTTCCTGAATTCATTCAATGGAAGCAGGTTACGAGTCATTTCATCCGGAGTGGGGATTATTAGAGAATCTAGGTTACTCGAGTGTCTCTTATTGCTGGGCGCTGTTGCTTGATCGTTCGATACGTCGACCATTCGTTGTAACCGCTGGAAAAAGGATTTAATCGGAACTCGGCGAAACGTTGTTTCTTCGTTACGAAATTATGCGCGATCAAATGACACGCGTACACTTGAAACATTTTGTAAGAAGGAAAATATCAATTTAATGTTATAAACAGAAGCCTTATTTCGGTGATAAATGAGAGAGGAGAATAAAGAATATTTTAAAATGATTTTTATTGTTCTCCGATTAATATTAAACGTGCAGCGAACAGTCAAATGATCGACTTAAACATTTCATTCAACATTTTCTGTTTTCCTCCGTTCATTTCATATTAACTCGATTCTTGTATTATCCGATTAATCAGTTTCTCAATTTTTGTACGTTTAGTATTAATAAAGATAGATGGTCTAATGACTATCGACTTCGTTAAAGCGTGCAATTTCGTATTCTCCTGCCATCGCGCTGAAAAATACAGTATAAATCATATTTAAATTGCACGGTTAAATATCGTATGACGTTTAAATATCGCAATATTTCCAGTAATATCTATAATCGAATCAAATGCGTATCGGCATGATACCCGCGACAGAAGAGCTAAACGTTACAATTCCCCCAAAATATTTTCTTCCGCCGAAATCCTACTTCACCCTAAACAATCGCTTCCAACCACCGCGGAAATTATACCCGGCTTTATGAAAACGACATGCAACGTTCAAATCGAAGTGTACGGGTTTTCAAAGGAAACATCGATGCTGCCCATCAAACCACGCAATTTGGCGCTTAAAAGGCGACCAATAAATCGTGTTCGACAAACGAGATAAAAAACCCTTGTGTCCCGTGTAAAATATTAATTTATGTGACTATCCCGTATCGTTTTATTCGGGAGCATTTTCGGAGGAGCTTTTTTTCGACGATGAAACGTCAATCGAATTAACGATTAACGACAGATCGATCGATTGAATCCGTGGAACAATAACCGAGGAAGTGCGGGGGCGTAATTAATGATTTAATTAGAAGGGAAAGTTTCGCGGACAGGCGGCGTTCCTTGGGGGAAACGGACCATCCCTGTGGATAATTGAGGATGTTAAGGTGAAGTCTTACGGCTAACCGCCAGGCAACCAGGGGTCCGGCTAACCATGATCTATGAGTGCTCAACATATGAGTGACCTTCGTACCATGCCAACCGGTTCCCGTGGGGATCGAAAGGGTCGGGGCACTGCCATAATGGAGAAAAACTCTCGGCGCACCCCGTGGCGCGCGGGGGAAATCGACTTTCGCCTTTTCTCGGATCGATTACCGGCTACGACGCCCTTAACAGCGTTAAGATGAGACCCGAAAGTTACGATTAGCTCGACGTTGCTGTATCGAATTGTGGTTACCATGGAACGGACACGGAATTCGGATGGGGAGATTTCCTTCGTGTTGTCTAGCGATACTCGACGGTGGGGTGTGATTAACCGATGCTGCGAAAACGAAAGGAATACAGGAAATTGTTAGGAACTGCCGATGAAGTTTTGTACGAATGATTTTGTCTAATTTTTGGTAAAATTAAATGTACTGTTTAAATAGATTGTATGTGCAAAGAGAAATTCATTTTATATTTATAGAGATTATTAATATAACTAATTCATTCAAACTTTTCATATGACTTGATTGTCGACAGTTTCTGTTATTATTTATTATAGTTTCAAGTATCCTGAAAATGAAGAGTAACGAAAAGATAAGCATCTCGACCCGATAGAACGAAATATTTCACTTCCACATTAAAATTTGTGTAATTACAATATATTGTAATAGTTTCTGTTAAAACAGCAATTATATTTACAAACAGAAATTAATTTCATACTTACATATAATATAAATACAACATAATGTTGCTTCAAACTTTTAATATAATTTGACTGTCGACAGCGTCCCCAATTATTTATTAGAGTTTCAAGTATCCTGAAAATGAAGAGTAACGAAAGGATGAGTACCTTCATTCGACGGCCGTTCACGAAATTTTTCACCCTTATCGGAACAGATTGAATTCCACTCCGGCAGCGTGGTGTCCCTCGAAACTCTGATTTGGTTGCGCCTTAATTAACGTAGCAGGAGTCCTCTAAATTTTTTAAAAGAACCCCTCGTCGCTGGCGCAGAGAATGAAGGTTTCAATGATTCATCGTCACAATGCGGTATCGGGGCCCCGGTGTCTCGGAGATAATATCCCTTTAAACGAGCAGGAGGGTCGGGAAGAGACGGTAGTTGACTGACAGGGCAGTCTTGCCGGAAAATCTTATTCTTCCGCAATGAAATGAGAAAAGAAAAACGACCGTGGGACAGGACGGCTCGCGGAACGGGGGATGAACACGGCCACCCTCCTCATGGCACCGAGATATTTAAATCATCGTCGGCCTACCGAAACGTCATCCCTCTCCACCGCGCAGCCGTATCGGTGGTGTTTCGACGAATGATGAATCGTCTTCGCTCCGCTGCCGATCCTCCACCCGATAAACAGTCGTTTCCGTTTGTGCCATCTTGATTTACAATTTTGATAGCATGTCCTGCCAACGTATTCTTCGAATATACAATAAGAAAACGTTTTAGCCTTACTAGCGTTTCGTATACACGTATTCTTACGGTCATCAGTTACATAACTGGCTACAAAAGATATGTAAACAAGTTAGATGATACATTTTTTGGAAACAGAAACAAAAGGAAAGACGAAAATTGATTTTATTGTTTGAAAGGATGGGGAAGTGTACTCTTAAATGCTTTAGGGTTTGATGGAAACTCTTAATTAAAAGTTAAATATAGTGTAGAAATACTTTGTATGGTGTCGAGTTTCAGTTGATAGTTAAGCTATCTATTTAGATAAATTTGCAATTTTAAGGGAGCTTACATCTTTGTAGTTTAAAAAAAAGGAATTGGGCGGACTTTTAGTGTTTGAATTATGAAGTTGATGGTGTTCGTTTTAAGAGAATTAAGTAAGTCCGGTTTCGTGTCAGAAATGTTGAATTCCTAGTAATATAATAATTACGGCGTGTAAAAGTAAATTGGAATTATTTGGATAAATCTTCCATGATACTAAGTTTGTTACTATAAATGTGGAAAGTTCCATGTTGGTATGGAAAGACAATTCATCTGCGTTCCCATATAACGGGCTTCGTTATTCTTCGGCCGACTTTTTGTATCTCTTGCCTAAACGAGGGAAATAAGATTACTTGCGACAACCTTTTTTCTTCACTCGTCTTTGATAATATAGTCTGAGCAGGTTTCCTCCGGAGCTGCAGAAAACTTGCGCCATCAAGGAGAACCACTTCAGACGAAAATACTTCAATTTAAATACAGCTGACAATTGTACTGGAATTTGCGTCAAGTAATGGTACACTATTATCAATAATTTGTATTGCTGTAATTTATATTGACAACATGGATTTATTTCAATTATACTGGTCTTTAAGAAAAAAAATGTGATACTTATTATAGTGATCCCGGATGAGCCCTCAAGTTTATAGTGGGGCTACTATTATTATAGATATTGAAAAGGTGGATCTTCAGTAAAAAGAGAATTAGGAAACAATATATATGTATTTAATGAGATAAAGAAACAATGTGGATAACACGTAAAAATACAACTTAATACCACGAAGGCCAACACACGACTCTCTATCACGCACAAAAATGTTCTTCTCCGCTGTCTCTCACCAAAATGTCCTTCTCGCACGCATTCCCACTCGCTTTTAACACACACCCCCATTCGCTCTGTCTTTCTCACCCTTGCACCCTTCTTACTCGCATCTTTCGTCCATAGTCAAAATTCACGCAGTCATGTACACGCTTTTCTCACGGTCCAGTCGCTCAGTTCCAGACACTCTTCCTCGTATTCTTTCAGCCACTCGAGATTTTCTAAACGCAGTCACACTATTTTCCAAACATCCCGGCGCCGGTCCGTCGCAATACGACCTGGTCGCCCTTACGCACGCACAACAAACCATTCACCCCACAATAAATATTCTAGATACTACATTATCAATAACATAATTCTCGAATGACGTATTGTAGATTGCAGGTCACTAGGTAAAGTTACAGTTTTTTGCATAAATTAATTTACGAAGCAAGAAATTAAAGAAAAACATATTTCCTCTATTGAAAATTATGTACTGGACTTTAAAAAGTAATTGATAAAACAACTATTTCTGGATACTTTCTTTCTTCACCATTAATTATATAAATACCAGAACAAATTGTATAAATTAAATGGTATTACTGATTTGTATTATGAAATTGACTACCACGAAGTCTGTTAAAAGATCCAATGAAAACCTTTGCAATTCCATTTAACATGTAAAGTTAGAATAACACTGGAAGTGAACGAACAGAATGCATGCCGAATCTCGAGGAAGAAGAAGAAAAAGAAATCATTTCGTTCGATTCCGTCGAAAGCCAGAAATAACATGAGCAGCAGATGTAAAAGGGGTGAGAAATAGAACAACGAACATCTGACTACATTTGAAATTACATTATCCGGGGAGGGTGCTATTTTTCATCACCATCCAACTCTTTCGCTCGCATATCTCACGCTGGCACCAGAAAAATCGATAGTATAAACGTAACGATGTCGGATTGGCAAGTTTTCTTTGGAAATATGCAACGACATATTTTTCCAATTTCCTACAAACACGCTTCACAAAAAGATCAAATTAATCATTTTAACAGTAACTCTCGGAGATTTACTTTAGGCAGCAGGAGGTCACACAAATATCTCCACTGTTAAATTAGAACTACCATCATCGTAGCTTTCAGAAGTTGTAACTATTTCACCACTACAAACAAAAAAAAAGTATATAGTTGTCTACCGCTTCAAATCGCAACACTTGAAAATAGAAAAACACGCGACTTAAGGCATGCTTTATAATCGCAGTTATAACACATTGCTTTCAGCAGACAGAGGCATGCAACGGCGAGAAGAATGACCATCGATATCTGTACACCATACAAATAGCAGAAATAAAAGAGCAGCGCGATATATCAGGCGATCCGGACAAGAATTTACAGACTGATACCGATAAATCTCTGGTGGCCAATAGTACATCGCATTCAAAGGGTTCAGCGGTCGTGTTTGCCGCCATTTGTTGCAAGTATACTCTGAAATTGTTCACGGGCCGATCGACATTCTTCCGAGACGCGTCGTAAAACAGTTTCCCCTGAGGGTAGAAGTGGCCACTTTGTCCGTTTCGTGTGGATCGTTTGATAATGCGCTCGCGAAAGGTCGAACGACACGAAATCGATTCGAGAGTGTAGCGCGGTCCTTCATTTTTCGAATTCCGCGCTCCCGTGCCGCGGTTATCTTTGAATTCTATCCGCTCCCGCGAATATTTCACCGCTGTTGAACACTTCTGTCGTAAACTTCTTTCGAATTTCGTGCGAGCCACCAGAAATAACGGAAACCCGCACGAAATGGATTCGATTGGTAACAATAGTACGCCCTAGCTACGGCGCGAATGTCGGCGGAAAAGGAATTTGTTGGCTACGGCTCGCGGTTGGGTTTCGTAAATATAATTCTTCTCGAAGTGGATCTACTCTTTGTAAAATGTGAGAGTACTTCGCCGGTAGTTAGGTGAAAAGGAGGGCGTTGTCGGTCGCAGAATGAATTTAAACCTTTATTGGAATTTTTGGAATTGAGTGGCCGAGAATAATGGCGGTGTAAATTCTACTTCTGAGTTCTCGAGAAACGAAGCTTTTGTGAAATGTTCTTGGGTTAATTTAATATTAATATAGTAATACTAGTAAACACTGAAACGTTTGATAATATTATTATTAATAATAATTAATAATAATTAGTATTATTAATGACACAGTAATGTTTAATTAATCCAAGAACATTTCACGAAAGCTTTCTTTTCTCGAGAACTTAAAAATAATTAGACCACTATTAACTTTAAAACTTGTAAAAACTCTTTCCATAAAAAATTGATTTATGCATTTTCGGTGATCGAGCTTTAAGAAACTAAGTAAGAAGAGTATCACATATTAATTCTTTGTCATATGAAAATTTAAATTACTCATTGGCAGCTTTCGATTTCCGATATCAGAGATAGGAGTCGCTATTAATGCGGCACTCGACTACAAAAAGTTAAAGTTATTATTAAGGTATTAAAGTTTCTTCGAAATAGGTTCAAAGGCAAAAGTGATATTTAAATAATGGCATTACATTTTAATTTCGAACCTTTGAGGCTTTAGAACTGTCCGTTAAGTGCCGAGAAAGACAAAATTATATAAAAATTTTCTAAAACTTTCATGAAGTGAAATCAAATGAAACTTTGTATATTCAGTATTGTTCGTGGATCGCATTACAGATTATAGAATTCATCGTCAAATATATTCAATGAGATTACATATTAATTAAATAGTCTGTATATGAGAACCACGTGATGGATCACATGTGAAATGAAATAGAGTAATGTCTTCCCAGTGTTGTATCAAGGAATTCGAAACTACAGATTCGTCGAGGAAGTGCAAATTTACCTTTTATTATCGAACATATAGAATCCGTACAACAAACCTGTCTGCTACGTGTCTAATCCAAGAGGGAGCATCGCGTTGTAATTTAATCCTTGCGATTTAACTTGCAATTACCGTTCAGATGTACAAGAACTTCCAATTCTCCCTTTCTAGGTAAATAGTGGGAACTTGAAGCACATAACTGCTCGTCACTTTATAATCTCCTGTTGATGATCATTCTCACAGCATTCAAATGCATAATTTCCTAAATTTTTAAGGAATAAACAATAATAATCATAAAAATCTATTATATTCTATATAATTACTAATAACACTAGTCTACAAAATTTAACATTTTTTGTTAAAGAAAATTTAACGGGCTTAATAGTATCTCTGATGTTGAACTCGAATATACAATCCGTTCTTCTCCATCGCCCACAGTTTTTGATAAAATCAATTTTGAAAAGAAAACCTCAATTTCTCAGCTTTGAACATCTGTTATTACGACTATATATTAATTATATAGTACTTGTGTCGATGGTGATTGAGAAATAAATCATAGGGCAAGGGGTTAAATGCTCGGTGGTTCTAGCGTTAAGCATCCGCAAAACTTTATAAAACTCAATTTCAAAGTTCTAGTAGTTTACCGGGTTATTAAAGAAAGGTAGAAAAGGGAAAGACGTGTTAAACGTATTTCCGGCGCTGGAGTTGGTCTTCCGGTTTCATAATAAAATTCGTGCGAACGTCGTGCGAGTCTGGGTACCGCAGACAATTTCGTGATACCATTAACAAATACCGGGCACCGAGGATAGATGGTAAGCCGCGTGTACTCGTCCCGCACCGTGACCGGAAATTAATACGAAATTGCTCTGTAATCCGAATAGTCTGCACACCGTGGACGCAAGAAAATGATCCTGGTACACGTGGCATTGCGTGCCCGAGTCACTAGTTTAAATACGATCACGCAGATTATCCCCCTTGTACTTCATACCCACGTAATTCTCCGACTTATTTATAATGTATTAGTATAGTGCTCCTGAAGTTGTATTATATGCACGGACACACGCGAGAATATTCATGGTAGACGTGATTTCGCGATCGTTATCTTCCTATTATTGGAAAAGAAAGGTATTAATAATGTGCACACATACGTATACCCGGTTTTCTATTAACTCTGGCACGCGTTTCGATTCCCGTCGCACGAAACGTTGATGGAAAGCGAGTTAAGATTGTTAAGTATCGCTGTCAAAGTGATACATGAGCTAATGGCTTACGCGGATTAATGGATTATGAATTTTTGATTATTTAAACCCGATATTCCTTCTTCTGTTGCATTATTTGAATAATGCGTAATTATAGGACTCGCTGTATTAATTGATTTATAGGTGCGGGAATCAAAAGCGAGTTCTGTTCTTGCGATGGAGCTCTTAATACTTGCAAATTATGCAGAATATATTACAGTTTAATGGAATGATCGAAGTTCGAAAATAGACAGATTCGTAAAATAATGTTTGTAAAATAATGAATTTGAAAAAGGAAAGAACGTACGAAATTTAATATTATTGTCACACGACGTAATACATATTTTTGCGAGTAGATTTTCTAATTATAAACTATAATATGAATTATTTATCATTCCTACTATAGCGGAGTCCATAATTTTTACATTATCGATATTTCTCCCAGTAGCGAGCGTCAAGTTTAATACATTGAGTAGCATATTTCCGTTAGATTGAATCACCCCTACCCATCAAACTAGAATCAAGTCATAAAAAACTGTCGCCAATCATTTTTTCATTGTATTTTCTCCAATATACCGTTAGAACGTTAAACGCACCGTGATCAGTCAAATGACCGACTTTAAAATTGGGTTAAAAGTTCTGCATTTTATTTCTCCTATTTATATCAGTTCTTATATTACCGGATTAATCAATTTTCCAATATTCCTCTTCTCTTTTGTTTCTGTAGTCACTAAGAAAAACTGGCCGTTTAATTTGTTTACCTTTATTTTATAACCAGCTATTTGTATAACCAGTTGTTCAGTCGTTAACGAGCAAGCACCAAAATAGATGGTGCAGGATGCAACGTTTTTCCACGTGTCGTACAAAATTTATCTCGCGAAATTTCCAATTACAATCTGTTTCGGGAGTAGGGTGGGTTTACGTCAATCCGTTATCGATTATGAACATGATATTAATTTACCCATACACCGTGTCAATGTCACCGTTCCACGGTGCACAGCATACAGATTCGACGTGTTGCGTTCCCACAGGAGATCGATTCACGCTGCAAAATCCCGCTGGCAGTCGAAAAGGGACGAAGGGGTGTGGGAGGTCAGACAGGGTGGACATCCATTGCATCGATCTGGGGTCTGCTCATGCCACCGCAAAGAGCAACAGTTGGTTTTTATATAGACTAATATTCGGCGAGCGTGACAGGGGACGATTTCAACTTGGAATTGCTCTCTTGTAACGGCACCGTTGCGCCCCGCGCTACTTCTATTTTCAGCGACGTCTTTGGAACTTTCTCTTTCGGCCGTTCCAGGGCTGCCGACACCGGCGTTTCATTGTCCGCCGACGTTTCCTACTAATGAAGCCACCCTGCCCTGACAAAAAGTTCCCATTGGAATACCAGGGAAATTCGTTGCTGGGACGGATTGTTGGAATCTTTAACAAATTAGAATCACTGTCTCCATGGTATTCTGTAATAAAGTCGTGAATTTAAGTGCATTTGCTTTTGAAGTTTAACCCTTTCTAATATCGAATCGATATTATAAGAGAATTGTAATAGAACGCGAAAGATTTAAATTAATTTATTCATTACTTATAACAAATTTAAGTTATTTCTTTATTTTTCATGTAAGTTAAATATTACTGTTCTATTATCAATCTTTAGAGTGAACGTAGAGGCAGAATGAGCAACAAATTCTCCTCTTTTTATACTACATTATTCAACATTTTATACTACAAATAGTTCTATCAAGCATATTTGTGAAAAAATTATAGGACCAGGGTTTAAATTAGAAGAATGTAATCGAATTGTTAACTTGCAGTAAATGGAATGTGACGGGATGCATCAGATTATTATAAACATCAATATTTTGTATAAACTAATGAAAAGATGTGTTTGGAAATATGGACATTGAAAGCTGTTTTCAATAAAACTTATTGACCTGTGGTTATTGTATAGTTGTAACACATTTTTTACAGAATAATTTATATTAGAAAAGTTGTTTGGAATTGAATTTAATTTGATCAAAATCGGTGTACCTAATTGGGCGACGTTTCAGGCGAATAAATGCAGAGGAATCCGGCATAAACGCCAGCGAAACACTTTAAATTAATTCGCAACTTGTATTTCCCGTAATAATTAATAATTGTAGTAGTTATATCTTAAATATCTCAAATTAATCTTACCCAGAGTTTACTTCTGCCATGTGTTAGTGCGTTCTAATTAATGGTACCTAACTTTGGAGTTGCAACATTTGCTGGATGAGGTTGCAAACTGAAACTGGGTCAGCAAATGTAACAGTAATTATAAGTAAAATGCTGTACTCGAATCTCTGCGATCATAATATTGAAAACATTTAATGGCAAATTATTATAAAAAATTGCTATTAAACCACACAAAAAATTTAAATAATACTATTCATTCATCTTTACATAAAAATAAATAGTATTCCAATTTGTCTAAATAATCAAAGCTTCACACCTTGATTGTTCTGGTAAATACAATTCTGCTACGTACATTCATTTAGAAATACACGATCTGTCATATGAATCTCGATTTGTCGTTAAAAAATTAATCAAACTTTTTCAATGAATTAAACCAATATTCATTTCAATTTAAAAATTAACCTTAATTTTTCAATAAACCTCTTTCAAGCTTTCCTACTTATTCCGTAGTCCCCATGTAGACTAAAACACTTCTAAACTTTCAACAATTGAATACTTACAATCACATTCGCAATTTTCCACAAAAATAAAAACTTTCATAAACATTCCAAACACCCAAACATTCCTGTTATAGATATTCACGACATATTCATCTTCCTTTCAGCAGGACCCGAATTTCAAAGAGGGTCGTAGGGGCAACAAAATTGCCGAAAAGAATCACGTGAGACCGGCGCCAGGAATATCCATTAGAATCGCTGTCAGTGACACGTGAGCACAGGAGCGTGGGGGGCAGAGCGACGTCGAAGAGATAGATTTTGGATGAGTAGAAGAGAGGAAGAGGAAGAGTAGTTTCACGGCCGTCATGTTACGGTTGCTGTCGAACCCGAGAATTAGGGAATTAAATCGGCCCCCTTGCACCCCTTCCAGCACCGTTCCTGCCGCCGATCCCCGCAGCCGTATCTGCTCTTCGCCCCTTTGCACCTGACGTATTTCAAATACGGGCATCGGGAAGGAGAGTCGGACGTCTGACAGTAAGTTCACGAACACATAGCCTTGAGTCGCTCGACGCTGGAGGCGTGTAGTTACTTGCCGGCTCGACGGCATTATTGACAGGGGAGGGCCAAGTGTGTAACTTTGTTGGCCTGAGACTGTGGTAGCGAACGGCCACGTGAGCTGAATCCGCAATGGGGGCCGATCGAATTTCGCATACCTGGTTAGAAAATCATTTTTCATCTTTTCGAAGCGACCCACTGATGGATCCGGGACGAAGATCGGACAGATCACTTCAGTATCGAGGGTAATACTAGGTTTATGAAGATCTATTGTGCAGTTTATTCTACTGACCTTCGAAACTTTGATGTTTGTTCGGTTAGATTTTGAATATTAGAGGCCTAAAGATAGAGAATTATAAGACAAATTATTTAGAAAAAGTGAATCATTTATATTAGATTTGTTTGATTGAGAAATTGTCGATAACTATGTTACTCGTACTGTAGGAATTTCATTTTTATATTTCATTTCATATTTGGTCTAGATGTTCCCAAAGAGGATTAGAAAAAGTTAGTAGTACAATGGTGTCATCACATTATTATTTTATTGACCCAGATAAATAGAAAAGGTTGACTAGTTCCCTAATGCAACGCAGCATTCATGAAAGTATCGCGATTGTTCCGTGCACGTTAAATCATCAACATTGCATATGAAACAATTTTCTGTCCGATACGGAACAACGTAAATATTTATCATCGAAAATAATGATCTCCCGATTGCAACGCAGTGACGAATCCCAGTTAAAATATGATCTCGGGAATCCACTGAAATCTAAATAATCATTAATAATTTAATTGAACACGGATAATCTCTCGGCTGTTTTTGATACGGTAGAGACTTTAATTAATAAAACGCAAAATTTCATTAGCTGTAATCTTATTACAGAATAATCCTTTTAGTCGTTGCAGTGTTTTAACCCCGTACAGAATTAACTGACATAATTATACTCGAAGGATTTGCGGCTAAGTACCTCGTATAATTATAATTAATTTCAATCTATTCTCCATTCGACGACGGAGCGCGCGCGTCATTAAAATTCTTATTAATGAGTTTGATTTATCGTTTGCGTAACAGAAATCGAATTTTCCTTTCGAGCCGGTCAGCAATTCGTTCCACAAAACCGTGGAAATCGGTGCTCAGAAATGTATTTTACTTCATAACCAAGTTGACAAGACCAAGTCATTGCGGAGCAATTACAAAAGCATTCGAACATCGTTTACACTTTAGCGGGCTAGCAAAGGGGTGGAGGAACGCCGTAGGCGAGAATGGTCTTCAGGATATTAGCACGTTATTGCCCGAGTTTATTGGTTTTATCGATTTCCCTCCCCCTCGCCGTCCTATTCGAACGTTGTTGTCCGGTGTAAAAACGAATTAACATCCGAGTTATTCAGTGAACGTCACATCGTTCCGCGAAACTATGAACGCAATCGATATATCGCTGTTCCATGGACTCCGCACGACCGCGATTGTCGCTAACATAAATTTATAATAAATTCCTGCTGCTACTTTGTGCCACGAATACCCGAACGCGTACCTCAAATATTGATGACTGGAATAATGTTATGTAGATTTAAGTCCATGAATACAGTTCCGATGCCCTCCAATAACAAATTCACTCGGCATCCCGTATTTATTAATAATTACTCGATGTTATCTGCCATTAATATTCGAGGTCTCTATAGAAAACTGGTATAAAGAATCAAAAATTTAGTTCATCGTTTAGAATGTCCCTAATCGTGCTCAATAAATTTTCAATTATTTTTAAATCTTATTTCCTCAATGCATCGTTTCATTTATTTGGAAATTGACGAATAATAGTATTTACTATTCGTTTCTGTAACTCTTTATTTATGAAAATATAATTAATAGCGTTGTAAAATATCTTTTCACCGTCCATTTGAAATTAATATTTACATCCACTGATTCTTTTTTGTTATTTTCCTTCCTATCCCGAAAATGAATATTATGCATACAAAATCATATAAAAAATTTTCATGTAGCGTACCATTATTTTATTATTTAAAATTTTATTTTCAATGTGTATAATATGTATATTTTAATTATAGAAAATTAGAAATACAGTGGCAGTAAAAAAATTGCACTTTTAATGTGTAGCAATTTTTAATTACATATATCGAAAATTATAAATACAGTGGCAGTTACGAATCCCAGGAGTCCGAAGGTAAATTATGTAATAGATGTAACGCTTGGCAACTTTGGAAGCGTAAAAGTTTGGGCGGTCACGTCGCGAGGCGAAGACAAACACGCGTAAACAAGTATCAAACTCTCGTTGCATGAATTATCACGCTGCGCCTCGTTTACATTCGTTTGTCGATGCCGGCGCCCTTGCAGCCGCGCGTTTGTGCTCCTCGTGCCTGCTCCTTGACGCCCGCGTGACGAGCCAAACTTTTAATCCGACTTCCTCTGAATGTCGTTACATGTCCACGAATAATGTACCGACGCAATCGCGGGAGCCGTTGCGCAAACAAGCTTTCAGCATCCGTGATGTTCGTTAGCGAGCGATTAAATTAACACCCGATAAAATTTGCAAATTGACCTGTCGTTTCGACTATTCGCTTGTTGGCAGAATTACGGGTTCATTACTTCGAAGAATTAACGACGGAAAGGGAAATTATTCAATGCAAATATTAAATCCTTTGAAAGAAACAATGACAATATTGAGGTAATTATTATTAATGAACGGGACGGATATGGATGGAACTATAGAGAATAAAAATACGAAGGGAAAAAAAACAGTTATTAATTATAACATTTCAGTAATAGAATGATTTAATTCTTTTTACAAAGTGATTTTCATTATTTCGTATACTTTGATCATTACCAGAGCGCGGATTATATTATATTCATATTGGATCTCTGAAACTGTGTCAAATCGATTAATAAGATTCTTTCTTTAGGGCAGCATAAAACTTTTAAAAAGGAATAAAGACATTTTCTGTTAAATTCCATTTCTACACATTTATCCACTAATCATTTTTACTTGCATGAAGATCTACAATTGATTAATTATATTCCACAGTTATCTTTCAGTTCTACGAGTTATAATTACTGAATATTAAATAGAATCTAAATTGAATTATTCAAATGACCGAAAAGCGATATTATATTCTAAAATGTGATAAATATATCGCGTAAAATTAAATGGAATAGAAATAGTAAATAAGACACAATTTGATGTTTTATTGGAAAATGTATAGAATTTCTTAGTGTTGTGTCGTGCTTTTACCAACAGGCTTAAATATTCAAACGGTGTAAATAATTTAATCAGCCTGAGAGCAGGCATTCCCGAATCGACGGCTGAGGTTCCATGTCTGATTGATACGGTTTCCTGCCGCTATTACTAGCCTCTATTTCCCATCTCTAGACTGTCAATCATTCTCTGTTGCGGTCGGCTAACTTACTATACATATGGAGTGCGGCGAGGGAGCGTAGCAACTCCCCAGTAGTATTACACCGTATGTGTCAGACCTAAGAGCCGCGTGACCCCAAGTTCCATTATCATCTTCGTTCGAGACTCCTGTGTAATGTATGCGGAATCCGGCTCATTATATTCTAATAAAAGGTACTTACATATACACGGTGTCTTGTATGGTAATCTGTAATTAATACAAGAAACGAGTTAGATTAATAATGAGCAATATTATCGTTGAATAAACATTTTACCTAAGGTTATTAATTTTTCATTTTGAAGCTATTATTCCTTGAAATGAATGAAACCATTTATTATTAATTCGGGACATATTTTTAAGATTTTTATGGGTTAGAAATATATGAGAATCTATGGTCCAATTATTAAGTATATGACATTGTAATGAAGTTAAAGGAGTATACGTTGTAAAGATAAGATATCGGTTCAATTAATCTTGTTAAATCTTCTTGAATTAATACGATTTCCTGCGAGTAATCTGGTATAAAACGATTAAAAACTCGCCATATTGATAGAAGTGATTCAATAATCTCATTAAAAACGTTAAAAATGTGTTTACCGGTAATAAGAGATACATTAACAAAACATCACTATTCAATATTTCATCTCAAATCCGATGTCGATTCAACATTGAACAAAATTTCACTTCATTGATGAATTAAATACAATTATGTATTACAATATAATACACAATGGATTCGATTTAACATTAACAACGCCGAATTTTGTTTCAATCGTGCCAATATCGTAATTTCCAACGGGGCGTAAACTTCAACAATTTCCCCAATCCCACAATGAAGAAACGATATCGTTATAACGATAGATCATGGACGATTCGTAAATCATCTTGCACGCGAAATTCATATTTCCAAGGGAATACGAAATCTAAGAAGCCAGCCGAATCAATATCATCATCCCGTCCCTCCGGTAACGAATTCCTGCATGTGATCCATTCGATTCGTATGTATCAGCGCGGATGTAACGTCCGCGGGCGTACGTCTAATTTATTCGGCCGCGCGGAGAGGCTCGTAACCGTTGCATCGAATTCTGCGGATTCTTTGGGAAATTGCTCGACGGTCCCGGATTGGCAGCCGCGCACAACGGTCCACGGTTTCCGCGTCCGCATAGAAATGACCGCCAGCCAGGGATCCATCCGACACAGCCTGCCGAAATACGAAAAATTCTTATCGCAAATAATATTCATCACCAGGAGAGCGCGAGCGAGTCGACGTTCGCCCGGGGCGGTCCGACGAACCGATGGAATTTCGATGCGGCATTATCGAGCGCGAAGAGTCGAAGGTTGTCGAACCTCTCGCGATTCCCAAGAAAAAGTTACCTTCCACTTTCGTATCGTGCCGGATCCATCTCCCTTTGCTGCATCCTTGAACTTCTTTTTCTTGATTTACCTTCGCCTCTGTTTTCCTCTTCGATCCCTTTACCTTTGTTCCTTTATTTATTATTCTTTTTTACTGTGCTTTCATTTATTCATTTAATCGTTCATTCGCTCATTCATTTATTGACTCATTTACTCATTCGCTTATTCGTTTACTTGTTCACTCAATCGCTCGTTTTACCTTTTGGTTTGTTTCTTTCGCTCACTCATTCGCTCACTTGTGATCTCACTTATTCATTCGCTCAATCGTTCTATGTTTCTGATTCTTCTTCTCATTCGCTCATTCAATCACTTATTATTTCCATGTTCCCAGCTCGTGCTTACTCGCTCATTCACTATAGTTGTTTAGTCCTTTTTCCCATTCCCTTATTCTATCTTTCTGGCTATATATCTAATTCTCTCTCTCTCTTGCTCCGTTTTACTATAATGTCCAGCCAATTTCTTCAGTCTTGCCTTACAGAATCCTCTTTTGCCATTCAATCCTTCTCCATCTGTCCTTTCCCCTTTCACGGCGAATGGATATGTTTCTTTGGGCCAAACTAGCCACTCTTTTATTCCGCCCACACCATAGAATAGCAGACGACCGGTCATAACTATGCCTCCACTGACCCGTACAAACAATGATGTCGTAGGAAATATCCCCCAGGCCGTAAACAGGATGAAAAATATCTTGCCGCGCCGAGCTTTTCCCACCCCCGCTCCCCTGGCCAGCGCCACGACGTTCTTTCGTTAAGCTGATTGAACCTGGCCAGGGAAATTTCGAATTGGACTTTCCTCCTAGTTCGTTATACGGTCGAAAGGATCAATCGTAGTGACTGCTATCCGCTGGTTTTGGAAAGGATTCCCCCGGAAAGTAATCAAAAGTTTGGGATTAACTGGAACATCGCAGCCGGATTTTCGACACGTGGAACGGTCCTTGCCCGGTAATACGTTGTCCCGTTCCGCGTGTGTTGTCCGGCCACGGCGTACGTGTGACTTGATAATGAAATAATTGTGTTTCCCAATGAGGATACGATTGCTTTATTCGGTCTCGAGTCGCGGACCGACCAGCTTTGCTTCTTTTGTTTTCCAAGCGACTCGTCGAAGATTTTCAATTTCACGGAATTATAGGAAACCGTTCGATCTCATTTAGTTTAATTTAATTTCTTATTTGACATTGGTCCCCTAGATCTGGAAGTCAATACCATAGCAACTGGGTCAACGGACTTTGAAACTTTTATTATTTCGACATACTGCAAGGGAAGAATTCTCAAATATTAAATATATTCTTTCCAGCATACGGTACGTATACATAGCTAACATTTCTTCAAAATCCACAATTATTTCCCCGAATATAGCTTAATAATTCATCGCTTCCATCCAAATCAAATTACGGCAATCTGGTCAGATTCAATAGACAAGGATAACCAAGAAAGCCCATACATACCGGTAAAATGATCATCGATAATCGAGATTAATCTCGCACAAATTCCACGCGGAGGTTTCCACGTCCACTCGTAAATAATACCAATATTACGTTCGTCGGTGTCGAATAACCGCCCCATCTCCAGACCGTTATCCCCAAATCGTTACGATCGTGCGCAACGCGCGAACGTATGATCGGTTACTCATGAAAGCGGCGTGGAGAGGGTTAGGCAGATAGATCCCGTTCCCTGGCATTCATAAAAGCCGTTTCGTACGTGGTAAATCCTTCACGCTTCCAATCAGTATCATCGCGATGCGAGCAAGTCCGCTCGCGTACGATTGCCGTCGTCGTTGTCGTTGTCTTCGAGATTAATCAGCCGTGTAGTTGCACCCCACGGAGACATTCGTAAATTTTTGCATAAATCTGGTTGGCGTGGTTGGCCCTCTCGCTCTCTCTCTCTCTCTCTCTCTCTCTCTCTCTCTCTCTCTCTCTCTCTCTCTCTCTCTCTCTCTCTCTCTCTCTCTCTCTCTCTCTCTCTCTCTCTCTCTCTCTCTCTCTCTCTCTCTCTCTCTCTCGCCTGCGCTCACGTGCATCCCGTGGGTTAGGGGAACGTAGCGGCAACTGCTGATTCAAACCTGGAGAACCGAACGAGAGAGTCCAGCTGTAGAGGGGGTGGACACCGTGAAACATTGTTTTAGGCCTATAAATAATCGTTATTGCCGCGTTAATCATGGATAGTCGAGAGGCTCCATTATTCGTAGTGCTTCAGGGGTGGCGCACGGTATGTTATTGCCCCCTTGAACGAAGGGGTCGGCATAGCGCCAACCCTTACGGTTTCGATGCGGCTGGTATTGCCCCGCGCTCGGGGCATGCCGCGAATTGCTGAGAACGAGCCGATCGAATCCTGCCACGGCGTTGGATGCTACGGCCTAGTCTAGAATCTCCCTCTTATTGATATCTGCATACCCGATGAGTTTTCCGTCGGCGCTGTCCCGGGCCCGCCCTGCTTCGTGGATTCCCATAGAAACCCGGTTTACGTCGCGATTATTCCACGGTCGTTAACTAAACCCACCTACCTTCCCCCCCCCCCTCATTCTCGATCTTCGCCGTCGACCCACGGATCGTTTAGATCGCAGATATTCAAGGAACGAAGATGGATCGAAGAAGTTCCCGGTATTCCCGGGATCGGCACCCAAACACTGGATCCGCTAGTGCTTAAGTGATAACTGAGAGTTGGATGGCTGTTGACCTTCAATTCTAGGACCACCGAACAATTAGACTAATTTTTCCATGATGTTTTAAAAAATAATGGGAAGAGTGTATTTATAAATGTCATTTTTATAGACGGTTAATGGATTGATTTTATTAAGAAGTTCTTGTGACCTAAATATTCTGTATTTGGGTGAACTTTGTTCTTCTTTTATTTGAATTTTTATATCAATGAATCCAAAAATAAAATAAATTTAAGGTTGTGCATATGTATTTCATGTTAACTTTATGAGCGCTAGTGCAACTTTAATGATTAATAATGTCTCGCGGATCGATAATTCAAAGAATTCGAGGAATGTAAATATTGGTTTAATATAACATGAATAATAATTAACGGCGAATGATTGGAATGACGATAATAATGAAACAAATGAAATTCTCACTCGAAATTGCTTTAATTTTATTGGCCCCCTCCACGCCCGCGTCTATCGGGAAGGAAGGATTATTAATATCAATTTAACATTAATTACGTGCATGCAGTTTGAAAATCGCTCTCCGAGCATCGTCTCGAATAATTTCGTTTTGAATGAATTATCGAGTATCGCCATTATTAGCATATAAATTACGTAATACGATATAATACGGCCGCGGTTGGGCTCGGTGCCTGAAATTTTTAATTACTTTCCATTGAGAATTTACTCGTGAGGATGCAACTTCAGTTTTAATCAATCGATAACCGAAGCCGCAGAAGTCCTCGTTACCGGCATTGAATTGCAGAGATTGTCACGTATTCCAGTTTATAATTACTTCAGACAGTTCATCTTGAATGCGGCCGTATCTAAATGAATTTTCACAGTCTAGACACTCATTAAGATTCCGCGGCACTGCTGCCGTGCCACGTTCTAATTAATGTTACGACGAATGCGAATTTAATGAAACCCGCCGCTAATTACTATTAACTAAACAAAATCGCCCCGCCCGACACTGTTTTATATTATTGACGTCGATATCCGTGGTCTTGAAATATTGGGTCAGTGGAAAATGAATGGCCAACTGCTGTTCCCATTTAAATTCCACGAAATTTTCATTTAATTTCACTGCCTTCTGAACACATTCGCGACGGGCGATGGCCGGACAAAGCATTTAGTTGAATATGGTCATATAATTTCCAAAGGTCTGTAGCTGAGGTAAATGCATATAGAAAAAATACGTCTTTTATAAAACGTATTCAACTATACCAAGAATTTTAAATGACGTAGAATTACGTTGCCTGTCGCGAAAATATTAATAAAAATTGCACTGAAAAATACCGGAGAACGAAGATTATAAAGTTCCTAGCATTTTTAAATAAATTCGTCCACCATGATTGACCTTATCCGTCGATTTTAATCTAATAGTACCTACTTCAAAAATCATTCACGAGATTTTCATTTCTTAATTCAATTTTTTTATTCTTAATCCTTATTAACCTCTTGTTTCCAAAAAGATCAGATTTAATCTATGACCATCGAAAGGTTAAGTGACCCAGAAAAGTAGGAATCCAAAAATTTGTAATAAAGTCAGTTTTACCGGAGAAAATGGGAACTCGAACGATTGAAAAATAGTTGCTATTCCAACAATATTAAAGGTAGATGTAATCGTGTTCGGTTTCCGATCACACTTCATCGGTGCTCCGCGGCAATCGATATGGCGGTGAATCTACAGCCGGGCTAATATTTTTCTCCGGCGGGCTTCCAGGTTGTCACGTCATTCTACAAAAGCTTCATAAAAGGAACGACGGGCAAACAGACGCATTCGAAATTCGATACGGTGCCATCGCGCGACACTGATCGACGTTCTAATAAATCAAAGGCTAGTGTCACGAGCAGCCGGAGAAGCAGACGGGGGAGATTAACTTATCGAGGCGAGGACCGAAGCCCAATCCGGGATGACCTTTGGCCAGGTCGAAGTTAACCGAGCACGGAATTTTGCGTGAACTCGCTTAACAAAGCTGTCAGTGGCCTATTGTTTCGCGAGTTACGGACGAGACTTGGGTGTGACATGTTTCCTTTGATCGGGAAACTTGAGTTCGATGTCTTGGCAAAAGGAGCAATTAAGTTTATGCTCATCTTCTATTTCAAACAGATTCCTATGAGACGCGAAGGTCGTAAATGTTATTTGGGTATAAAACAAAGCGATCACATCATGGAAATGTATACAAACTCTAGTCTTCATATAGAACTGATGTTAAATATAGTTTCACGTATTTCACAAATAGTTTCAAGAAACTCAAAGTAAACCGAAGTTATACTGTATTAACCTTTCGAATTTCGAATATCTTGAAGAATTCAATATATTTGATGGAAATTATTAGGATAAGACTTAACATTGAGTTTGCTTCATCTTAGTACTAAACATCCCGACACTTTGTATATACCTAAACCTACCGTAAATAGTCAAATAACTAATCATAAAGGTAAACAAATTAAACAATAAATATTTCTTATTCGAAACAGAAACAAAAGGAAAAATGAGAATTGAAGAACTGATTAATCCGATAATATAGGAATTGGTTTAATATCAAACAAACGAAGAAAGACGGAGAAGTTTAAATCAAATTTTAAAATCGATCATTTCACCGTTCGCTTAGATCGTATGTTAGAGTTATAAGTTAACATTACAGAAGATTGACGCTAAGCTAAAAAATGGTAAAAGAATAAGCTACTACGTCTCCGTTAATGTTAAACTAAAAATATGTAATACAATGAACTACGACGTCCTGTATTTTTCATTTATCTTTAACCAGTTAATTGCGTTTGACGAGTATACACGTCACCTTAAAGCTTGAAATCATACTAACTCTTTCAACAATAAATTCTCTAGTTTTTCTCATAAACACGTAATTCTTTTTTGTTTTGCTTTGGTTTTCCATCAAAATATACCCTAGCTGCATTCGTCCTGCGTTTGACGAGTACACACTTCATTTATTCATGTTATTGGGCGCAAAACGAGAGATTTTTCAAAGTAAATTGCACAGTTAACAGGTTAAATGCTACGAAACATTTTCTACGAATACAGTTCAATGAATCGCGTAAAACACACCGATTCCGCAGCGTTCAAGTCCGCCACGTATCGCGAAACTCTCGACATCTGTAGTCTGAGCTCGTGTTCTGTCCTAGACACGGCGCTCGGGTATTCTGTAGTCGAAACACGCGCCAGTTTCGTTGTTTTAGGACTGCAGTCCATCGCAAGGGACGAGTCCTTCGTGCGTATACCGGCGTTAATTGTGGAAAAGCGAAGCGACACGACGGTTAGGTTTACCGGGTCGGTTCGTTCGGGATCGTTCGAGGGTCAGGTACGACCGTGCCATCGGGCCACGATCCACGGGTGGAAGGAGGAAACACATCAACTCCGATCTCTCGGTTATTAGATTAGTTCGGTCCTGCCGTCCGTACGGAATATCGTTAACTATTCGTAATCTCATTCCGCTACCTAAACCGTGATGTGACGTCGGCTCACCGAGAAATCCGCATGGCTTCTTTGCAAACTGCCCTGGAATTAGCGCACGCCCTTGGGCTTCCGTCGCCGTGCTTTGACGAATTCTAATTGGGAATTGTGATTCGGCTATCGGGTCAGCGGAAATCCGTCCGTTCAAACTGTCTCGGGGAATTAAAGTGTTCGAAAAATATGGGGACACGGCGGAAATGGGAAACGGCGACGGAAGAATTCTATCACGGTTCTCTTCTCGTCGAGATTCGTTTAATATTTCAAGATATAAGGATGGTCGAGGAGAAAGAATGAAATTCTTTTTTCGGTCTCAACGAATTCTATTATTCGTTCGTTTTAATACTGTTTCCTCGTTTGCTTTAGATATTTATTAACGCCAATAAATTTTTGAATTAGTAAGTAAAGTTTGCGTAAAATAATTTTAAATATGCATGTTCAATTTGCGCACGTTTAAATATAACATTTCTGGTATCGGATTGAACAGAATTTATAGTATTTTAAATAGCACGATTAATCATGCAGGTTAATATTCATAATGACAAATCATCGGTGTGCATACATGCATTAATTACGACTTTATTTAATCTTCTAATTGTAAATGATTGCGATGCATGTTTATGCTCGACCGGTGAAATAAAAATTAGACACACACGTGCGTAATTATAAGGATAGTTGATTACTTTTCTGCGGTGTTTTAAACGTTGATATTACTCATTTCTGCTACATCAGATTGTAAGTTACTAAAGGTCAACATCAATGTCAAAGGAACAGCTTCGTTCTGGTGCGGTTTTAACGGTACCTCCTTTCCTATAGTCAGGATCAATTTTTCACTGAAATATGTGCGTATCGAAAACTCAACAAATAAGTATGCACGAAGGGCGCCAACGCCATTCAACCTTCTTGGAACGTTGATTATTTCGAGGAGCTATAGTTATCGATGATACCGAACGTACCGTAAGAGCTGATCAAGGAGCAAAGAAATTTTTATTTTCAATCATTTTTTTTATATTATAATAATCCTACATTTTAATATAAATTCATGTGCACATTTTTAAGAATTAAGCATTTAATCATGTGAATAATTATTCTCCAAATGATCTACTCAAATACTGTGACGTTATTCTTCAATTTTAATTCTTAGAAATAACTGAAGTCATCCAAAAGTTAATAAATCTCATAGAAGCTCCCAAAAACAGAATTAAAATGATCCTGAGCAAAAATCATTCAGTTTCATCAGTGTCATTCCCATTATACTTTCATTTAACAGGTAAAATGCAATTTAGTCCTTCGTAGTTAATTTCTTTTGATAGCAATATACAAATTTAAAACACTCCTGAACCGTTAACCATTAGAATAACCTTTAAACATGAACAGATTCACAGACCTCTATACAAAATAACTAAATACAATAAATCTGTTTATTACTCACAAACGAGCATATTTAACATTAATCGATAATTTTCAGATTTCCACAGATAAAGGTTAAATTCACGGCCA
This sequence comes from Nomia melanderi, assembly GCF_051020985.1. Lineage (NCBI taxonomy): Eukaryota > Metazoa > Arthropoda > Insecta > Hymenoptera > Halictidae > Nomia > Nomia melanderi. The sequence goes on from NC_135008.1 coordinate 10,424,585, forward strand.
TACTTAAAGGATAATCAAATCCACAAAGCATAAAGACACCAATGTTACAACACCGAACCTCCGCACACTTCGACCCGGTAACTAATAATTCCGAAATTATATGGATCGGCGTGCAATTAATTCGTTCGAAAATGAACGATACACTGTTCGAAAACGTTCTCGATTTCCCCGGGGCTCATTTCTCCAGGAAAAGCTGGGGATATTCGTTTCATCGCTAATCGATACGCCGATAATTACGCTAATCTGGAAACGGTAACAACATGATAGAGAGAGAAAGAGAAAGAGAAAGAGAAAGAGAGAGAGAGAGAGAGAGAGTGAGAGTGAGAGGGCGGAGTACCTCTGGCGCGCGAGTGGCCAGGGTCGATGGGGGTTACGATCCCGTCGTCATCATCATCAACACCGGCTGCACGGCCGGTTGTACACGCCGGATAATATTCGTACATATGTAGCGACGCATTATTACGCGTTATTAGTCGCGCGGCCGGGCGCATGCGGCCCGCGCGACGGCATCGATTTCCCTCTATTATTGTCACTACGAATCCCGGTAGATCAGCCGTCGGACCCTCTCCCTATAAATACCTGTGCCTGGAGAGCGACGGTGATCCTGTTTCCAGCACGGCCTCGTCGATAAACGCATTCTCCGTTCCCGTGGCCCGCGCCAACCTCCAACGTGAGCCGGCGAGTAAATGACCGCGATACAGAAACGCGTCTCCTCGATTAGACCGCGTTAGCTCGTTTCCCTCGTGCTCCCTCGACGCGCGCCGACGCACGCGATCCCTCGCAGGATTATTTCAGACGCGTTTAGCGGGGCGAGGAAATGCTACTCATTTGTCAAATTATTTATTGGAAACGGGTTGAAGTCATTGGTGATTACTGTGGTTTCTTTCTCTAATTTTTCTTTGTTCCTTGGCGCGGATAGGCATCGTATCGCTTTCGAGATCGTACTCTGAGTGAAGGAGAAATCTGTAAAGGTATGGTAGAAAGTTTGTTGCCTAACTAATACTAGGTTTAGGTAACGCGTTAATTTGACGCACACTGAATTTTATGATCATTATTTGGTAAATGTTTCAGACAGTTTTGATTGATTCAATTACACGAATATGCATCTAATTGTCCATTTTTAAATGTATAATCTTCAAAATCTAAATGGATGAGTATCACATTTTTTAGGAGCAATGGAATAAATTGTACAATGAATGCCCGTAAATCTAGCGTTGAAAGAGGAAGACCGGGACTACATCCAGCCTATGTTCCAGGCTCTTAGATATAAACAGTTACAGGTTTATAGACCCGATGACATCTGATCTATTGTATTGTTTCGACTAAAGACAATGTTTCTTATACATAACACAATTTATTTTTGCTTACTAGATGACGCATTGTTAATATCCAACATTATTAATCCTCTGCCAGCGATACGTATGGTTCACCACGTCACCATCCACATTATCTACTCGAAAGTATAATTGGTAACAGAAGGATATTTAATTTGAGTTTGAAAGAATCGAATAATATTTGTGCTTGTCAAATTATATTTAATATCTTCACCGCGAGTGAAGTCTGACACGGTATTGTATAATAAGGGATTACACTGGAGATTTGATAAATAAGTATCTTATTAAATTAAAGACTTCAATTGAGAAAGCTGTAATGAAAGTAGGTACCAACATAATTAATGTTACAAGTGCACAATTTATGCAGTGCACAAAACATCGTCATAGAGAGAGGACAGTGCTATTGAAATATACGAACGAGTTATCTTTCACAACACATTAGCCCATAAAAATTTTACCCCTAAAAGCATGGGAGAAACAAGGGGTGCAAGAATCAGGGGAGTTTCAATTCGACGCGGTTTCACCGAACAAACACGCCCTGGAATCACGTTTGAGCGGACGCGCGAAAGAAAAAAAAGATTAGGCAAATGTTCAGACCGAAATCGGATGTCCGGCTCCTCCGGCGTTGCGTGCTGTCCCGGCGAAATTATTATGGCCCGGAGCCACGGCTCGCACGTACGACAACGATAGAGAAAGCAATTACCGTTGGCCGCGCCGGTTAATTTTACATTTTTCCGTCGCGCGATAATGTAACGTAACTGAGTGACGAGCAGGCGAATATTCCATTACACGAGCAATTTCCCGAAAATTATTCCAGGGCGGCGCGTAGCTAATAGAGGCGCGAGTGTGGCAAAGATGATTGCCTTTTAAGCGGAAAATTCAATTATCTGACACAAGTGACCTAATTTATTCGAAGAATCCGAAACACAAAATCGAACCGACGCCAGCGACGGCCATTTTGACGATACTGTAAAAGAGTTAGCGAACGATCCTGTACGGATACACTTCAGATTATCAGTTTTTCATACTACCTTGGATTTTTTTATAAACGTTTGAATAATAATTATTTTTAACGTACAACGAATTTTCGATAAACTGTTTCTTTTCTGATCGGGGATTTTTAATTAATATTTAATGAATCATTTGAAATTTTCAAACGGTGTTTTTTAATTAAAATCTCCCTGTGGAGGTTTTTTTAACGTTTCTATAGTCTGGGTTCCGCGATCAGAAATTCCGTAAAAAAATTAAGTAAATAGTAAACTGAAATCTCACTGCAATTCTTATCTGACTGCGTGTCACCTGTTTTCATACGCGATAAATGCACAGCACTACCGCAGTCGATTAATTTGATCTAGTTAGGTAGTCGTAGGAATGAATTTTTGTTCCGTTGATGTTGTGGATGCTACCCCTTATCGCCACGGTATGAAAGATACAGAAGAGATGGAGCTTCCGTCTGGATTCGAGGCACGTAGACGTAAAAATTCGTAACTGAAACTTCGCGGGCTCCGTTCACAACTGTATTTCGATTATGGAAATGTCTTATTACAGAACTTTCTGGAATATTTCCAGGAATACACGTCGGCGGAACTTTAACGAGCCGGTACTGGGTCAAGTGTTGCTGTAATCGCGCAATCTTGGCTCGTAAAGCCACTGCCAATTCACGTTACCCCGGATTATGCACCACTGCAAAGCAACTCGCGATAATTTTGACCGTCCGGATCGGCGGGTAAGTAAAGTCTGATGAAATACGAGCACTTTTCAACATTGATAATACTCATTTTTCTGTCGTCGTTTTTATTTACCATTTTACGGCTCATGAATCGTTATGCGAATTATTCATTAACCGTATGGCTAGGATGACTTTTTTCCCTTCTTTCTTCGACATTTTTCGAAATTTTCTGTGATTGATATCTCGCGTTGTTGTATCGAGAATCGAGGAAAATGAAAATGTTCTTCATGGAAACGATTTCATGTGCTTAATGGAAGTGTAGATATTTTTATCAAATTATCAGCTTTCCCGACCTTAAATGAATTAATTGCAAGTATAAACGTAGCACCGAGACAAGGATTTTTTTAGACCAACATTTTGAAAAATATGTATCATGATGTGTATAATCGTTAAAAAATATTCTCCACTAATTAAAATTGGCACTTTAATTTTTTAATACTGACATCGTAATCACTGTTTATATCGAAAAGATGTTAGTTGTTAGTCCATCTTTTATACGCACGAACTTTGTTGTTATGAAATAAAATATTAATAATGATAGTAATAATAACAACAATAAAAAATTAATAATGTGTTATATTATTAAATAAATACTAACCCAAACCTAATCCAAATGACTGACCAACAAAGACCTTCAGTTACGAAACAAAAGTGTTTCGTACAATACGTAAGTACCAAATTATATTACGAAATCGGAACAATTATTATTATTCAGGCGACCTGTCGTATTCAAATAACAAGAATCAATTCTCTAAATTATCTTACTCAAACATTGATTCGAAACAGTTCAAATGCCGCGCAACTCTCGCACCCACCACTCCGAGCATTTAGAACGCTGTAACGTGACCAGCCTCGAATGAAATCGAACGGCGCCCAGTGCAAATAGTCGGCATTACGTGCAACGTACGGCTTCCTAGATCTCAATTAGCGGTGAAACTTGCGCGTTGCTCACCGACCGATATTATCGCAAATATTGTTATAGGCAATTCTTTTTTTCCCCCGCGCGCGCAGTTTGTCGATGAAACAGGAACAACGGTTCCAGGTACACAATTATTTTCTTCCTCGGGAGAGCCGCGGGTACAGTACACGAGGTGAACAACCGCGGTAAAAGTTTCAAACAATCGCGTGCGCGAGCCGCGTGGCCACCCCGTAGCGGTTCGGGGCGCGTGTCGCGTTTGCCGCGAGTTCCATTCGATTCCCAATCGCCGCAACTTCATAATTCTAGCCGAGGTTTATAGACGCCTTAAATCTTTCATCGGCTCGATCGAACGAATTAAGAAATTTATTGCGAACACCATAGCGTCCTCGCGCACGTTATATTCAATCTCGCTAATATTTCATCACGCGACCGGATAATTTTCATGGGAAACCGCACACCGACTGAGTTACGTGCTCAGAACGCTTCTTCTCTTTTTCGACAGGAATACGAGAACATTATTTGAGTGACTCGATACCTCGAAGTTTCCTGTTTCTGTTTTCTTTTGTTGAACGGTGATTTATTTGAAACTCATAAACCATATTTCGCGATTTTTATGAGTCGCACGTAAGGTATGATTCATTCGCGTTTGTCTCTTGAAAGTTTGTTTCTAGAATGAGCAATTTTTATTGATTGCAGTGAAATTTTATTATTGGAAAATTCATCGTATTCTCGAATTGCGAAGATGGAAAAATGATTTTAGGACACGCTGTTTGCATTTATTGAATCGAAATATTTGAAATTGAATATTTATCGGCTGTTCAATTTGTGAAAGGAAGGAATAATCAAATCTGTATTTGAAGTTGCAGCGTATACATTATTTTGCAAGTTGGATTGAATTTTCATTCAAAATTCATTGACACACGTGTACGTTCGCGCGAACGTTTTCGCGTCGGTAAAGAGATTTATCCTCGGGATTGCATTATTATTTCAAAAAAACAACGGGCAAAAATCAGGAATTTACATTGCAATTTATTCACGCGGTAGCAGTAATTTTCCATCGAGCAAAAAGTGTCGCTAAAGGCTGATTTATAGCGGCGGGCCGTGCTATCAGCGGCGCCGCCGCTTCCGAAAATACAAATCGGTTTAATTGCACGGAAAATTTTTGGCCACCCTGGCACGCTCGCAATGCGCATTAATAAACTGACGGAAGGGTGCGAATAAAGGATTCCTGGGGGGTGAGCCGAACATTTCGCATCACCTTCGCCCGGTCCCTCCGAAAATTAAGCTTTTGTTTAATTACGTCGGCCGTCACAATTCGGTGGCCCGTTGACAGTAATGCCGCACGCGAACGCGTTCCAGGAAACAGGAAACGTAATACAATGTTGCGGAAAGCTAGGCTCACTCATTGGCTCACTTTTACCGGAATGGAGATTTTTCTCGCCCTAAATTTGCCTCGCGTTACTCCCAACGTAAAATGAATTATTCATTAAATGAAACTGTTTAATTGCCGAAGAAAAACATAATTATATACAATCAAAGTTTATAATGAAATTAACGCGATTAAAGTATTGGATCGATCAAATTATAAAAGATTCGAATGAAAGACAAAACGATAAATAGACCTTGGATAAAATAGAATTTGATGTTTGGAAGTTTACAATCATAATATTAGGTTGATGCGAAAATTTGGATGTTATTAGAAGCAAGTAAAAATATTATGATGAAATAAATAAACTTATAGAAAGATCGAAGGCACTAACAGCAACCAATGGAAATTATATAATAGTTTAAGTCAATAAAAATAATAGGAAAGCTCTTCTTCTTATTTCATACAACAATAAAAACGTCAAAACTTTTTCGCCGATCCAATAATAATAAATTTTTTACTTTACAGAGTGCTGTTTAAAATTTAATCTTCATTTATTTATAGCACAATTTGTACAGTTAACATTGACACACGTTAAATAAAAATGTCAAACTAACTGCGATAAAACGAGCAGCGTTGTATCTCACTCTGGAAAACAATTCGCGCGAATCTAGAGTATCATTCTGACACTTGATTAAAATTTTTTTCCGAGCAAAGTAAATCTCCGGCCGAATAATAATTTTTACCGCTGAGGTAATGTAATTGTTACATGGGAACGGGACGCAGGAGAAGGGATGAAGGATGGAAGGAAAGAGAGCTCCCGCTCGTATATCTCTGAAGTAAGTATATTTGGGAATTTTTAATCTCGTGGACTTTACGCCGTCATAAGCAACGCCGCCAGCTGTATTTAGAAGCGAACTACATGTAGTACGTTTATTAAACGCCGCATGTACCCCGGGCCCGTCCCACGGAAATATACGAAGCGATTCGTTCTTATCCCGTGCAGCCGTGATTCTCTAGAAACGAAAAAACCACCCTGCAAAAGCTTCCCTCGAACCAGCCAGATGTTCGCGACTTGGTCGCATCTTGCGTTGACGATTAAACACTTCTTGCATCTTGCGAATATCTAAATCCAAGTGATTCACTGCTCTTATTACGGTTTTCGTATGTTAACACTGAAACTACCGAGCAGTTAAATTGACTTTTTGGAATTTCTCTATAGAAACTTCGAGAGCGCATCTATTGAGACTTAAATTGACTTACTATTCAGTTTGCGCATTGTTAAAACAATTTACTTAATAATTTCTCAAAGGAACATAATTAAATACAGTAACCTCCCGTATAACGCGGTTAATACGTCACGCGTCGTGTGAACTTGCGTTACAGGAAATCGTGATGTACGAGATTTTTCTCGTATAATATGAACAATAAAAAGTAACGTGTTTCAAATGATTATTACCATGCTAACACTTATTTTTTGTTTTATGGGAAATAAAAGAATTAGGAAACATGAGAAATCATTCATAGACTTCATTTTTACATATCCCGTTATATGAAAACAGTGGTCGCAAAATCTTCGGTGGATTATAGGAATTCGCGTTGTGGGAACTGAAGTTATATGGGAGTCTACTGTAGTAGAGACTAAAGGATAATTATTTTTGATTGATAGTTAACTGGAAAGTAGGAAAGTTAACGGAGAAATATGAAAAGTAGTAAATTCTACGTTACAGATTAAACAAAAAGTTAATAATTTGATAGGAATACTTCTGAAAATTTATTTTTACTTGTGATAAACATTAAACACAACATTTTCCATTTTTAAAATTTATTGTTTACTACTCATTAATTTATATAAATTTCGTGTGAATAATAAAAGATATTCGTTATCGCTGCTTTTAATATGTAGCAATAGCATAAGTAAAATTAACCAGTGTTGAACGAACAGTTGAGCAAAACGATACTAAAGTGCTCACACGTATTTTCCATATCAATTCAGCGGAAGCTGAGAGCCATAGAAGTATTTATGCCGCGATTCAAGCCTATATTTGCATACGATATTACTTTCCAAATTTACTACGAATTTCAATCCTCCCCGAATAAAATTCCCCCCATGATTATTTAATTGACCCATTGAATTCTTTATTTTATGAAATCGCTCATAAAGCATCGAAAATAAATTTTATAATATTTGTCACGGTTAAAACTTGTGTATATATATTTCACCAGATATTGTTTGTATATCGAAGATATAACATTTGCTTGCACGATTAATCGCCAGAAGAATTCACTAGTAATGGAGAAGGATGCTAACGAATGAACGAAAAATCCTCGATAAGGGAGCTCTGATTACATTCTGCGGTTGTTGCAGATTGGGATATTCGAGGTCGAATGACAAGCCACCTCCGCGATTAATGGTGTAATAGAGCTCCGACGAAAAACCTCGATTATTGGTTTTCGCTTAACCTCACGGATATCCCTATAAATATTTATCGAGACGCTTCCATGAAAGTCAACCGATTCGATCTAATCGTTCTTCCCTCCGAACTGTTCCAGAAACATCCTCGCTGCTGTTCCTCAAACTCAATCGTATCCACCCGGGAAAACTTTATTCCCGGAAGTGGAAAAGTTGTCGTTGGGTCGATTTAACACTGTAGACGATGATCAGATTTCTACTGAGGTATGTGTTTCGAGCGAAGTAATCGTTTTTATTCAATTAACGCTGTTTCAATTGGTGCAATAACCGATTAACATTTTTCAAATATAATTAAGAAGTTATCAGATAATTAATGTAATAAACAATAAATTTGAATGAATTGAATAAATTAAATGAATAAAAATTCTATTAGATTAGTTCACCATCGTTCTAGATTCGCTTATTAAATAACACCATATATTTTAGAGTCAACTATGACAGCGCAAGTTTGCGAAAACAACGTCAATTAGCAAAGGAATAACAACGTTTAAAATGTACTAAACTTCATCAAATAAATTTCACGGAATTTTATCCAATAAAAGCGAACGAAACGAATACATGAAAAAAATACAAAACCGGAACACAGATAAACGATGAAAAATGTAAAATTCCGCGATAAAAGTAAAAGTGAAGGCAGGCACGTAATCGAGATTGTAAATCTCGGTATTCAATTAATATAAAGCCGCTCACGGCCAGGTCCGGCAAAGGGCGCGACGATTAAAAAGGTTGTAATTTCAATTAATTACATTTACGTTCCACGCTGGATTAAATACGTGCCGATTTTCATAGGAACGCCCGACCCGTTATCGGGGCAATCGCATTATTACAAACTAGCAAACACGGCCTGCACAGGCGGCAGTAAAATCTAACGGCTGCTTGATACTTCGAGCACGTAAACGTCTCTTAGCGTATGCATGGACTCGTTGAGGAGAGAACGGTCGTCAACGCGGCGTGATCCGGCGCGCTCACGCGACAGCTTTCGATTATCCAGCTAATAAATCGTGAACGCGCGGCTGCATCGGGGCCACGTCGCCTCCTCCGCTAAATTTATGAAAACCAAACTATAACATTCTTATATTAAGGTCCGTATCGGTTTACGACCTCGTAAACTCGGTATGCATCGCGGCAGGTGCATTATAATATCGTAGCGAGGGTTCGTTGGTCCCACGTCGGACCTGACACCAGACTCAGTCTTAAATAAAACCCGAGGAACTCGGCTGTCTTCCTTCAAAGTGGAATCTCATCTTTTTCATTTCTTCTCCCTGTCTCTCTTATCTACTCTTCTGGGCTTGTTGTTCCTGGTCGATGAGACGGTGACCGATTTTCGTTGCGTACACGTTTAAGCTTAAGCGCCAGATATCAGGAAAATAAAGCGGAGACTGTGCTGCCCGGCTCGTCTGGAACTTGCAGCATCTCTTCTGGAAAATTACTTAGCTAGGAGATAGACGTGGACTTTATGGTGCAAGCACGTGGCTTGATATTTTTCCTGCGACCGAGAATTAGGATCTACATGGTTCGACCTGGTGTTGGTGTTGGGCGGAGAGAATCGGCTCGCGAATTATTTGTACAGAGTGTGTATTTTGTGGTGATTAGTGTGGCATCGTGGTTTGAGAATGTTTGTTTTAATTTATTTTGAGGGGTTCATTTTGGAGGATGTAAGTTGAACGATTGCATTGTTACTGTGTTGAGAATCGTTTGGAAGTTATTGAATCAATTTTAATTCGAGCGTTTGGGAATGTTTGAAGGTGTTTGAGAACGTTTGAATATGTTATGATACTTCTAAATGACTTGTCTCTTGTAATTAGTCTTTATTGTCGTCTGTTTGAGACACACTTACGACAATTCGAGTGTCCTTAATTCTATGTATTATGTATTATCTACATGCAGATACAAATTATTGTTCCATTATACAGAATCAGATCTATATTTTGTTGCAAAACTGAATTGAATTTCTACATTATTATAAAGGTGCAGCGCTTCTTAAATAGCATTCGTTGATGACAGGGAATATATTTTTCGAGTAGGAAACAGTAACATTTGTAAGTAGCATTCATGTATTTTATTTGCATCTTAATGTGAATTTTCAGGTAACGGTTGCTCACACATTCCAGTGAGTTCGACGAATCTCGTTAAATAATAATCACTTGGAGTGTATCACAGTGTCATAAAGAACTACGGTTAACGGCGAGCTCTGTTATCTGATAATTAAAACTGTGTCTAATTACAGCGAGATACTAATTAAACAAGCCGCTGGCAGGTCACAGTTACTCGGGCATTAACGTCGCGTAAAACTATAAAATAACCATTATAATTTTAAATCAACTAACGATACGTTGTCGAGAGCATTTAAATTTATCAGATGTACGATGAATTATGTGCCACCGAGGCTACTTTTAAAATTTGTTCCACGTTAATGAATAAAATAGAATGTGGCCTGTCGCCTGTGAAATACTACTTGTTAATTTCTGTCAGATTTTTCACCTGAGCGGCTGATTTGCTTCCCTGACACACAACCATTATAAACAACATCTGATAAGTTAATATTCATACGACATCTACTTTACACTTGCACGACTAATTTTCATTTACAACCACTTGCACATAACATTGTTGAAACGCGGTGAAACCATTAAACTTGATTTATTCTTTCCAGAGGGAACAGAAAAGGAAAGAATATTCAAATTTGAATAAAGAAATGGAACTCAAAAGCTTCACACACTGAATGTCTTTCTTTACACTTCTAAAACCAAGTGTCATTACTAGATTATAAAATTTTATGCATATTCACAGTTGCAAACATGTTTTCGAGAAAAGAATTATTATACAAAAATATATCTTCTTCGTTAAATATTTGACAATCTAATAAACAAATGAAGAACTCCATTGTGTTTCATTAACATTTCTATATCCTTGAACTTTGTATTTGAGTTAAAATTAAATTGGCTCGTTAAAATATTTATATAGAATTTTTTTCAATTATATCTTCCTTGATAAGCATATGCGGGTTAATTATAATTAATTCAAAAATCTGATACGAGTCGAGTACCGTCGGCTGTACACCCATAATCGATTCGCGTAACAAACGTGTGCAGGAAGAGGCATATGAATATTCATTTGCCGCGAAACAATAAAAGGCTCGCGGAATGAATACTTCGGGAATAGCTTAAGCGGGACAAAGAATTCGGGAAAGGGCACGAAGCAACTGTGCCGCGGGTACCCAGGCTAATTAAAGCATTCATTCAACCCTATGGATTATTTAAATCAATGTCACGCAGGTCCTCCGGAGACTCGTTAGAAATACGGGCCAATTACCATTAAGAGGTCGAGCCATCAACCGAAGGGGAGAAATGTATTCCCATGCGAAGGCAAAGGAGTCTAAAATTGCTCGACGCACCGGTCCATCCCTTTCGGCAATAAACTCAGAAGTCTTGTAATAAGCCCACCCTTTTAGATGGCGAGTTTCGTCAAACTCTGCGCAAGCACGGAACGAGCGCGGTATCCCAAATATACAGATTCTGCCAACCCCACGAACATTTTTGTGAGTAACATTTTGAACAGCACTTGGAATTTTATCGCTGAAAAAGTACAATACATTTCTTCCCAAGAATATTAAACCGTGCATTTCAACAGCACTTGGAACTTCATTGCTTCAAAAGTATAATACATTTCTTTTAAAAAATATTTAATCGTGAACTTGAACAGCGTTTGAAATTTTCTTGTTCAAGGAAAATACATTGCATTTCTTCTCGAAAATGTTTAATCGTTTATATATATTAGAAATAGAAGTTCCATAATTTGTTACTTACACTGGAACTCTACACTTCAGCCCTTTTATATCCTGTAATTTCCAATCCTTTCATTTTCTGATAAATAGAAAGATACTAAAGAGAATTTCCAAGAGTAACAGTCATTAGATCACAAATATCAATACAAAATTTAATTCCTTTGTCAAATGTATAGAAGCCGAAATAAAGCTGAAATCAATATACACCATCGACAGCTACACATCGACTTCCAAATGAAACGAGCAAACCTTCATCAAAGGTTGAACCGTAGCGAATTTTGTAGGCGCGCTAAAATTTTGGAAACTGTCATCACAGCTACTTCAAACACGGTAATACGTTATAGCCTGGCTTTCTATCGCGCGTAATTGAACACGCACGCGTGTATCCGCGCATCGAAACGGTAAAACAGTTTTATGTACATTATGCTCGTAACGTATGTACGGCGAGCGTGACACAGGCCGGTAATGGCCCTTTATATAAGTCCCCGTTACCCCGCAATATCTGGTGGAATTAGTTGTCGCCCGGGTTTCAGGGTTAAAGGGATTGCTAGACAACTCGTTAAAAGGATTATCCCCGCTTACGTTACTCGGCCCGACTAATGCTCTACACATTATTAAATCATTCGCGGAGCTGTTGCAGGGTAGCTTCTATTCCGCCCTTGTAAGACGTTATCCCTCTTTTGGTTGTCGGCTGGATATCCACGGCGGTGCGGCGCAACGCGGCGGACGAAGTGTAGAGAAATCTTCGAGGAGTGCCTCCCGCCACGCCAGAACACTTGGACCTTTAAGTTCATAAATATTTAATGCGCGACTCTGAGGACCCTCGAAAAGGGTGAGGTCAAATGCAATTTCAATGGGGAAAGATAACTTTGCAGGACAAACTTCATTTTCTTGCCGGCCGGAGGACGGGGAACGGTGTCATTAGCATCGATAAGCCTTTAGAGTGCTCGCAAATTTTTGGTTTAAGCGCGGGCTATGTAAGAGGAAATATTCGATAGCCGTGTCCTATCGGTTCGTGGAAATGTTTGCGACGGTTTGGAATTTTCGTTGCGGTGACGAAAGTTTAGGTGAAAGGCGAAAGGAAATTTGTTTTGATAGGTTAAGGATTGAAGGGAAGATAAGGATTTAGCATTTGTTAAGTTCGTTTAATCCTTTGTGCTCTGAATTATGGTACTATTTCTTTACTGTTATCTTTATTGTAGATACTCTGATATTGTTAAATTAACGGTTACTTATATTAATAAGGTGTTTCATAATATGTTAGAATATAAATGCATGTGTGACGAAAATTGAATTAAATTTAACGTGATGGCATAACGTATTTCATTCACGAAAACGTTGTAATGAAAGCTTTACGCTTAAGTACCTTCAGGGCATAAAGGATTAAGTTGTAACAGTGTCATGCCATATAAAAAGAATTTCATGCTCGTGTAGGTGGTAATAATTTTCATTTCCCACTCTCTGTTTTAATTAACCGCAATTCCCATGAAGTATTTTGAAAAAATTGCATTGAGAAAAAATCTTTTAAATGTTTATGTAATTTAAGTAGAAATGTAGTTATTTATTTAACCGCAAATGGTACTTACAGTAGTTATCTGTACGATCATGGCATTGTACTACTTTCATTGTTACGAATGGATTCGTACTACTTGCCTGACCAGAGGTAGAGTGGTACTACTTGTCATGCAAAGAGTGGGCTGTACTACTTATCTGACAGCTGATGGAGTCACACTACTTGTTGGATTTTATGTACTCGTACCACTATATTGATCTGAATGATAGTCTATTAATTTGACGAATGTGGTAAATATTATTTGTATAATTTCAATAAATAAAATTAAACTATTACTTAAATTGAATTTATCTGACAAGTGTAATAGGTATTCTAGTTATTAACTAACAGATAAATACACTGCTTGAAACAAAATTAAAGTATGAGGCATACAAATGTATAATAATAAATCCTGTATATACTCCAACTGAGAAGATTGTTGACAAGCAAATCAATTGATAATGTAAATGAATTTTTTATGTACGTTTGCAACTTTTAGAGAATTAAAGATATATAATTCCTAAATATTTTTAAATATAATTCAATGAAATATATAAAGTGTACTATTTGTTTAATAAAAAGAAATGCGTTATACGATCCGCAGTTAGTTGCTTTGTTTCTTAACTTCTGACGGCGAGTGAAGCTCATAATTGCGGAGCGTTAACATACATCTCTCAAATCCTGTATGTATCCGGGGGCGGTATAATTCGAGCAGCCCCGATCTTAGTCAATTCAGTGGGTTCTCTATGTAAAGCGAATTTCCTTATACCTACATAATAATTATAACTTTCTGCACACTAGAGATTTCTAGCTCAATTCCTCTCCTTCAACAATGTAACCGTACCATAGACTAAGTAACTCAAATAATTTGATTTCACGTTTCGCTAATTTCTTGATAGCGTTTCTCCTTTATGAATAAGCCCAAAGCGATAGTAATATTTCATTAGTTCTTGTTAACCATTACCCACGTCTTAAAGAAGCCTGTTCATTGAAACCTTCAGTCAATCATTATTGATCAAACTCGTCAACATACGTATTAAACGAAAGAGAATAATATTTTAAAAAGTAAATATTTAAACGAAAAATATTATTTACGTAATTCTATTGCCATAAAATTACACGGCGAAAAATAGTATTAAATAACTGTTTTAACGTTGAGTAATTTTACTAACACAACTTCCATACTCTCCATACATTTCACTGGAGATTATTTCTCTCAGAATTTCTCGTGAGTAGCGTTTAGCCTTCATTTCGTCGGCGATAGATAGCAAAAGAAACTATAATTCCATGGGTAAAAATGAAAATTTTTTCCGTCATCAAATTCCCCCGTATTGATAATAAAAATAGGACTGATAAGAAGGGAGCAGAGATCCCCTGGGAGGAAATCCCGGTTACCGTCAGCGGGGAAATATATTTTTACTGTGCTTAATCCGAATATAATTCGGCTTTATGGTGACATTTAGCCGTGGCGGTACGCGTTCAAGGGAGGCCGGCGTCCCGCGTGTGCGGTTAATTGTTAGACGCATGTGTTGGAGTCCAATTAAACCATTATGCGGGGGCGCGAAAGGCGAGCCGCAGGGTCAGAGGGCAAGGGAAATATAAAATCTCAGCGGCATGCAATATTTCACCGCAGGTCTCGCGTCAGGTTTCGCTCGCCTCGGCGTTTTACCTGGTTTTTATAGTTCCTGCCGTTTCACGTGCCATACTACCAGACTTTCGCATTTGTCACGCCGCGGTGCCTTAAACCTAACGCGCTTATTCGACCCCATTGTTTTGTGCCGTTACATAACCTCACTATTACGTACTGTCTCGCGTAAAACGAGTGCTCATTCATTTTTAAAGGGCTGTACCTTGAAACGGATTCTAACGTTGTACTCGCATAATCATTATTTTTTGATAATTTATGATTTAGATTATTTCATATAAAGAAAGTAAATATATATATATATATATATATATATATATAATATTGATGTCTAAGATAAACAGTTTATAAATAGTTTAACCCTCTGCCTTATGATTTATTTCATCTGGAACGTTCCTGCTTACGCTATTTAATTCTGTCGCAACTCTATAGATACAACTGTTATAAACAAAACTGAAGTATTGTAGGTTCAATGAAATTTATTTATGAAAATGTGAAATTTTTTTTGGTTACAATAGGGTAGATTTATAAAATAATTTACAAAATCCAGGCACTTACGGAGAACGCGTGTAAGGCGAAGTTCGTTATTTCCATGCAAGGGGTTAAAGATATTATTCCTTAGGAAGATTTATAATTGGGATTTTTAATATAAATTTTTGTATGGAACGATTATATTGCGCACTTTAAATTCGCTTGTATAGATTATTGCTTTTCCTTGATAGTCTCCTTTGCAATTTATATTGTTGGATTAATCCTTTGACATATCACAATCGAAAAGAGTATCGTGATGCTGTAAAATACAAAGAATTTATTTTCACTTAAATTTATTAATACTTGATACGATAGATCCATCGTTTTAGCAAACAGGCTTTGTAACAGTACTACGTGTCGCGTATAATAAAATTCCGTTACGTTTTTTTACCGAATTAACGCTCGGCAAAGGAACAATTCCATCGCGTTAAAAGCACGATAAAACGACCTATCGATCGGTAACACGTGTCGTTAATAATTGACGTCTCCCTTAAAGGCCACTCTCTAAAAGCTAACGCTTTTACTTTCCACTCGAATTTTGTCAAAGGTATCGCATAATCGACTGACAAATCCCTTATGCATTTGTTACCTTTGTAAAGGAGCATGTACCTTTTTTATAAACTATAAACGTAGTTTAAAAAGAGTCCATAGAGACCTGCAACTAATACGAAAAATGCTAAAAAGCCTTAAAGAAAATTCGAATCTTAATATATTTATCGAAAACTTTAATACAGAAGGAGCATGTCAAAGCGATAACGTTCAAAGCCAAAAACTCAGCCATAAAATAGGATGCCACAAAAGCTTCAATATACATAAATATATATAAATATATATAAAAACAAACGCTCTGACTAATTGACTAATTGACTGATTGGTCAACGCCGAGCTGATACCGCTGAAGCTAAAAATATGAAATTCGTTAGTAGCTTCTTCTAATGACTTACTAACAAGTGCTTTATCGAAGTTTGCATGGAAAACAATGATTTGTCGCTCCCATTAACCCAAAATATCTACACAAATACTCTATAAAACAAATAATTCAACAGGTGCTCTACCACATCTAAAATTGCGTAAGCACCTGAAACACAGGTTGTCAAATATTCAAATCATTTTGCAAAATGCACATTTTAAATACACGTTATTAATAAAATAAAAGCTACGAGAGCGAAGTCACTTATAAAGAGCCTACTTATAAAAAGGATCTTCAATTTCAGTTCATTGCACAAGGTAACTCTCCAAAAAAGTTCAACAATCGACGCGATACTTCCGACAAGAATAACAACTACCCGTACGCGATACGTTGAATAGTGTTCGCAGAATTCGACGCGTGGAACTCGATACGGTGTTACGTGGTCGCGGGGGCGGGCCATTCCCGGCAATGTAAAACGTCAGAGGAAGTCGGATGTGGCAGGCGGAAGGGGTGGCGAAACAACGTAAGAGTCACGGGCATGAAAACACGTTGCCCGTGAGGTTTCCGGAGGAAAGAACGAGGGACGAGGGCGAAGTAAGGTTGCAATACCTGGCTGGCGGGGCGCGGCAGTCGTCTGGGAATAAGTTATGAACTCTATGCATTTTAAATGACTAAATCTCTGGACCGAACGTACTCTTTGCTGGATTTTTCCGCGAGAAATGCATTATTGGCCTGACAATCTCTCCGAGCGACGTCGGCGCGTGCTACACGCGCCCCGTTATCGCGGATCATAGCCGACCGCCTTCCCTCGAAAGTAACACCGAGAACCTTTCCTTTCGAATCGGCCTCGCCACCCCCGACGCTCCCCCCCCCCCCCCCGTCTCATCGCCCCGTACCGCCGAAATTAGTTTTCCTCTTAACCTCCTCCCTCGGAAACTTCCGGCCGAAGTTCGAGAGGGCTCGACGGAAGACTTTTAAAAATAATGGAAGTACCCGGCGACACGTTTATATAGTTCCGGGAAGACCGGGGAACGAGCTCGGTATCGTGCGTTCGGAATTGAATTTTGGGACAATGAAATCGTATAATGCCCCTCTCTGGAACGCGGAAAGTTTTCTTGTTCGCGCGTCACGCGTATTTCTTGACGGTTATGAATTCTAATGACGAGGTCGGGGTGCGGGTTTGCTTTGGATTAGTTTGGGGGACGATAGAATTTATAGAACTTCACAATTTCAAATTTTCATACATTTTCGTTATAATATAGAGTTGAAGATGTTGAATTTTGTAGACGGTGTTTTCGTTGGAACTCTAGCTGACTCCCTAGCGATACGATTTATTTTTCGGCAAAGTGCTACTAAATAATTATATTTATAATTTGCAACGGATGTGAAGAAATTTTGTATTGCTTGTAAATACAGATTAACTTTGAAGAAGAAATATCGAAAAGAAGGTTAAGCCGTCGTTTTCCAAAGACATCTGTCATAACTTCATTTCCTAATGTTTATTAAAATCGTCGTTAATATTCTACGTCTAAATCCCTAATTTTCAAGAGCTAATCAAATGAATATCAGTTTTCCTAGGAACACAATAAACCGTGCAACAACGTCCGTAAACCTACTCAACAGTTTAACAACGTCTCCAATGTAACACACTCCACCAAGCGAAGTCTTCACTTCGTAACGCTAAAAAGAAACACTTCAGACCTCAGAAAACACAAAAAAAGGTCGATACATAATCTTACCTCTGTTAGAACACGAAAGCAAGGAAGCTGCCTGGAGGCAGGTTTCACCGAAGTTTCGGCGGTGTATCGCGGCGGGGGTTGTTCGAGGCAAGGTTGAATCGAAAAATCGAAGCGGGGTCGAGCCACGTCTGCGGAAGCGGCAGAAAAGGACGAGAAAGTAAAAGTTCCATTGGTGGGAAGGGAGAAAAGGACAAGTAACGGGCAAGGAAAAAGGGGGGTAGGCGGCGGTGGCCAGCGCGGCAGCACGAACCGAGCGATTTCTACAGGCGGCGGTTCCCTTCGCCAGTTTAAGTCGAATCAATTGGAAAAGTTCGATTTCCACTCGTTTAGAACCGGCCGCGTTCCACGGGATCGCCGCGCGGCTTTCTCTTTGGTTTAAAGTAGCGATAGATCAGAGAACGTTTCCGCGTGGAGGGCTGCGAAAGCCCGAAAACTTCGTCGCTCCGCACCGCGGCATCCGGTTCCTGTCCGCTTCCCGCCGGTCTGCTTTCTTTCTCGTGGCACCACGACCGCTCGAGAAATTTCTGGGAACTCGGACGATTAACCCTTCGTGCACGCCACAAAGTTTCCACAGAGGAGACTCGAGTTTTTCTTGCAGCGGTATTCCGAGGCCGGACGACCGACAGTATGTATCGGTTTGGTGGCTCGCAACCATCCCTCGGACACGATTGTAAGAAACTTGTCTGTGAAATGGAATTTCTTCATTACTTCATTGTAGGCTACCGTTGATTTTTTCGATCGCGTAAAACAGAGTACAGGAAAATCGTGTAGAAACGATTTCTACATTATTTTTGTGAAATATTTGCGATACACTCGCTGTGGATAAGTAGATGGAATATTTGTTGTGATATTTTGAACATGTAAAGTTTTATTTAAATTGTTTTGAGAAAAATAATTTTATACCTGCGTGGAAGAATCAAGAATGAAATCTACTGAAATCTGCTTTTACAACTGTGTTTCTCGTGAGAAGATTTACTTTGCTGTTCATTGGAATCTTCTATGAACATGCACGGTAAAATTCTTGTTTTAATCGTTACCCGTGTAACAAATTAATGCGGCGCGTTCACTTGTAATCGCGACACGTCATCTGTCTTCTATCCTGATATTTAATAATCCCCTTCAACGCACGAGTAACTGTGAAATAATTATTTTGCTTCAGCCACATGTAACCGAAGTTCGTTTATTCGCTGAACACGGAATCGGCTTAAAATGGTTTTATTGATCCCTAGGCACCGGTGCGTACGTAGTATTGCGTTATAACGAGGGACGAGGGTGCCTTTAATTCTCAATGCAATTAGCTTTCAATTTCCTATATATTGCCAAATATAATCGACACCATTGTTAAACCGTTTAGGGTGCACCGTAAAAATATCTGCGGTTAATCCGATTGTACGGTTTTGCTGGCATTTACAGACAATCGCGTGTTGGTTACCATTTTACTCGATTGTTGAATAAACAAATTATAGCACGGTATAAATTGTGTTTCATACATTTGTCGTCAAATGTTTATTGTACAAAAATGACAGAGTTCATATTGCTACTTAACACCTTTTCGTATATCCTTAATAGTTCGCTGCGTATCCCGAGAAAAACTTCAAAGACAAAAAATCGTTATAACTTAAAAATTAAGAGTTTAATGGTTCTCATAACTTCACTGTGTAAAGTAAACGCAAAATTCCGCCTTAGTTTCCACCAGCGGCTGGCTTTTTCTCGTGAATCTATTTAATCTCAGATTATTACCAAAATAACTAGCACATTATCCCTGCGAACTACAACCCAAGAATAACAAAATACGCGACGGCAAGTTTATTTTATAACTTTCAGAATGTTACAAACGCGCTTTGAGATTTTTTTCTACAACACGAGTAATATAAAGTAACATGTTTTGAAATAAGAGAAATCGGTAACAGTAAAGAAAACAATGCAATGCTCAAGGAAAGCTTATCTCATTTTTAAATGCGATAAAAGAATTAGGGAAAAAGAGAAACTGGTAACAGTGAAGAAATCATTATAATGCCCAACGAAAGCTTATCTCATTTTTAAATGCGACAAATTTCTGGGTTCTATTATACACCGCGTTAAACGATGAATCACGTTATACGAAAACTGTAGTGACAAAATCTTCAGCTAGTTATAAGAATACACAGTTATACGACTATATTTTATAGTTTCTTATATCAATCGTATCTCTACATTAATATAATCCTTAGTCACCCTTACCGACGAACATTTATTGAGTAAATAAACGCTTTTATCATATAATCCACTCATCAGTCATTACACACAGATTGATTAACTCAAATTTTTGAATTTTTCCAGATTTTATCACTAAAGCGCTTCGTTGGCACTGAACTCTTTATATTTAAAATAAATTCTATTATGACTGGGTTTGTGGCACCATGAAATAATAAAAAGAAAATATTTTAGCCATGTAAAAATTGTTATAATAATATAAATTACTTCAAGAATGCACTATATTATACATTTCACATATTCATTAGATTGAAGCTGTACCTGTAATAGTAAACTAAAACACACTGCATAATAATTATTTAATTTTGCATTTTAACACGCCGACTGCCAAACAAACACTCATCAAAACTCCTACGTAGCCGAAACAGTTTTCTCAATAAAGTACAAAGAAAAAGTTCTTATATCTCATACATCCAAGAAAATTTGCTTCGTTCATTACAAGGAAATCAATATTTAAACTTATACAAAAAATGGCGTCATCTGAATTCAGGTGGCATAGCAGTGAAAGTGTAAAGGTAAATTTGTAAAATCAGTATATTGCATCACTTCTCGGCTTTCTGTTTTACGGAGTTCACCGATTTGTCGAATGAGTGGCTCATACCCGGCAAAATTCAGCCTCTGGTGTGAGGATCTTCTCTTCGTGACGAGTGTCCCTCGGCGGAAAACACTTGGAACAGCCGTGGCAGCGATTCCGGTGATAGACTGGTCCGATCGGTTGGCTCTCCCCCGCGATCTCCGATTTCGCACGAGTGATTTGTGCCTTTCGGGCCGACCGGCCGACAAAACAAGTCGTTAGACCGGTGTCAGAACGGCTGACCCGGGTTTGGGCCGCTATCTGCCGTCACTGCCGGCACTCGTAAACCGGCGACGTTTATCTCGCCGCTCACTGCTGGCAGTCGTCAAAAAGTTCAACTCGTTCCTCCCTTATCCCCGGCTCTCCTCTGTCCGTCGTCGTTAAGCCGCCCCTAGCCGTCGCGTCGCGGCGACTCGCCTCGCTACGGGGCGCAGCAAATCGCCGCGCGGCGATCCCTTCAGTCCCTCCTTCCCACGCGCGAGGACTAACGCAAACTTTCGGACAGACGAGCTTTTTCCGGACGCGCGAAACTAAACCGTCTCTAACTTTTTCATGCGAATACTTGCCGGAACGCGGCGCGAAAATTTTCAAAGATACCGCAGCGTTCGTGAAACTCGCCGGTCGGAGGACCCTGCTGTAATTTGCATGCGTGGGAAGGGAAGTTTGCCGAGTGGTCAGGCGTCGAACGTTCGATTATGGGTTGATTCGTTGTCTGAGCGTAGAATTTTTGTGTTGTTTTCTGTATGATTGCGGAATTTTTGTGCTGTTTATGTGATTGTGAGATTGTTGTATTATTTGTATGATTGTAGGGATTGCTTTTTGCTACGAAATGTTTGTACTACTTGAATGATTTCAAAAATGTTTGCAGTGTTTGTTTGATTGTAATATTATTGTACTAGTGTACAACGTTTGAGCCTTTACACTGTTTGCCTGACTTTAGAATTTATATAGAACGTGTGTGACTGGAAGATCTTTGTACTGTTTGTCTAACTATAGAACATTTCATATTACTTATCTGGAACACGATTACTCGTCTGACTACAGAATTTTGATACTACCTTCTTTGTCTGATTATAGACAACTTGCGTGGCTATACAGTTTTTGTACTGTCAGTGCGACCCGTTAGCATTTGTAGTGTTTGCCTGATTAAAACTTTTTCTATTTCTTGTCTGAGAAAACAATTTTCCATGCTACTAGAACTTCCTTATTACATCTATAGTTCTCGCGGCTTGCAAAACAATTTGCTTGGTAACTAACTATTCCATTGGATTATCACTGATAAAATCGTTATACAATTTGCTAGATAATAACAGTTTATGTATCACGTATCCGTCTGTGGGATTTCTGAATTACAGCGTGTATGAATATTCATTGCACATATTACGTGTACGGCTATTAACAGCTATTTGCCAACATAAATCTATAATCTTCGGAGGTCTATACAATTTATCAGACTACGAACACTCCTTACACTACCTGCACGACTCTAGACGATCTACGTACTGTGCAGCTGACTATACGTAGTCCGACACTACTTATTTGCATTCTACATGGCTGTTTCATCAATCAGCAACTTTTTATGATTTCATCTGCGTGTACAATGACTTATGCATAATAGTAATTAGATGCAAAATAATGATAATACACGCATGTTTCGTAATATTTCTAAATTAATAGTATTCTGCCAATACAAATATTCTAATCAAGTAGAACGTGATGTGACCTAATTAGTTGCAATCTTATTATAAATTATTTTTCATGCAATACATATTTACACATATATCATATATTAATAATATAATACCGAATATAATATCCACACAAAAAGTTCACACTCTTATAAACCATTCACTCCAAAAAACATTCTAACAAATCAAAGTGCACAAAACAAATTAGTCTATTTCTTAATTCACTACGATTGGTACAATATTGAATTTCGCAGAAAATAGATTCATTGACTCAAGAGATGCTTTTTAGTCGCCATCTAATTTGACGCAGCGAAATGATAAAATTTTCAATTCTATATTAATTTTTACGTAATCGATCAATACTATATATGGAGCATCGAAATAAAATAGTTCTATTCCTCAATTAATATAAGATAATTCCTCGTGTTATTTGCAGAAACTATTGTCAATATTTGAATATGGCAGTCTGGAAATTCCCGGCTAATATTAAATATTTATACAACGAAAATTTCACTGATTTCAAAATTCACGATATTTCATATAGAGGTATGTGCGACCGTATGTCCATACTTAACCCTTTACACTCGAATATACTCCACTAAAGATATTTACCTCTTTTTAACGCGATACAGATGACATTTTTTAGAATTAACTTGAGAAAAAATCATACATAAATTAAAGGACAAAGCTGTTTTACTTCAATATGTCACACATTGATACATTATACGAAATTTAATATTAAGCATCAAACTTTAGAATTTTGCTGTACTAAACTAAACGGCGACTGAAAGTCGCCTCTCGAGGGCAGAAGGTTAAACGTTAGTATTTCAATAGAAAGTACTAAATATTTGTAGTGAAAAATATTGTTGAGTGCCTTTGCAGTTAACCCTTTGGTTAACGCCATCTCGCTCCTCGCAGACGTAGACCGTATTTTACGCATTCTTTGCCCGTGCCGGGGTACAGAAAATTTCTCCGTTGCGGATTCACAGTTCGTTAAACAGGTTCCACGGTTCGTGGTTCGACCAGCGGTTCACCTCAATAATTTAGAAATCGGCGCTGGTTAGGGGTAGCCGACAGTGGCCGCCATTCTGTCGGACGAGGATAGAAGGGTGGGTCGATCTTCTTTCATTAAATCCCGTACAATTCACGCCGGCCGCTTTGTTTAAAGTACAATGGCCATCGACTCGGTGCAGCCGGTGGGCGTGGATACATGACACGGCCGAAGATCGAGTTGGCTCCGGTCGAAGCCTTGAGAACTGCCGGGATTCCTTCGAGGTGTAGGGGACACTTCCAAAGGGAATTGGAGAACGGTGATAAGGCAGCGCGCTGGAACAATGCCGGCTCAAATTCGCGGCACTCCACCCACGGATTAGGCGGAAGATATGTTCGCGTGACACTTCACCGCCAGTTTTCTATTGCTTCCCGTTGGTGCTCTCTTGGAGACCATGCTCGACGGAACCACGATGAGCGAACTTTGAATGAAATTGAAATAATTTGAGGCGTTACGTTTGTTGTAATTGGTACATAGGTTATAGGAAATGCTGAGGGATGTATTAATATTATTTTATTATATTCATTCCTTTGACGATTCAGATCGCGTTGCGCTGTTCCTTTTGCATTTTAAACAGTTGTATATTGGTGTATTCGTTGATGTTTAGAAGTAGCTGTTTTAAACTGTTCCCTATGTATTAGTAAATATAACAAATCTCGAAAGATGAGATGAGAAGAAAAGAGTTTTATTAATTTTTGGTTGAAAACGGTTTTTACATCGCTGCACTATCGTTCGCTATTTTTTGAAACAAAAGAAGGTTTCTCGTGGAAAGACTGTGACAGAAAAAATGTCTATTGATGTAATTATGACGATGTGTGCCTGTACAAAAAGTAAATTGAAAAGTATAGACGGGAACATGTAAAGTGTACGTGAATGGAAACACCAGATTACAAGGAGAATTTATGTTTAATTCATAAGTCACTTGCATGTTTAATACTTTCTACATAACGAATACTTTTACCTACATTCACGGGTAAGCCAACAAAGCAGAATGGCAAACAGACTTTAGAATCAACAATGTCATATGTCGTATAAATCCATAGCGTTGTTACAAGTAAGCTTGAAGAATAATATCCGTTGTTTCACGAATGTTCATTTATCAAACACTACGTACCGCTATACACAATATATTACTTAAAACATTATCACAGTCTAGATGATGAAAGGTTCGCATCTCATTAAGGTAAATATTCCGTTCGAAATTGATTTCTGTCGTCAGATTATTTAAATATAAATCAATTTTTTTTTAAATTTGCTAAACTGAGTTCACATTAGTTATTCGTAAATATTCGTCTCGAGAGAAGTTTTTTAAACAAAAACTCTTGAAGATTTCCTCTGTTCGAATCCAATAGAATCAATGGTTCGTACTCATGAAAGGTATTGGCTTGTAATTCGGTCTTAAGCTAGGGCTTTTGCAATCAAGTACTTGGTTCTATGTAGATACACGAAGAGTCAGTGAATATTATTTGTAGCAAATACTGTACTCTTCCGAGAAATGCTTAAAATTCATGTGCATAGCACTCAATCTTTACTACAAACATTCAGTAAAATACACTTTCAAGTGCGCCACTAGCTTGTCACAAACTTTCGTAGCATTTATGGTTCAGTACTAGTGAAAGATTACGCATAAGAAATCTGTCATTCGCTTTTAATTAAGCTTAGTACTCATAAGCATTTACTTTTGTCATGCATACGACCCAATGAACGATTACTCTAGACCTTAAACTGAAATCGAAGTTATATTTTCTCGGTTTTTCTTTGCGCGCAAACTGTTCTTCAAAATTCTGTTACGATATCGGAAAATTTTCGTAAAAACTCCTTAACAATGTATCGCGACGCGCCGGCAGCGGAAAGACTCCTGGCACACAGCTGAGCTTCTGGCCAGCGTCGTCGCTCGACGGAGCGGATAATACGGTTTTAACGAACTGTTTTCCATAATGCAAGTAAAGCATTATCAGGCTGTTGAGTGCAGTACAGCCTTATACGTCGGATATTGGAAGCCGTTAACTTTAACGCCCCGATCCAGGCCGCTCGAGAGCGACATTATAAATTCCTCCTGCCGCTACCGCTGCAGTATGCAGGAAGATGCGCGGGAGGAATCGAGCGCGATGTCGCCGACGATCGACGGGCGGCCCACCGCACACAGGGGTATCTACCCGATCTGAGCGGTCAAAGTTAAAGACAGGTTTATATCGACCTTTTACAAGAAAATGTGAGAATGTAATATAATAATATACAATAGTATGCAATAATATGACATAT
Organism: Nomia melanderi; assembly: GCF_051020985.1. NCBI lineage: Eukaryota > Metazoa > Arthropoda > Insecta > Hymenoptera > Halictidae > Nomia > Nomia melanderi. Next base: position 10,450,395 of record NC_135008.1, read on the forward strand.
AACAATGAATTTATTAATATAAATTATACATAATTTCATACAAGTATATAAAAAAATATGTACTTACACATCATGTATTACATGATGTAATATACAATAATATAACATGTAACACATAATAATTCATTATATAATTGTTTAATTCATTGATATTCTGCAAATTTTCTGTACTAATAAGCAAATTGAAAGAATTACAATATTGCTGTTAAAAAACAGTTGTAATTGAAAGCAATATAGATTTATAAGAAACAAATTTGTTTGGAAGTATTATACTTATTGACCGTAGAAAGTGGCTTTTTGAAACACTGCAGATCGCGGCTCGCGAGGCCTAGCCAAGCGGGGCAAACCCGCAAACGTGGTAGTGCTAAACTCGTGGGGAAGGGGTACAGCGGTTGTTTCGTGGTTCTAAAATCTGCATAGTTCTAATGTTTTGTAAAATGCAGCATATCCACTTCATAAAATTCAATAAACAATTTTCGTCAACTTTCTACGCGTCACATTATGTGTTATGATTTAAGATATAAACACACGTGAAAGTAGTTGAATTTCCTCTACACAAGATACAAAATGTTGGGCGTCACAAATAGGTTGCAGCATTGTATGTTGATTGAATTAGGAAAATCGAAATAATCAGAAAGAGAGAAAAGAAGAAAATAATTAAAATAACTGGAGAACAACGTATAAATCACAGTAAACCAAGAACCACGATAAAACTGTTGTCACACTCAATATCTAAACCATTCCTCACCCCAGTTCGAAAACCGCCCGTGTAAAAGTTGATTTAAGAGGCCGCGGTACGTTAATTCATTATATACGTTAACCTAATTATATTCAGACAAAAGCTCGCGGATCCGTGTGGCAAGATCTATCAGACGGAAATAATCGTGCAATCTTCGTTGCGTTCATTCAAAAATATTCAGACGAACGAGAATGAATGGGATTCCAAGCGGCGAGAACAAAAGAAGAAAGTGGAGGGAACAATTAAGAAGAAACCGGCCAGAAGTGTAGTAAATGAATAGCGAAGTAGGTATAGTTTGAAAGAGTACCGGCAGCGGGGGGATGACAGGGTGGGCGGAGGAGGGTGAGAGAGCCAGCAGCGAACAAAACTAGAAAACGGAAATTTAATTAACGGGCCACACTCGTTAGACGTATCCGTATTTTCATTGGTTTCTCGGCCGCCCCTTTCAAAGACTGTTATCATCTGGCTGAAAGCTGCGCGGATTCAGGCCATCTTGAACGGCCGGGCGCAGCTTCAACGGGTGAATTGTATTCCGCAACGGAATTGAGAGATAAATGCGGGCAGACGAACCCAATGATTTACTAATGGATAGGAAGTTGGTAGCGTGCGCGCGCCAGCCCTCGAGCGGATTTAAAAAAAGAGAAGAGCCGAAAAAAATGAATCGTTTGCAGCGATGAACACGGTAACCAAATGACCGGTTTCCAATAAAGTCTGTTTCGGCGAGAGCTCGCTTATTATTGAAATCGGACACGAAGCAATTTATCGGGAATATTTAATTGAATGTCCCTCTTTTTCAGCAGGAATAATGACGTAGACGCGTTGTATTATATTAATCAGTTCTACATATTTCCCGTTTTATTTATAAATTGCACGTCTTGATAATAAAATTCCGCGTAATAAGATCCGCGTTAATCGAATATCATTAACGCGGCGCAACGTTATTAACTGCTGTGCGGTTCTCTGAAATCCAGTGCAAATCGAGTTACGTTGAATTGGTATCTACGCGCACGTTGCGTTGCGAGAAACTTTTTCGAGGGAGAGGCTTTTAAATAATTCGTCGCGTTTCTGTGATTAAAATAACAGCTCGGTGAGCAACTGTAAAAGGATAAAAGAGATAAGGAAATAATTTGAAGACTTGGTTAATCCCTTGCCCTACGCTATCGAGTCAGACTCGTGATACAAATTTTATATTGAATTTAAGATATCTGAATGTTATTTACTTTCCTCTAATATAAATGACATATTACTTTCTTATTATCAATCGTTAACCTCTATAGTACACGCAGACATAGAATAAATATCAAATCCTTTTTCAATAAATTATTAATTGCAAAGCGTCTGGATCAAGCACAGCTGTGAAATCACGGAACAATGGGTTAAGAAGAAGATTCTACATTCGATCATGTTGGCGTAACGCGGAGAAAGGCCCGTTTAAATCATAGAAATTACCATGGAAATCCAGCCAACCCACTTAAGTTTATTAACCTCGCTCAAGATTCCCTTGTCTTATGTTTTATACATTCCCGTATGCTCGAATGCGTAAAGACCAGAAGCGGAATCGCTGCGCATTACACGCAGGTATCCCGGAATCATTTCCCTTTAAGCACAAGGCCGCGTATATTCGGGCGGAAATAAACTTTTCCCCATCAGGCGTATGTTTTCCGTGCGGGAAAGCACATAAGTAAGGGAATATCCGTAATATTTTATAGATTAGCCGAACCCGCTGCTCCCTCTCTCCCATAAGATTTCGCGATTCTCATCGAGCGGAACGACATGGGGTATACGTCATACGATAAAGCCGGCTTAAGCGGCCGCCGCGGTTTCGAAATATCTCTGCAGAATTGATCGTCCCACCCGTATGCACGCGTTCCTGCGGTGGAGCCGTTTGTCTTACACACCAGCTCTTGTTACCGAGTAAGGGCGTTTCTTTTTATTGACGGTACTTACCTAAACGTTGTTGAGGGGATGAACCGCGCGGCTTTTTTCTTCTCTCTCTCTCTCTCTCTCTGTCTCTCCGAGTAATAGCCTGCCGAAGCGGGTGGCTCCTCTTTACGACCGCGTGGTCCAACTTCGGGACCGGGATCGCGCAATTCTCCGCAGGAAAACAGTTCACGGCCGCTTGTGAGTTATGTTATTCCGATTTTATCGTGTTTGCCCGAAACTTTTCATTCCTGCGCCGGCACCCCGCAGCCGCGAACCCGCTGCTTTTGACATATATACTCGTCGAACCGACCGTTTCCGATCATCGATCCGATCGTGGCCGTTTAAACCATTCGGGAGCAGAATTTTTTTTTGGAAGACGGTCCCCAGGAGCTGATACTCGAAATCATCGTTTTTACTATTGCTGTTCATTCTTTTGGGAATCCCGAATTTTTGCAGACCTTTGACGCTAGGTTTATGATCATTCAATGTATAATTTTTGGACTATTGTTTGTGAAAGGTTAATGTTCATTTACTTAGATCTTGGGAATTAGAGGTTTGATAATAGGCAATTGGGATACGTGTTCGTGTAATTGCATTCGATCTATCCATGTAAACGTTTACCGAATAGTGTTTATAAAGTTCAATATGCGTCAAACTGACGCGTTTCGTAAGCCTAGTGTCAATTTTTATTGCTAATTAGTAAAGTGAGCTAGTTTCTTTTATTGCTAACTGATAATAGACATTCGTAATCATTACAGACATGGTGTGTAGTTAATCTTTTTGGAGAGACACTTAAGTATCTGTTGCGTAATTCATCTCGAATGGATTAATAGATTTTTTACTTTCAATCGTTTAGCTTGCTCGTGTAGTAAAGTCTTTATTTTCGAGGAAATCGAAGCTAGTGTTTGGGAGAAGGTTGATAAAATGTGTTTTGTAATTGAGTACGTAGTCTTGGCTGGTTCTTCCTCTCGAACGGATGGAATATATATTTCACTTTTCAGTGTCCATTTTTCTTAATGTGCGGGATGGTTTGACATGAAATCTGTTAAACATTTATCCGCAATTGTTGAAGCAATGTGTTCCAGGAATCTCCAGCGATAAATGTCCCGCGAAAGTGCTCCAATCCGTTTCGAACGCCAAAATCATTTATCTTAAGCTTCACACTGCGAAATTCAACTATAGTCGAACGCCGCAGTATACTTGCCCACTGCGGGATTCAATTTTATTCCGCGTGCCAGTCAAATTTATTCTCCTTTGCGAGAATCCTCTTTTAAATCTTTGTAATCAGACGCTATCTACATGATATTTTTAACCATTTACCCTATGATTTCTTTTTCAACTACAATCGATATAACAACTTTGTTATTAATAATTTCTTTAAAAAATGAGAAAAATTTTAGACATATTCTACATACAGAGTGTAACTAAATTGTCGCGCACAAATGATGGGGCGTGTACAACTCACTAAACTGATTAAAAAACTTCAGTGAACATGAATTCAAACCTGAAAATAGTTTCCGAGATAAAAATAGTTTTAGTTTTAAAAACATGTATGGGGACCGAATCAAGAACTCCGAATTATCTCTAAAAGTATCAGTGATACGGACAAATGTGTCACACAAAACTTACAAGGTGTGAAATACTACATATCACAGTGGGAGGTATTTGACGATGAAGTGACCTTGAAACGTCCTACAGAGGTTACGTCACAATTCTTAAATAGATCCCCATATTTTCTATTCCATATTTTTGAAGCCGACATTCAGACGTTTCCAAACCAAAGACATGAAATTTATTGTGTTAATCGTTGTCGAGACATGAGCATCCAAATTTGTAGCTCATCGATAGTGATGGTGACCGACGGACAGTGCGACTGTTATGGGAGATTAAAGGAACGCAATATCCACCGCCCTTGTTTGTTACGCGATGGGTTTCCATCTGAAAATGCGAATGACATCATTTATCGATCGGACAGTGTGCTCACAGCTGAGAACGCAGTCATTGCACTCGCTACCTTCCTTACTCTCCTATGCATTCTTTTGGGAGTCTATAGGCGTTTCACTCGTTTCAGCGCATTTCAAGATGGGGGTACTACGGAAATTTTTCGAAACTGAAGCCCCAGGGTTGCTCAACCGAGCATCCCCTTGCCCTTCTATCGGCAAGTTGGAAGTCGGACTGTTCGTGAGCAATCATCACTACTGACGAACTGGAATCTTTGAATGCTAATGTTTTGATAACAGCTTGCTAAAAAAGTTTCATGAGAAATCTCATGTCTATGGTTTAGAAACCTCTGTGTGTCGGCTTCAAAAATATGGAATAGAAAATATGGGGTTCTATTTAAGAATTGCGGCGTGACTTTTGCAAGATGTTTCAAGGTCACTTCACGGTCAAATACCTCTCACCGTGACATGCAGTATTTCATACCTCGTAATTTTTGTTTGATAGATTTGTTTGTATAACTGATACTTTTCGAGATACTTCGGTGTCTTTGATTCGGTCCTCATGTATTTTTTTTTAAACTGAACCTATTTTTATTTCGGAAACTATTGAGTTTTAAACCCATGTTCACTGGGGGTTTTTATTCAGTTTAGTTAGTTGAATACGTACTATTATTTGTGCGTAACAATTCAGTTACACTGTGTATATGTTTGCTCTAAAATTTAATAATTGATAACAGACGAATGATATTTAATTTGAATTTAAAAGAATTTCTCAATAATTATGTTCGTCAAATTCTGTTTAAAGTCTCCATTACATACTTAATACGTTATTATGGAGCAAGAAGTTAAATAATGAATGAGTAATCAAAAGTCGTACTAAAATAACATAATATTGATAAAATATAAACTTTGTATTGCAGTAGCTCACTCCGTGTGTGCTGTTAACGTGACAATTACGTGGAATGTGAGAAATCGAGACTTTTCGAGAATAGTTGGAGAAATTAATCGCGCAATTCAAAGGTTAATGGACTCAGTCCAATAACTTCACAGGTTGCCGAGTCGAAAAATCGAACGCAAACGCAGCTGCGCTGAAACGAGTTCCACGTCATTAAAATTTGATCTCGTCGAACGGGCGGAGCGGTTCAGTTTGTTGCGAGCCGACGATCGTTAATAAAAATCGACAATCTGAATCTGTGAACTAATTAAATACTGTAATTATCGGGAGCCATAGATCGGGTCGATGCATTCAATAACGTTGTATGTTTGCAGTGAGCTAGGGAAACCGTTTTAATCTCCTTTTATCGCTAGTTAACTCTTAAACATCAATGATTTTCGCTTTTAAATAATAATACTGAATCCATGCAAATAATTAACGTGATTTTTATACCTGACTGATTAAATAAAAGTTATAAAATATCTTAATTTCCAAATTAAATACATATTAACAGAAAAAATATATCCTCAAATTTCTACATTTATTTCGAAACAATACAAACACTAACGTCGTCCGATCTAAATATTAAACGAAACCCAAGGAATCAAATAATCTCAAAGAAATATTCTAAAACATATCTTCCCAATTAAAATCGTTCGACAGACATAAATATTTTCTATTTCCCGAACACCGTACATTAATGTACTCCGTCAAAACCGCAATAAATTATTTATCGTCAAACTCAGTCGACGACGTCCAACAATTCGAGCCAATTCGCTAATCTAGTTCAACGAACCCCACGCGTCAATTATAGTTCCACGTAACTTCTATTTTCGAATAAAGTTCACAGCAACGAAACAGCGAATTTACGTCAGGATCACAGGCCAGTTCGATCTATGGACAAACAGATTCGCGGAATTGTTGGCGGCCAATTATTTCATACTTACCGCGGCCGGGATAGTGTATCAGATGCTCGTTCCCACGACCTTTCCGCACGTTCAAAGGAGTTTCTAACGTTATGTCCGCCCCGCTACAGGGACAATCAACCCAGCGACTATGACGACACTCGAACCGGTAGTCGATCGTATAATGCTACGCGATAGCGTTTCCATGATAAAGGGGTCCCCTCAATGACGTCACTGGCGTAAATAGCTCTTGACCCGGGTCGACGATGACGTCTCAACGGAAGCGTAAAAGTCAACCGCGACGACGTAAGTTCAGCCCCGCGTGCAGGGCCGGGTGTTACTGTCTATAGACAAGGGGGTTGGAAAGGGGGCCTGAGGAGGTGCATAACTCGCGCGGAGTTAGTAGTTCCACGTAATTATTCAAACTCATGGTAGGGGGATAGCCTGAAGTTCAGGTTGCTCTATTGATCGGGCAATGGCCGAGCGGAGCCGGTTGAAACGTAAGTCTCGAGTGCGTTGCTCCGACTGGATTTCTCTTATTGTTAGTCGCAACTCCGTTATCGGGGAACCGAATCATCACGGCGCGGCGCTGCGGATAAATTAATTCGCGGTAGTTAGTCGCGAGATTCTTCGCCGTCTGGCCAACGTCTAGCTCAGTTGTTCCGTGATTGTTCTCGGGTACAAGAAAATCTGTGTTATTTGTATCGGCAACCGAGATGAATGATACAGGAACTTTCTAGCGAGTGAAAGTTATTTGATTTAAGTACTAATTTATGGTAATGATAGGTGGAAGTTTGAATGTGATAACTGTTAGATAAGAATTTTTGTAAAGATTGATGTATTCATCGTATTTTTATTTGAGGATAAAAGAGTTTATATTTTTAGTAAATTAGATAGCGTTGTAAGGAAAGAAGAAGAGTAGTGGGTTTCGTTTGATTAATCAACTTTTCTCTTAGTTCATCGATTGCTTAAAATATACATGGAATAACTGATGAAGTACACTTACCTTTAGACCATATTATTCTATTCACATACGGCGAAAGAAGGATAAAAGAGTTTCAGGGTGTACGAAGATAAAAAGCACATACGGATCCATCGTTTATTAAAGCAAAACTTTATTATAGCAATAGTGAACAATGGATAACTATTAAAGATTTTTAACATATTTTTTTTTTGATAAAAATAGCGATTGGATGTTTAGGTTTAGGTATTAGGTGAATATCTAAAGGGTCTCTTACCGTACGAAGTTGTTCGAACTAAAAGAAGTGTCTACAGTCGAGTATTCAACGACGATGACAATCGCGCGCACGCGTGGATAACACGTGTGTGAATTTTTCATCAGCGGGGCCAAGTCCACCGTGAATCTGGGAACGGTATCATCGAAACAATTCGAACGGTATCGTCGATAAATTCCTTGACCATTTTTCTTTCATTTTTTATTTTGTTCGTTCGTTCATCCCCGTCGCGCTACCGTTGGTTGGTTAACCGATCGAATCGCGTGAGCCGATGTAACGCGCTAACGAATCCAATAAATCGCGATTACCGTTCGAAAATTGGAAAGCAGACAGTAAAATTCCTACGGTCGCGTTTATACGCGAACTATCCTTGATAAATGAAAATGGAACATCCCGCGGATGAAAGCGAATTTAATCCGTGCGCGTTCCTTCACCCACCCCACCCCCCAAACCACTGTCCGAAAAATTCGTTTCATAATTTGGTTACGCCGTATCTATCCCGTCTGAATGAACTGTTCTCCGAACTTTCGAAGATTCGAATTAAAAACGAAAAAAGTGGAAAAAAGATAAGCGACTTAACGTTAACGAATGAATGGTTGCCACCACTCAAGGTCTCGAAATAAATCTGACTGTCGATGGAGACAAAGGGGGAAAAAGAGAAACTCGGATTCACGGTGCACTTTTCGTCCGACCCTAATTCCTACCCTTGATCGCTGCACTCTGGAGAAGGATGAGCACAGTACAAATAAGACGAAAACAGCGGTACGAAGGAGGAGGGAAACAGAAAGGGTGAAATAAAAGTCGACAGCGACGACGACAGTGCGGTAATAACGGCGATAATGAGAAACGAATTCCGCAGATACGAAACGATTAATCTCACGCAGGACTGTCTTTCTGTCTCTTCTCTTCTCTCTATCTCCCCACCCCCCTCTTTCTCCCTCTCTCCACCGGAATTTTTTCTGCCACGACCGACGGGGATTGTCATCGAAACGATATTAAAAGGGAAACGACGCAAGAAGACAAACGGCGGCGCTGCGACAGAAGAGGATATCAGACCACGCGAAATTATTGGATTGTTGCGCGCGAAGTGGCACTGTTTTCGACAACTTCTCGCGCTACGTTAATCGTCAGACGAATCTTGAGGTTAATCTCAGAATCTCTTTAGTACGTCACGGTCTTTCAATCGGAAAAGTTCAATTTGAAATTTCACTCAAACCGCGAAAGTTTGAATTGAACAAAACAAACTAACACTAGAGTTATCAGACGGATTAAAACGATCTGTATCAGCATTTCATAGCTATTGAAATAAAACGGTGCTTCTAGTGTTAGACACTCTGATTACATACTGAACAATAAAACGTTAATCTTATTGTCACGACAAAGAACGGTTAAAACAACACGGTACACGTGTGAGTTTATTTTCATTGAAAATTCCAATTAGTCGATTTCACTAGAAGAAAAGGAATCGAAATTCTTTAAAGATGCCACGTCACATGCAAGAACCCAATGAAATAAAATATTCGGCAAGATCATTCTACGAAATGTCGGCAGATATTGCAAGAAGCACGGTAAAAAGATCGGTAGTTCACCCCCTCCCACAAACCCCCCATGATACACACCCCCGGAAACTGAGAACGGATTTCGTACAGAAATCTAGAGAACCTAAGACAGTCGTCGGCTAGTTCTAATGATATATTTGAATTAGTCGTTATCGGCTATCCTACACTCCTCCTTGTATCGTAGTAATAAGTCATCGTAGTTTACGTGTTTTTATTTAGGGCATCTCTCTTCGCTGTTCCTCCACCTTCCTCCTTCTCCCCTTATTATTACCTCGAGTGAAATTGTTCGTCGCAGTGGACGTCGCTATTTTTCTCTCTCTCCCTCTCTCTCTCTCTCTTTCTCTCTCTCCCCCTCTCTCATTCACTCACTCACTCACTCTCTCTTTTTCTCTCTGCTCACGTACAGCGTACACTAAATCGATCTATAACCTATCTGGCTCGCACGATCGCCGCCGCGGGTACCGATCGATCTATGAGTCTAACGAACTCGATGGTCCCCGAGCCGTAACCGCATTAACGTTTGTTAATCGATTCTCGAACCATTGTTGAACGCCAGATCGAACGAACCGGCTCAAGTCGCTTTACCTTTCGATTGTTTCGAATCGTTTCCACCCCTGCTGCCCAGTCCAGCGATCCGATTCCCGCGGTTGCGATCGTGTCCACACAATATACAGTACTCCGATAATCTTACAAATAATATATCTAACAACGTTAGGTTCATCTTAGATTGCTTTCCGTGATCACTCCAACTCTGTCTCGAGAGGCTGGACGTGCATTCGTCGAGGCCGCGAAACAGGTACGCGGGCGCCAATGCGACGATCGTTTTCATCAAACGAGCAGTCTCATAAAATTCAACTCGTAAAACTCTTTTTCGTTTAATCTCGATCGGCGCCCGTCCGTGTTCTCCCGGCAGCCGTCGACGCGTACACTCAAGACTCCTGGCCAAAGATCATTACTACCGTAGTGTTCGTTTATGTCTTTGTCCTCTTCTTTTTTTACCCCTTTACGCTCATAATAATACGTCCGCCATTTTACTCGTTACCTCACCTAATAACTTTCTTCAAACGATAGATAGGTTTTTACTGCTATTCCCCCTTTTGTTTCCTTTCTCTCTCCCTCTCATTCCCTTACGTATCGTTCCACCATGACACACGCACATCCCGACACTAGCATATCCCGATTCATCGCAGGCATTCGCATCTGTCGCTCCTGGAATAATTCTCTCGTGAGTTGATCTGACGCGGATCGCCGAGATCGCTGCTGAAACGCCTGTCCGATCCGGATCCGCGTCGATGATTCGCGCGCTCGCGACGCAATGCGATTCGCGTCTTACAGTCCAATTACCTTAAACCTTAAACCTTACCACGTAATACTATTCAATACTTGTTGAAGCTCATAATAAGTACATATTTGAGGATTAAGTTACCGATTATTGTGTTAACCTTACGCACCTAACGATCACACTTCCCAACTTTCTCTCGGTCATTCTCGTCTCGTATAATGTAATTTATCCGCCCGTGCTCTCTGTTCCCATTCACGCGACGCACGCAGTCACTCGTTCACTATCTGACAGTGTTGTTTACCTTTGTACGCCGTCGACGCGATAAATACAGAACAGAAAATCGTCGAATTCGGTGTATCGAAATCTCTGTACAAGAATAACTAACGGTCCGCGGATCGCGATCGAGTGTTATTACTTGGTGGCCCGACCCGCGCGCCGCGTCCGGCCGCCGACAAGATGGCGGCCGCTCGCGGGCCACGCTGCCGTGCCGTGAACGTCTTTTCCTTCCGTTTCCTTTCTTTTCTTTTTTTCCTCTTTTTTTTGTTTCCTATGTACAAACCGAAGGGCGAAAAGAGCGAAATCTATCACCGACGCGGCTTCTCGTTCACTGTCTTCGCGACTTCACGTTCCGATTTCACAGAGACGCCGAGCGCCGACCGTTCTACTTACACACTCTATAATGTATATATATAACGAATATGTATTTATACTACAATGTATATATATACTTTATAGCCTACACGTACGTCTATTTAATCATGACGAGCCGAGTCGCCCGAGAGCGACCGCCCTACGGATTGTTTAATACAGCACCGGTAAGCATCCATCTCCTTGCTCTACGCTGTTTAAAAAGTAGGTTTAAACTAACGGTTCTATGTGTACGAGTTACGACAGAAATACTTGAAAAATATCGCGGGGAACCAAAGAGATTTGATTAACAAAAGGGGAAAAAACGGTGAGGTGAAAAATGAAAAACTCGGGAGTCTCTCGCGTTCACGGTTTCTTTCTTTTTTTTCTTTCTTTTGCGTCGCTCCGGAAAGAATTTTCGTTCGTCCTTTTTCCCTCGTTTCCTTTTTCTTTTTTTTCTTCTTAGTCTTCCTCGTATCCTTTTGTTTATAAAAATACCATGCGCTATCGCGATCCTATGTACACACAGACGTTCCCGGACCGGAAGAGAAACGATTCCCGACGGTTCGTCGCCGAACAACATGTGCTCGTCGCGTGGCTCAGAGGAACGTCGGTAATAACGCATTGGAGAGTGATCGCCGACGTTTCAGCCCCTTCGTCGAAGCTTAACTTCGACTCGAACCGATCGTCTGCCCAGTTGACCCGCGATTCACGGCCGGTTCGCTTGATCGTTTCGGTACGCCGGGCGAGGTTCGCAGTACGGCCGAACGGAAACGGCCAAGCAAACGGAGATATAATGTTCTAGGCTCAGAGGTATATGCAAGAAACCTTTACATCCTTTTTCTTCCATTTTTCTCCATTTTCTTTTGAATTCGAGTCAGTGAAATTCGACGAGACTGACGAGCATTCGTGTCGGACGAATTCGCGTATTTTCGCGTGCACTCGGAATCGAATATAAGTATACACCTCAAATTAATTTCTATAATTGTAATGCTAGAACTTTTATGTATGTGCACTGATAACGGTAAGTGTCTGACTACTTACAAATTGTCCGCGATTTATGGATTGAGAAGAATGAGCGTATAGGTTTATATATTTGACTTCTTTACCTTTTTCTATATTCCTGTCAAATAATTTATTTATTGTTATTACAAATACGTCAGTGGAAAAGTTCTGACAAATTTGCCGACTTAGAAACTTTTTATGGCGTCCATCGACAGTGTACATGATAAAAATCTATCTTTGTATTGAAAATGGTGAATTCAATGTTAGGAAATTAAATGATAAAGAAATAAAATTTATTACGCAAACAAGAATTGTATAGTAACAAATCAATGAAACAGATAATGTTAATATTTGTGAAAAACATAATAGAAGAAGTGCTGAAAATTATTAGAAAATATTGTAAAGGTGTATACTTATTTCTGGCTCTTACTACGTTTCTATAAATGTACGTATTCGTATTCGCGAATTGAGAATGTGTCTATGGGATTAAGGAAAGTGGTGTGAATGTTTCAGGATTATAGGCCTTACCAATTTTCAGCACGCATCGAACGCACCTGCGTAGCACCTTTAGAGTTTATGACGATGATAATGGCAATAGTGATATTGGGCAGTGTTTTACTAGTTACGGCGTTTCGCTAATGATAGCTCGGTCGCAGTGGTACCTATGAAAACGTCCTCGGTGGAAAAAATAGATCCATCCGAAAGATCAGCTTTGATTCGATGTGAAATAATTAAAACTCTTCTCTTTCTCATTTGTGACGTAGTAATACATTTGTAACAACATGCACGGAAATAAAACATTAAAGGTAAATATCCCTGGTACTCGTAAACAATTTAATAAAACAAACACATCAAATTAAAAAATTGTGGTTAGAAATTATACAAGTAAAAAATTGAACATGATTGGAATCTAAATTTTTCATCGAATTGAACTGATTCCAGAAGTGATTTATTTCAACAATTAAATAGCTTCTTTCTCGATTACTGCAAAACACTACATTAAACATTCGAATCCCTTTCTTCGACAAATGCATTAAGTTTTCTAACTCGATAAAACTAAACAAACGAAAACTAAACCGTGCCTAAAATTCTACTTACAACACTAAAATTACCAATACGCGTCAATTGAATATAAAAGCTTACCTATGCTACTGCTCAGTGGAACAGTCGTCACGAACATATACTGTACACCTTATAAAATCTAAATGATCAAGTCTCTCTTAAAAATCACTATCTCCTGCTCTGACGTTTTACTTACTTAACTACACAAATAATATAATCGATCAGTCCATCTAGAATGACGAAACGAAGGAAACAAACCATCGATAATCGTGTCTTCAACATTAAATCCACGGACCTCATCAGTTTAATAAATATCAAATGCCTGACAATTTCCAAATTTTCAATTTAAATTAATTTTTTCATTAATACGATGATATGAATCTCCCCATCCTCTGCTATTCTTATTTTCTGGTAGATAAGACAATGAATGTTAACTAATGGTCGTGAATCTAGTGCCAAATACACGAATCACTCGCGAGTTGAAAGAAACTCACTGATTCCGTAGAAACTTCAACGGACCACTGCGAACGGGCCGCGATATGTTAACCTACGGGTTAGGAACAGAATGCCACGATCGGTTAGCGGCCGATCGTGACACAAGGAAAGTATTTAACCGCGACGGCTGAGAAACGAGCGTTGGTCGAATCGCGATGAGAAAGGAATCGTGCGAGTCGAAGACAGATGGCGGTGCGCATCGCGAGCCTGGCAACGTGATATGAAACAAGCTAACGAAGCTAAAAAAATGGTCGCGGTCCCGCGACCAGGTAGGTAGCCGATAATAATCTCAAATGTAACCTGCGTGACGTTTCGAAAACGCGTCGACGCCGCGTTTTCTCTCACCTGGCGTGTGTAAATACCATTCTTCCCATCCGGCGAGTCGATTTTACACGGTACACTTTACACACCCTCTCTGGCTCAGTGCAAGTCGTCGTCATCACGATCATCATCCGGCTAAACCACTTGGCTTGGAACAACGTTTTCTCTTCGCGCGTAATCGAAATTTCTGTTTGAAAATAAATTGCGCATCTGTCACTAGTCGTTTCTATTCTACACGATGCATTTTTCGCTCTATTGTAATTGCAAAAATAACAGATTTGTTACTTTATCGACGGTTGTTCTCGACTGATGAGGAACGATCAGTTACGTAGACTGATTTTTATGTAATTTTATATAATTATTTATTGGAACGATTCCAAGATTTTGTTGCTTTTGGTTACGACAATTTTTATATTTTAACAGAGTGAACACACTTCTTTATGCAAAGTAAATATTAAAACATTTTCACAGACATTTTCTGGTGCTTATGAAGATTTATATACTACCTGTAGAAAAAAATTGGTGTAATGGTACTTTTATTTTTTTTTTCCGGTGCCAAATGTAACATCTAGCTTCGTATATTTTTGTATCGACAAAGCAGTGGTTTCTCTTCAAATAAAAAGTATCGCCAATAAACAAATCATCAAAGTTGCACAAAAACTAAGACATGTCACTTACCAAACGTTCCCCGCAAATATCGAAAACTGAAATAGACGCGCGTGGCTCACTGACAAAATTCCAAGACAAGCGATTCAGACCATTGAAGCCCGACCGTACATGCATTTACTTCCTCACCGATCGCTGGCGCAGCTGCTCTCGCTCGGGCAATGGCGGCCAACCGAGCACGCTCGCTCGAGAATCTCGTCCCGTCGTTCGTATCACAGATCCATGGAAACAGAAGAACCGATTTCCGTTTGGCGAACGGTCGTCCTCGGCTCCGAGCCACGATTCGCCGGTCACCGAGACGTCGGTACAGCGACCCATCATTCTAATTCGCCCAAAAGTTCGATCGTTCGATCCCAGGTCGAGTTTTACGGGAACGACGCCGTTAGGAGCTGAATCGCCTAGGGTCCGCACGGACGGCCATCTTGTCGCCGTGTCCCGTCCACCGTTTAAGCGGACTTTCCGCCGGGCGATCCTCGTCGCGACCTCGAGAGGATTGCGATCTAAACAAGACCGCGATCCTCGTCGCCGTTACGCGTCACGGCGTCGGGCTATTTACAGAAAGGAGAAGCGTGTCGTGGGTGGGAGGCACGGGTAAACGAAAATGGACCTGGAACCGCGGATAGACTATGCGCGATCACCATTTGCGCCGAACAGAAGACAGCGGGCAATAGCAATCGTTTTCGTCGGCGATGAAACGCGCGCGTAAACGGTTGCCCCTCGATCGCCGCGACAGTAGCTCAAAGAGATCGCGCGATTATATTAATTATAAGTCCTCCTTGGCAATCGAGACTCGAGAAACGTTTGTTGATGAACAAGCGGGTTCGAGGCGAAGTTTTTGAACGAGCGATAGGGATCGCGAGAGGCTCGTTCGATCGATCGTGGATGGACGCCATGGTGAACGAGAGGATTCTCGTCTGTTGAGGACGTACAGTTCAGCCGGCTTGTCTTTTGATGCGGACGTGTGTGTATACGCGTGTCGATCTTCACTTGGTCGAAAGCCCGTCGGTAGCAAGAAGGACGAAGGCAGTGGTGTAACCGGTCAGTAGGAGAGTGAGGCTCGTCCGACTGATCGTGGATGGACCGCGATTCTTCGGCAGGACGCTTGCACGCAACACCGCGCCGGGGTCTTGGCTCGACGAGGGCTCCAACGATCGGCTCCATCAGACCAAGGGGGTCCCGTACACCTCATTCATGTGCAGATTCTGATTGCTGTCGTTCTGCCTCGAGGCGCATTGCTGGAACAGACGGAGTCGACGGGGTTCCTCAAACGGCCCGAAATATTGTTTCGAATGGAAGCATATTATCGATTTCATTTGATGTGCGATATTCGATACGATTTTTAAAATAAAGTATCTTGTTCGTTGGAATCAGTTAATACTTGGAAATAGTATTTTCTTTAAGAGACACTAAAACGACTATGAATTTGGACAAACGTTTTATTTTCGTATGAAATAAATAATAGACTATTTATGTTATTTTAAAGTAGAGTAAAGGAAGAAATAAATAATATTCGTGTCTTTCAAGCTCAATCTCACTGGACATTATGAATCAAAGGAGATGAAAAGCTTCTCAAACGAAATTCTTCGCAGGAAGAGAATCAAGTTTATGTTTCATGGATGTCGACTCACCGCTTGCTTCCTCTCCCAGCTTTTCATGGCGGACTTGTATTTCTCGAATTCGTGGCACCAGTCCGAGTATATCTTCTGATAATCGTTCGACTTGGCGGGCGCGGAACATCTGTGGGCGTCCACGGTAATGTTGTACGAGCACAGCAACGAGCCACCGAGCCAACAATCGTATCTTCCCGCGTCTTGTTCGTTCACGCCCACGATCACCAAGCCCTTTTCGGACGTCTCGATGAATTTGTCCCCTCCAGCACCGTACTTGTACGCTATCTGGTACCTGCCCTTCTCCTTGCTGTAATGGTACCATCTTACTTCCTGATTCGCCAACACTTCTGGCATCTTCACGAAGCAGCCGAGATGCACCGACTGTCCCCAGGTGACTACTAACTTCCGCTTGCCTACGCTGCTGTCGCATACATCGGCCGTGCTGTTCGACACGTCCTGAAGAAGTCTGTAAAAAAACAAGTAAATAATCATAATATAAAAATAATGTAATGTAATAAACAATCATTTAAAAATTCACAAATTTCTCTTTGAACGCGTAACAAGAAATAAAGAATTTACAAAAGATCTATGAAAAATGAACGAGAATGTTTCTTGTAACAGACATCAGACATTTCTTGTAAATTTCAGTTTTGTAAGTTTCAGTTCTGTTGAAGAATTATTGAAACCTCGAATACAATTTTTCATTCGTTTGTGTGTTATTTTTCTAGGTTACTTCGAGATCATAAATTACGAAAGACTCAATTCAAGTAAGGTCATGATCGAAGCTAACTTGAAAGCAAGAATTTGTGTGACCAAGAATCGGAATAGTTTAGATAGTTCATTAAAATTGTATGCGACGGAAGCTCGATGCACTTACCCGGGTTCATAAGGCTTGCAGGTGTTCGTGTCCTTGTCCCAGCCGCAGTAGGGATCGTGAACGCATCGTAGGCAATTATCGTATCTGCGGGTGCACATTACCAAGTCGATCTGCTTTATTCTATGATCGGACGCGACGTACAAGGCCTTGTGCTCCTTCGAGATCTCCATCGCCTGGATCGGCTCGCCTGGCGTCACATCAAAAACGTCCAATAGGATAGACTGGGAATCCCCGTTGTTGTCTATCCATTGAACTACCTTGTGTACACGTCCGTCGCCTGTAACACGAGGGAACGATGCCTTTGTAAACTGGTACTTTGGACAGCTGACAGGTCGTGATACCGTCAAATTAACGTCGATACAACATTGCGAACCAGCTAGTCTTCGGATAATAAATTTGTCGGAGACGGACAGATAATGATCATGCTTCGCGTTACATTTCATCATGTAATATGATGTATCTGTATAGTATCTATGAAGCTGGAAAATATTTTTCAGAATTTCTTGTACTGTAATTGTCACTGGAATTCATTCTCATAAAATGTTGTAAATTTTGCAATTCGCTATATGAAATCCACGAGTTATGCATAATCTAATGTATAATTTAATATTAAAGAATGGAAATGATGTTAAAGGGCTGTGCGCTGCATAAGCAAGAATTATTACGTTGACGCGTAAAACATCTACGATTCAATGTCAACTATTTACGCGTTCCTGTTGATCTTATATTCGATCGTTACGACGGTACTGTCCTTGATTATGTTAGCTTTTGCGGCAATAGCTGAAGGTCGACCGCCGGCTGTGAGACAATGCCAGCGATAGCGAGAGCAGATGATACAAGTCTACTGCAAGAACCACCAAGTTGGTGATTATCTTGCCAAGTTTGTCTGTGACAAATCAGGATTGGGATATCCATGCGAAATAGTTCAGAGACATGTAGTTCCCATTAAATTCCCTCCGACAATTTAGCTCGGATTGTAGAAATTACAAACTCAATATCTTCCATAAAAGCTCAGAATTACAGAATAAATCATGAAATTAATATAGACGTTACATTGCTTGTCTAATTTCTTGCCTTTTCATCATTTTACAAACACCAAATTTAGTTTCCAAAGAAAGGTTACGAAATGCAAGTACTAAAAGTACATTCAGTATTTTGAACTATCAAATTACTATTGATCTTTGTTTGCGTCACAGTTTTATCAGAAAATAATTGAACGAAAAGCGTCATTTTTATAATCGAATTGATTCGACCGATGTGAAATTCATTTTCTGGTAATCCCAAAAAAATGTTCACTCTACTCGAGGGATTGCAACTGCGAGAATCGATGGCATTTAAATCTTTTAAACGAACTGTTTGAACACTCACTGGAACCAGCATAGTAGACCGTGTAATCCAGATCCAGGCCGACGAAATCGATTCGTAATTTATCGACGACCAATCGCGTGAGCGTCACGTCCCGCTTATAGAACACCGGTTTCTCGTTCTCGTGCGATATCGCGGAGTCCATTAGCGGGTGGGACCGTATAAAGTTCAAAACGGTGTCCGGGAATGTCTCCTCAGTGTCGTTCACGCACTGGCCAGGTCGCGGATCAGGAACTTTGTTAGTGAGCACCGGAAGCCAGGCGCTGCTGCTTGTCGCTTGTTCTTTGAATTTCCCCCGGAACGCCTCTTGAATCGCGTCGATATGAAACGAGCAGATTGCCGATCCCATTAACCCGTTCGTCGATGTTGTGAACGTGCCATAAAAGTGGGTGTCGTCGCCTGGCACTTTGTAAATGCTCTCTGGAAAAGTAAAATCACAATTATAATTACCTCTTTCTATTGAATACATGTTATTAACCTTTAATCGTTAGTTCTTTCAACCCTTTGCGCTCAAGAGATCTGCAGCAAAACTGGAGAATTTGATGTTTAATATTAAATTTCATATAACGTGTTGATACATGAAATATTGAAATACTATGGTAATGTGTCATAATTAGAAACATGGCTTTTTAAGTTGGTTGTCAAGAATGTGATCGATGTCTTATTGGAGGATGACGAATATTTATAGCAACGGACCTTTCGAGTGCAAAAGGTTAATCTCGAGTTTAAACTTAGAAGGTTCTATTTATTCATGAAGTTATAAAATGATAAGGTTTAAATGATGAAGATGTTCTTTGATTAATTAGATTTTCGTTTTCTTCGTTTCATTTCAATATTTTGACAAGTTTTTCATGCACTGAGAAATTCCATCATTTTTTACATTAAATGGCATCCTTCATCCATCGCAAGTTCCGAAGATAATAAAAACTGATGAAAGACGATCTTGTTACTTACGTATCTCGTTGAAATAGAAGGGAAATTCGCCAGGTATCGAGCAGTTCAACCGTGCCTTCAGATAAGTCGACCAATTCTGTGACAAAATATTCTTGCCGCCGGTGTCTCTTTTGCAAACTCTCGCCACACGGGAGTAGACGCTTTTGCCGCAGTTTATGTATTCCACCGCAGTTTCGCGGAAGAAAAAGAACACGTGGCTGCCGATGTCGTATGATCCCACAAAATTCGGCTCTGGAACGGAAAAACAGGAAACTCGGTTGACCAACAGTTCTTCGTAGTTTCGTGAGAAAAAAGGAATTAAAAAGAAAGATACACAGTAAATTTTTAGAACAAACTATAATCAATTAGAATTCGTATCAATTAGAATTGGTACTATATTAGAACTTCTACGCCAAACTGGTATTTAGATCGCGCATAATGTAGCATAAGAAAAGCAGCACAGCGCCGCAAATATTTTCCAATTGCAGATTACACTCGAACTTAAGGGTCTCGCGGAATCGAATTTTCCGCGTGAAATAATAAAACATTGTAGAATTAAAGTGTCCCGGCACTTCGGTGTAAAAGCGAACGGTTGAAAAATTGAGAAATTGTGTTTAACGTGGGCACGTGCACCTAGACAAATTCAATTCTGAGCTGAACACCGAATCCAGCCGCGCTGAATTTTATGGAAATATTAAAGTCCCACGTAAAAATAAAATTGAATTCCGTGTCGGGGCTGGCGAAACAGTAATTTCAATGGAAACTACCGCTGAGTAAGATTCCCGCGTTGATGAAATTCCGCGCGAAGATTCCCGCCGAACGATTTGCTCTTTAAACACAATCAAGCAAATTAAGATGCAAATCCGCCGCGATGTTCCGGGCTCTTTCAGCCCCGGCTAAAAATCAACACCGTGTCGGTGGAAGTCGCGGCGGCCCGAGCAGCGTTCCCTTGTGCCAGAGGAAGCGACGAGAAATTAAAAGATCAGTTCTCCAGACCGGTGTAATTTACGACCCTCCCTTTTTGTTTCCTCCCGCGCATTTGCCGCGTAACCGTTTCTCCTTCGAGAGAAGAATTCATGCGGAGTAACGTTTTTACGGGGCCGTATACTTCGACAGCCATTGCGTCTTCCATTCCTGTATTTTGCATCACACGTACCCCTTCCGCGAAATTCTATCTATCGGTTACAATAAAGTTGCAGAAAAATGTGATGCCAGTGGAAATGTTTTGTAAAATATAATGTCAGCGCAGACCTGAGAATTTCAATTGTGCAGAAATTCTGTGTAATAAATTTGGAAGGTAAAAATGAAAGGCGAAAGTGATCTTACGCGTGTGCACTTTTGTGTAAAAATTATTGTTTCGTTCCGAACGTAGAACGTATAATTCTATTGTAACGAAATTTCTAATTATATTTTGTGGAAATATGATCGATGAAAGTACTAGTTTGTTTCCTTAGTTGTCAGAGAATTGTTTAGAAATTCTCCGTGGGCCAAACGTAATCAACGTTTGCTCGATATTAGCTCCGAGGAGAAAATTAAGGAATAAAATGTTTAGGGCGAAAGTTTGTCGACGGTAATACAGACACTTCCCCCGATACAACAGGACGGTTTCGCATTTTGCCGCGGGCGGTCGTTACGAAAACAGAAGCCAAACCCCAAGAAATTACGCGAAAGGGTTACGGGTCGGAAAACGATGGCCGGAACTCCCAGGAACTTTCGGATTCGACGGAATACCGGTACAGCGAGAAAAACTATAAAACAGACGGCCCACGAAGTCCGTGTTACGACCCGACGAAGTATGCTTTCTTGCGGCGAGGAGGAGGGACAACTTTTCAAGTTTTCATTTAGCAGTCGACTGAAGCGTCTCCGTCGAAGGCATACTTAACGATCACCACTTTGTCGATTTATGATCTGCAGTCGTAAAAGTGCGCGGTGTCTCAGTTTTATTATCGCGGCGCGCCGATCTTTTATAGACTTTAATCGTTGTTCAAAACTGAAGTTTATCGTGTGGTCTCGCTTCTCAAAATCAAAAACGTCTTTACCCCATTTTCTCTTATTTGTGCAGCGACTTTTGTATATTCTGGATAAACGATTGAATACATTGTAACTGAAGTAAGATTAAATATATTTTGAAGATCAGTAGGAACAATGTATATCACAGCTGGAAAACAATCTGATAATAATATTACAGTAATCGCAATGTCAAAAAACAGAGAAAAGAATAATGTAGAATATTAATTCCTAAGTGTTATACTATTTTCATTTCTGAGTTGTATCAGTCAATTTCAAATACTATGATTAAATGTATTCAATAATTTTGCTATTTCTATTCCAGTGGTAACAATTATGCGTTATACATTCCTAATAATAAAACAATACTTCTGTGACTCGTACCTCACCATCAAATTACATAAAAAACGATACAATCAGTTCAAAGCGACCAAATACCACCCTCAATCCCGATCTTCCCCTTGGCTACTAATCGTTTCGATTAAAATCGAGCCGATCCGAGGCGGCGGACCACGGAAAAACAACGACGAAGCGCGATGTCCGCGACGCAGACGGAAATCGAATTTTCTCCGCGCTTAAATCGCGCCGTGCGAAGGGCACAGTCTCTGCCGATTTTACGTTATGCGGTGGCTCGAGGAAGAGGCTGCAATCTCTTTTACAGTTCACCGATTAAATCGATTGTCTGACGCTCCGCCGGTGGAAGTTTGATATATTGAGGCGCAACGGGCGAAAGGAAAAGGGTCGGAGGGAAGAAGGTAAAAGAGGGAGACGATAGGCGGGCCGAGGACAGGGAATTGGGGATCGAGAGGGAACAGGAAACGGAAGTGTCTCGACTCGGGAACAGAGATCAGCTCAATTGTAGTGGAACGATCTGTAAAAGAGAGATATACTATCCGAAAATTCGTTCTAATGTTTAAGCAGTATATCTCTTCACAGCCATTAATTCAAATATATTTGTAACATAATGCTAACGAGTTAGGAACAAATAAAAGTAGTGTTGATCTTAACTAGAACTAAGGTACCAATTAAAATGATTGGTTCTAATATTTTTAATTTGCAACTATTCATAACAGAGAAGCGTTAAATATTGAAAATTATTTTAAATATTAATAGTTCCACTCATGTAATGTAATGATCATCCACGGAAATTAAAAAATGTAATCTTATAATTCTTATGAGAATTATATATTGATCATATTAAGTACTCGACACTTCTAGTGTTAAGTTTATACTATCTAAAATTCAAAAGTTATCGATATCTTCTTGAAATACCTAAAGAAATCCAAATTGTTCATTTCGAGGTAGACAATTTAAACAAAAATTCTGTCCCACACCCCGTGGTTTGAAGGAAATAGTAAAGAACACATTTTCAACCCTCAACTTTGAGCGCTGTTTTCATCTACTCAAAATGGATGCTGGTCAATAAGAAAAAATACGTGACCAATATTTGCTTGACGACTATGTTTCACGCAAGTTTCATCCAAATCGGCGTGTGCTGGTTGAAAATGTGCCCCCGTTAGGCGTGGCGTCCGTGACGCGGTATCGTACACGCAGAGGGCGAAAAGCGTTTTCGCGGCACTTTCGATTTCGCGTTTCGCGCCGGAGGAATAATGAAATCACCCTTGGGGCTAGTTTCATGAAGTTTACAAGTCGCGGGGACGGGTGCTCGCGTCCCTGGCTTCTAGACCGCCGCGCTCGCGTACAAATATGAAATTCTATTTTCCGCGAGTCCCTCGCGCCCGCGTCCGCCATTAAACACGGCGCCTCGTTAATAAATACGCCGAATTAGTCGCGACTGTTTAATATTCGGTCCCGCGCGTACGCCTCCGCGGAATTACTAAATTGACCGTGTCAATCTTTTTCCGTGGAACCTCGCTTCGCGCACGATACCGGCTCGACGAAGTTTTCGAGAAACTTTGCGCCGCCGAAGGTGTTTACTTCAGCGCGAAGATTCGCGTTTCGTAGACTCAATTAGACTTGTCGTCTGGCCGTCGCTTTTGTCGTTATACATGGCCTCCGGGGAGGGAGGGCTACGGGTAAACCGGAGCAGCGAGCCTGACAATACAAGAAACTTCAGCGTCTAATACTCGCGGCGCAAATGCAACCAGACTTCGGTGTGTGAAGAAAGTTTTTTAATTAGGGATTGGTTATACAGATTGCGCTGTACAGATTTCGGACGTATAGGAGACGCAACGTTGTACAATGAATATGGATAATTAATATGGAAAACTGTAGATAGAATGCTTTGGGAACAGATTCGTTGGATAAAATATTTAATTGGTAGGGAGTGGGGTTAATTCTATGAATAAATAAGTGAATTCTGCATGAGTTTATTGTTTTACGTATTCTATCGTACAGTTCCTATTATTTCCTCTGATTTCATTGCATTTGTGAGCTAACCGAACTTTTAAATTATTAATTAAAAGTAATATTATTTTGGTTCGATGAAAAATGGAACTAAACGTTTAATGTCGCGAATACTGAATTATGAGAAATGTGAAATTTGAAAATAGATAATCGTTAGTTTACAACGACATATATTATGTTTTTCATTTGATTGAAATTGGAAATAAGACTTTCTGAGGAGATGACGGCTTATTTTACTTCTATTTCGTCAACCCAAATGTTAACAGGATCATTTTAAAAGCAATTCGAATTTACAGAGAAAAAAATTCTTTCATAACTCGTCTACAGTATATTTTACTGTTCTCCAAATGAATGCTGTATATTCTTAGAACTACTGCCGCGAATTGGAAAAACTCATTTCCTAGGAAAATTGGAAACAATCTAAAAGAAATCTAAAATTTATGGGCAGTTACTTCACGCAGGTAAAAGAGAAACAATCCAGTAAACGACTCTTCTACCCATCGCATAAAAATGTAGTCGTTCCACGATAATTAAATCCCTTCAATTATACATCCCCCAAATGCAAGTAAACATTCAATTTTACAATCCACTTGACACATTGTTCTGTCAGTTGCTGATCTATTTCCAAGCAGCGTTTACTTAAAAATTGAATTCAAACCACCCAGCGACGTCAAAAATCCCCTGAAACATCGCGCGAACCATAAATCAGTATCCTTTCCACCCTTAACGGGCTTCCGACGCGCCAAACCACGCGAAGAGTACATCAATGCGCACGAGGAGTCCCGCGCGAGGAAACAAATGAACGCGGAGCGTCATTTGACAAGCGCAAGGATCCGTGAAAGTGGCCGGCCGGTTATTCAGCGCTTGTTAATCCCCGGCCGCACTCTTATTCCATCGTCTTACCCCGTCGCCGCCCGCCACTATCCTCATGGCGCTTCACCCCACCCCCACTCGGCCCGCAAATCGCAATCAATCTTCATTCTACATACTTTAGAGGCGACGTCGTTCCAGGAGGAGAGAACGAGAGAGAGAAGCCAGTCCAATGAAATCATAGGGTGTCTGTCGAGGGTGGTAGGTAGGACGGCGAGGGAACGGGTGAGAGAGCGCGCTAGGAGGCACGTGAGCTTATCCGTCTCTCCGCCGTCTCTCCTGCATTTAATCAACGCCTCTGTTAATAGACAAACTCCGGTACGGCTCTTGATGGTAACGTCCCGGTACGGATACACGGGGACGCGGTGTCGGGGATAGAGGGCAGGGGGTTGAAAAGGGCGCCGCCTTCAAATTAAACGACGAAACAAACGGCTAATCATGCATCCCCCGGGAAAGGTGGGGGACCAACGGGCAGAAGGACGGGTTGGCAAGATACAAAATGGGGTCGGTCTCCTTTCGTCTTGTCCCGCTTCTTCCGACCGCCGAAGTGGAGGTCGAACCCCGGCACGCTTCCGAGGGCGGAAAACAGCACCCTCCTGAGAAATATAAGGCAACTACTTCACTCTATGCGCCGCTATTATTTCGTGCCACGGCTGTGAGCGCCCACCCATCCGCCCCTCCCTTCGCACCCCGCGCGCTGGAGAATTACCGCGAGCAGGATACACCGGACGGAGGTAGAATTAATTGACAACTTCGCCGGGGATTTATGATTCCACTGTATCATCCGGCAGCCGAGCCGAGCCGGATTTCTTTGTTGCTTCGCGCGTCTGGAATGAGCGATCGTCGGGCGGAGTCAAGGTTCGCAGGGTTTTGCGATGCCGTTGAGCTATGTCGCGGAATAGAAAAGAGGGAATAACTGAGTATCGAGTAAGTGTTCGTGGGACCCTGTGGGCGAATAGTGCGTATTATAAGGTGCGAATGGAAATGAGAAATATTGGTTTATTAATTGAACATAATTGTGTTTGTAGTGAGATAAACTAAAAATTTTTTTAATTTATTTGTGGCTAAAGTGGAATTATATTTTTAATCGACTTTATGCTCTCTGATTTATTTCGTGACCAATGAAATTTTCAATATTTAGCAGCAACATTTTACGCAGTAGCAATGAATATTATCGATAACGAAAACAAGTCACAAGTGTTTCAATAATTCTCTCACTAATTTCTCGCAAAAATTTCGTTCCAATTTCACCGTGAGGGAAACAATAAAAAACACTCGCTCGAGCGATCGAAGCAATGGAAACCTCGACCGAGCCATCGATTCGTGGCTCGAGCGCCGCAATTCGGTACCCGGAACACGTTCTAATCTCAATTTTCCAATTTCACCCGTTGAATTCCGACCCGGAGTTACGCACGCGGTAACGAAAAATCGAATGGACGACAACAGTGGCTCTCGCTGATCACGACTCCAATGAAACTGATTAAAGACTGTCTACCCTGTACACAGGCTGATACAAAAAAGGGCTGGTTCTCGGTGGAAACGATGGAGAAAAAAACGAACTTCGACTTCCTCGACCCTTCTCCCAGTCGGGGAAGGACGGAGCATTTAGCTCGGCAAAAATTGTTCCCGGGGTGTTATTTTATTAGTCCGCTTTCTTAGAGCCGACACCCCCTGCAAAGCCTGCCAGCATTTCGTCGACAAGTCGCCCTCCGAGAACAGCTTTCTATCTTCCCCGTGTCACGGCGGAACCTTTTTTTACCCAGGTTCCGCGTGGAAACCCTCGACGCGCTTAAAGACGAAGCTGTCAACCCCTCAACCCCCAGTCAGAATGGCGGTATCGGCTTTATACGCAACTATTTAAGCGAGGTACGTGTTTCTTGCAACGTTTCCGGCTTCAAAGGGTCTCGCGTAACGAGAAGGCTTTCGTCTCCGTTCGGTTCCCTACGTTTTTTCACAGGAATACCTAGGATTTGGGTCCTAATGAATGTTTCCTGGTCGACGGGAAAACGATTCAGACATCATTCTGTTTAGGGGTCGGTAATCGAATGTGTACGTTGATATGAGGGTTACTGGTTACGCTTAAATAATACATTTCTGATTTTCTGGTTGCAGAGATAATCCTTTCTGAACTAAAAATTGTATAATTGGAACATGGCAGTGCAAAGTTTCTAAGGAAGTTTCAATTTTATTTTCCAACGTTCTCGAACTTGAAGTAGTAAGTTGTAAACTGTATGAGTCGTTTCGTCTAAAGAGAAAAGAACAACTTCATAAAAATTTTGAATTTTGCGACAGTGAAATTCGGCTAGATATACTGAAATAGATGTAGATAGAACTAAAAAAGTACAAAGTCTGTTTTTTAAATTTACAACTTAGTTAATGGATAGTTTTAAATCTGTAATTGTGGATGAGTAAGAGGGCACATAGGGTTGGTAGGTGTAAAGGTTTGTAAGAGACAAGACTACTAATTCAAGAACGAAAGAAGAAATAGTCGAGTGGGTGGGTACTTACTGTCTAGCCATTTCGAGTCGTACTTCAGCGTCCTCTTAAAGTTGAATTCCTTGCGACCGGTGGTTAAATTGTAGAGATCCGTGCGGAAGATTACGGTATCGGCTTTCGTGAATTCGGCATTGGTGCCGGAATAAAGAGCTGGCAAGTCACCAGGATTGCCCTTTTCCACCCACACAGCGGTCGAATTGTCCGCAGGATCGTAAGGACACTTCGCAATACCCGTTCCCACGCCCGGGACGTATTCACGGCGGGGTAAATGGGTCAGATTGCTCTGTAAAAAAAATCACGCGCGAATTTTTGTATTAAAATTATCATTTAATCAACCAGGGTTTAATCAAATCCCATCTCCACTTATTTACTAAAATAGTACTTTTATCTTTGAATTTTGTAAATCCGTTCTTTTATTTTATAAAAAAAACCATAACTCACATCTTTATTTACAAATTTAAACCGAACCTTCTAAAATTCTATTTATTCTTATAAATTTACTGGTTAAATTCAATTAAAAATGCTACTAAATTCTATTACTTCTGTAAAGAAATTTGTTCCCTTAGAGTGGAATATTTCAGAAAAATTTATTTAAATTTTTCAATTAAAAAACTTGGTTATCCGTTGCGCTTAATGCGATTGTAACAGCACTGGTCAGTGGAAATCTAATAAAAAAATATATTGTCTTTACACAATTTAATGTTTTTTTATTTAATTCTATTTGCATCGAATTCAAAATACGAATAGTCGCTCGCGTTGTTTCAAGTAATTTGGAAATTGCTCGTTTATTCAGCGTTTCGATTACATTTGGGGGGGGGGGGGGGCTCGGTGAAAGATGCGTCGCGTGCGCACGGCGGAAAATTTGGGGCTAGAACGGCGCGTATCTACACAAAAGCTGCGCAATGCCACGCGAGACTCTATTGCACGCACGGGGGTCGTAATCTTCGACAAAGCGAGACCAATATATTCTTTGACTTCATTACACGGGTACTTGAACGCACGATTCATTTACCTTGGTGCATAATTTTGTTCCCGCGGGATCGCGCCGGCGATAGGTTCGAAGCGAAAACTCGACAAAAACGATAAACCGACTAGACAGCAGCCAGAGTTGAAAGGAAAATTTTTAATTAGCGACGACTCGTTTGCAATTTCTAAGATAAGATTTAACGGTATTAATTGCTGTAAAAATTGAATATAGAAACCTCGGGTCTAAACATCGATGGCTTTTAGTAGTTTTAAAATAAACAATAATTCATTGAAGTCTAACACCAGGTAATTCAGAAATATTTAAATGTAGTTCACTTTAGCAGTTTCAATCTAGTTATTACGGTAATAACATTCATTCACTAATTTATACCATTATCATTTCCGCTATGTAAAGACCATTAGTGCGAATAATTATAATTTCCCTTTTTTCTTTTTAATTCCATATTCGAAGAAGAACAATTATCAATATCTTTTGAAGTAAGGGACACTAGTACCGTAAGTACACAGTACTACAAATACATACACAATTCTCGACAACCCCAAAATAATCAGGTCTACAATAAATGCAAATCACAATTCTCGTTTAATGCGAGCAACATGGCGCACAGTCGGCGTGGAGTAAGAAGTATACATGTAGCCTAACAAACCCGAAAGCCCGGAAGTACGCAACAGCCCCCGTAACAACCCTAAAAAAGCCTCCTTCCGATCCGAGACTCGAGTATTCCGGGCAGACGTTCCGGTAAATCGGGGATGAACAACAAACGCAAGAGATACTTACATAAATCACCCAATCCTTCGGCGAGTGAGCGTTCGTGCCGCACATGTAGAGCCGATTCCCGTCCCCCATTGGCTGGATCACCCTTATGTGATTCCGGCAGTCGAAGTGCTGTGAAAGAAGGGGAAGAAAATTGAATTTTTGGTTGATACGTGCAAAGAAACGCGGCGGGCGTCGCGAGAGGGGCAGGGTTCAGGGGGTCAGGATCGCGCAGTGACAAAAGTTTAACGCGCAGACACGGATCTTTTTTTCATCGAAAAATTACATCGAACCGGATCGAGGCAAAGGATTGTGTCCCGTGATCGATCACATCGGTCCTGTATTCCGGGCGAAATCGGCGCGGCCGCGCGCGAGAAATAAATTGGTTTTGTCGTCACGTAGAGAATATTTGCGCGGACCTTACACCTCTCCGGTGCGTGCGACGTGAATACGAATGAACTGGTGATAAGCGGCGGCTCGCGGCGGAATGAGCGCGGGAGCGTGAATTTTACATCGTTCCTTGCGCTTTCGCTTGTAATCAAATGAAAGGTAATCGAGCGTGCCTCGTCGACCTTCCATTTTTCCTTGCAGAATATTCCGTTCTACGGCGGCGATATAAGAATCTACTCTTTCGTTGAAAATATATGTGACGAGGATTCGATTGAAATTTATTCGTTTGATTGTTTAGCGCCCGATGCGATTACATTCGTGAATGTGATGAGCGTGTGTATTGGCGAGGCGTGATATGTAGGATAATATTGTTTTGATTGAATTACGAGTACGACTTTTATTCGTGAATAATATTTCATCGGTGCGTAATGACTTGAATGCTCTTGTATATTTATGAAAGGGGTGCATTTATGTAGAAGCGAAGGGTGTTTCAAATTTATGAACGATAATTTCAATTGAAATTGTGGTAATTAACAGTGAGAAATATTTATTGTGCGACAATGTTTATTGTAGTGCGATTACTACAATAATATTATATAATTTTCGTTTATAGGGGATGGATTATTAATAGAAGATTGCACAATGTCTTTCTAATAATGATAGTAAAATAGGTATAATCGTGTTCAATATTTCAGTGATACAATAAATATTTTCAGTAATGTAGAACGCAGAGTATAAGTAACAATTATAATAAACTTTAATCTTTATTATCTTAGCGAAATAGACTTTCCTCTATCCTACAGTGAACTGTGATTAGCTTTCCAGAATGTACACAGCTATAAATTTTAATATATCTTTAGAGACTCTAATTAACTAACTTCGTTATAGCGTGATCTCATAAATTAAAACTTTGAAAACGTCCCTGTACATTATTTTCCGTAATAGCTAAGTACATAACAAACTAACACATTCATCGCGGAAGAATTCAAAATTGTTGTCATAAAAAAAATTCTCGTGCGAAAGCGGAAGCAACAATTACTCCAAAATGGCTAATCGCACGTTAATCCGCGGTTGTTTTTGTAGTTTCGTTTCACTAAAACATAAAACTGGAAAACAGAATTTATTGTATTCCCCCAATATCAGATTTCGAGGTGCGTTCTTCCGCCATCGTGAAATTGAAACTTACGGTCCATTAAACGTGATCTCTTTTCCTTCCGTAGAACCATGTATTTTACATGCAAAACGGGAAATGACAAGAGTAACGAAGGTATTGTGTTACAGGCGCCTTCAAATGAACTCGAATTACTTTGATTCACAAAGAACCCGGTAACGGTTCCGTGCGCGCGCGTGATCCAACGCGTTTCTTTTCGTATTTTTTATCGAAAATATCATACGCAGCCTCAAATGACCGTTTCCCCATCTGTTTTTCTAATTGCACCTTCAATTCGAATTTCTCAACGAAATACAACACGCTCTTTTCTCTTTGATCCGTGCCATTGTAATCGTTAAAGTACAAAGTGCCATACTTCCCTTCGGTTAATTTCTCACTGTTCGGGAAAAAGAAAAATTGAAAGAATCTCCGCGAGTCCCGCTGCTGCAGGAAATTCCAACGTTTCGCTCGCGTTTTCTCTCATTTTTTCTTCCTATTCTAACCCATGCTTTCCGCGTTTCATAGTAATTACATCACCTTTGCCTCTCGATTCGTCATATACCGGGTTAATTAGATCAACTTGGCGTTACAGTTCCGGCGAAAAGGAAAAACCGTACGATAAATACGAAAAAGAAATAACGAGATCCAGCGCTCACCTCTGACTTCCCTTTTGACACACAATTCGCTACATTGCTCGGCTCCAGGTTCAGTACGTCCCTCTGTAACAGAAAAGAAACGGAAAGGTTATTTCAGTCGTGACACGATTTCTTTGCTACGGGAAAGAACTCTTGTGCATTTCAATGTTTAATCAAGTAAATTTCCTCAAAGCGTCTTTCAGCTGTTTATAGTTTGCTGATAATAAAATGTATTCTCGATGTCAAAATATATAGAGTTTCGTTTAAGAAGGAAAGATAGAAATTAAATTTTTCATTCAGTTTGCTATGATATATACCTGTACATAGTATACTCAAGGGACAAAGAATAGTCTGAAACGATAGTTTTAACTAAACGTGTATTAATAATAAATAATTGCGATTTCTTCGTTACTCTATAGCCGCACATGCCAACTTATATCATTCCATTAAAACAATTATAGTATCAAATAACTGCAAATTTTCAAGAGGTAGCTTACTGGTCACAAAATCCCTACCAAAAACGTCCGAACGTAAAAACTATTTCCATCATCGTTCAATTAATTTATGACTCTCCAGTTCGCAAAGAATGTTTCGCAATACTATTTCATAGGCAACGCGCGTCCGCCCGTCCCCGAACGAAGTCCCCATTTAACCCTTTGCGAGAATTTGTTAAACTTTCGAGAACCTTATTCATAAAAAAGCTGAGTTATGCATCGAAGTTTTAAATACCAGGAAAAAGAGAACCACACATCGATCTCTTGTTATCCGAATAATGAAATCATCCTATCAATATACCAGAATATATTCTATTAACATAATATATAATTATTATTCAACTGCAGCTCTGGAATGTAGATATCAAAGCTCGAAGTCTCTATTATGGCGGTATTCGACCGTAAAGGATTAAAATCGTGCAGCGGGCAATTTCATTTCACGAACCGTCCGTCGCCGAGCGGAGATAGGACGATCATGAGAAACACAAACGTCAAACGACTCCCTGGGCGACTGAATTACGACCCTACGCCCGGCGCGTGGTACACTTTTTAAACTTCGCTGGTCGGCTCCGTTTCAAGGTGTCCTTCTCGAACCGTAGCCGGCCAAAGAAGTAAATACAAGCGAAAACGTTGCAGTCGTCGCCGTGAGGAAAATACATGTTCCGCCATTGGGAACAGCCGCTGAATGACGGAACGTCGCCGCCCCGTCGACGCGACGACCGGGAAATTCTATTTCGGAGCGGAGCGCAGCTCGCCATAATTACGGGCCTTTCGAGGCAAGGCGCGAAAAGATCGGCGCGGGCTATCCCGGCGCGCTCCGCGACCGCCTTGGCAACCGGTTTCCCTTATTCCTTTTTCTTCGCCGACCGCTCGACACGCCGACGACCTTAGACGCCGCCAGGAGAGGTGTCACGAGTGCATGCTTCACGTTTTGCGGCCGGGAAGAAGAGGCCGCCGCACACTCGTGTCATTGTGCGGATCGCGACGTCTCGCCGCCGTAAATGCGATGCGCCCACTCGCTCGCTCGCCTTTCGAAACTTTTCTGCTGCGAACGCGACCACGGAAATAAGGTCACCAGACAGAGACGCGGCGCAATAGGAAGCTCGAAGAGGCGTCGAGCCCGGAGACGTGGCTTTTTTCGTGGCAGAGAATTACCCTTTGACGCGTCGGCTCGACTCGTGGCCGCGTGTACGCGCGATTATCGGGGAACAAGTTCGATGTGTACGGAGGTTTAAAGGGTTAATTGTGATTTTAGGAGAATACAGTTACCACTAAAGCTACCGATCAGTTAAATTAATTTTTTGAAATTCCTCTATAGTGTCTCCGAACGTGCATCTTTTGAGACTTTAATTGATTTACAATTCAGCTTGCGTATTGCTAAATCAATTTCTATAATAATTTCTCAGAGAAACATATGTTAGCCTTTTAATAATTGTAGACAGAAGAAATCAGGAATGGGTCATTTTGACCCGTCCGGTAGTTTTATTGTTAAAGGAAGTGAAATATTTGAAGTATTCTTTTCATGATGACATTTCAAAGCAGCACTTTTATCGAATTTAATTTATAGTTTACAAGCAAAATGCACAATATTGTGAATTTACGTGACTACTGTGTGTTGTTCACGAGGTGAGACTCAGGACAGCACAGCAGCAAAAGGCACCTCTTGCTAGGAATTTTCCTGCTGTTTTTGATTGGTTGCATGTAGCTGTATCAACGAAGAGCAAATTAGTATTGAAAATCAGATGAGGGAAGATGAAAGTTGACCAATTAGGCCAACAGTCCTTTCACGATTGATCTTCTGAACAACGTACACCACTGAATATCTATATTTATAGAATAATTTTCAAACATCTCCAATCTTCTCCGCATCACCAACGAAGTGTGCAAAAATGCAGCTCAAAGCAGTGAAAGCAATCGCGTCCCGCGTGAACCATCGAAAGGCCAGGAATCACGGTCGTTTTCACAAGCGAAGATCAAACACCCTCGGTGCACGTACCATCCTAACATAATTTAGAAAAACGGAAACCGCGAGTTCGCAAACCCTTCGGCCATGCATTTCGACGCCTCGGAAGGGTCACTGTGCCGCCTCTCTTTCTCTCTCTCTTTCTCGCTCTCTCACGGGCGTAGCGTTTCGTGCGGCGGAGAGGTAGTGGACACGATTCGGAAAAGGAAGTGGTTCGTTTGCACGGTCAATCGTCCGAAACGCGTTGGCCTTAACGATCGATCTCCTGCGGACGTCGCGTGCCGCTCCCGACCCAGTGTCATGGCCAGAAACGGCGTTGATCCTCGAAATTGTCCTCGTCGAACTGGTCGAGGGACCCCGGAACGACCCGAAACACCGCCCGCTGACAGTGATCTACGACTAATAAATTAACGAAAGAATTGTTTTTGCCCGGCGCACGCGACGATATCTGTTATACGAGCGATGCGGAAGACAGCGAGAGGGAGGATCCGCGAAACCGCTGAAACTGCAGGATTTCCGGGCGTCATGCGCGTGACCACGGATATCTGTGAACGTTGACACACCGTGGATGATTTCAAGGACATGGGCTCTGTTATACGACAGCGGAAATATGTTAAAAATTATTCTGATTGGTTGTGGTCAATCTTGACTGGTTCCGTATTAATACGTTTGCGGCTACGGTCAAATTTAAATACCCTTACTGCGGACCATGCGTTTCTTGCAATTGTTTCACGTAATGTTCTTCATATAATGTTTGTATATTTACAAGATAGTAAACAAATCAAACAAAGCATTTTATATAAATGTCATATATGTGCAATTTTTACTATTGTTTTTAGAAAAGTTGATCTTCGTTTGTTTGGACCTTGGAAATTAGAGCTTTGAAAATAGACAATTAGGAAACATATCGGTGCAACTGCATCTATTAAAATTGATATAAACATTTACCAAATAATGTTTCCAAAATTCAATACGTGTAAAATTCACGCGTTCCGGAAATCTATTGTTAATATTTACGGGCGCGTAAAAATATAACCATGACCAGACACATTATTCGAACCACACTCAACCTCGTCGTAAACACGTCAAATCTCCTACGAAACAAATAATTCGTAGAAAAACATTGTACACCTGGTTTACAGGTCGCTTTTACAGAAAGAATCATTTCCTTCTCGGTCGTATTGCTATTTCTGTGCCAGGACGTATTTCCCACGACACCGTGCAGCTTCTCTCAGCAATATTTTACAGGACGCGGACAATTATTAATATTGGATTCTGCGGCAAGCGGTGCTCGTTCGAAACCGGACCCGATGAAATAAATAATTTCGAATGGAAAAATTGTTGGCGCTCTGCTTTCCACGCGATATAAATCGGGCGTCTTTCTTTTTTCCTCATCTCTTCTTTTTTCCACAACAATGTTTCACGCATCTCAGACAATTCGCGGCACTTGATTTCGTAACAGGTTTGCGCCGGGCCCATAGAGAATTATTTGTTCGTCCGGAACGATAAAATGAATCTCTTCGAACGGAATTGAATTGGAACCGAGTTGCGGGGGAACCGGCGCTGTAAAATGGAATTCCTGCGAGGAATTCTATTCTACGTTGCTCCCGTTTACCGGAAGTTCGCGGATTGCGCCCCGCCGACTGGGTAGACTTACGGCGGTCCGATTT
Organism: Nomia melanderi; assembly: GCF_051020985.1. NCBI lineage: Eukaryota > Metazoa > Arthropoda > Insecta > Hymenoptera > Halictidae > Nomia > Nomia melanderi. Next base: position 10,485,656 of record NC_135008.1, read on the forward strand.
ACGCGCGTCGATTCGAAACTGCGGGCAACCGGCTTCAATATTCGCCGCAATTGCGATCGTTAAGCCGCGGAACAGGCACGAGGAAAATTTTGATCCGCGGAATCCGGCCAAGAGAACAGAATTCACTGTTCCACCGTGATTGAACATCGCTGAGATTCACTCCAATGATTCATGGATTAATCGAAACGATTACTAGTCAAGGCGATTCTTTAATCGAACGGTGAAACAATTTCGTTTCTGAACTGAAACGCTCACGTGCGGTAAGTAAAGTTAACAAATACGTATTACCCAGCGAGTAACGACTTTCCTTCCATGAAAAGTGGGTTCCTTAACGTGAAAATAGAACTCTTCCCCCGCGCTCAAATAATTAATACCTCCATTTTTCCTTGACCTGAAACGATTAAGTGTGCGATTCTGAAATATGTCGTCAACATGCAACGCGTATCGACACGCCATTCCGTCAATATCGGCTTCCATGAACATTCGTGGCCCGCGGATTTTAATATCCGTAACTTTTAAAAGCTTTCAACGAAAATGGAAGGAATATTTTAATAAAACCTCGCTCTCTTTTATAGTGTTTCTAATATATTGCCAGTATTCCAGAGATAAAATTTCTAACGTTGAATTTATGCCGCTCGAGTAAGAGGAGATAAATGATATATTTAGTAATATAAATAATAACATTATATTTACATCAGGTCCAGTATAAAGTTTTCTTCCGATATTTCGGTAAAATCAAAGTTTCACTTAAAATACTGTACAAATGCTTAATCATCAAAGTAGTCGCTATTATTATTTATAACATTCGGCCACCATGACATTCTCCTGCAAGAAATTCAGTGGCGTCGATGAAATGAATTCATTTATTCGATTGAAGCTCGTCGAAAAGAACTTCTCGCTACACCTGATACCATACGAAAATTAATATGCATCTATCTAGAAAGACTGATACTTCGATGCACAATTTATGGTTTATATCGAGGCTGAGATGCTAAACAAATCGTATACGCATTGATTAAATAAATGATCTCAGGCCCCTCGCAATGGATCTATCCGATTGATACATCCGCGACAGCAGGTAATCACACGCGTACGATCACACGTACGCCCCCGTCGAACACGTGGTACGCAAACACTCGCGCGCGCGCCAATAGTACCACCGTGTACGTGTGTCGCCACGAATATATAATGATACACAAACACGAGCGCGCCTGTGCGAATCACGCGGTTGCGGGAACGAGTAATAGGACAAGGGGGCCACAGGTGGACGCGCACGCACACGAATGCGTAATCACCTGCAAACGCACGGTGTCTAAACAGACGGCTCCGATCGCTAGCTCGCTCGCTCGCCCGGGCGCGCGCGATTGTCGCGATTGCACGATTACACGGCCATGCTCCTGCGAGCATGGAATCGCATGTACACATCTTGTTCTCCGAATGATCGGCCGAGGACGTCTTGTACTCTATATTTAGCGATCATCGCCATTTTGTTTGATAGCGTCTTCACCTTACGGTAAGGAGCATTGTCAGTTCGCTATTGGAGATTACTGCTCGTCATTGGAAAGCAATGCGTACCAATGCAAATCTTTTTTCGTGATAATCGTGTAGATCAAACTACAGCATGACAATTTCTGTGAAATAGTAGTTATCTACATGCTCTTTTCATTGCTGCAAAAGAAAGAATAGTAATAAACGATTAATAAAAGAAATAGAGAATTTTGTTAGAAATTCTCGAAGTTCAATTAATGGAAAACTATTAAAGATAATGAGGTATATTGCGGACTAGTTCACAAGAGTAATCTTGAGGTTTTAGTGCCATTTGCAAGTTTGGTGTCGTTTAATTAAACATCATAGGTTTTCATTCAATAATCGGTTTCGAGATTAGTTTCTTAACGAAGAATTGCTTGGATGAAAGAGTTAAAACATTTTTCGACGGTGAGTCGTTGCTGTATTTCATGACGCACAGATTCGCGAATATAAACGATCACGAGATAATTGTTAACCAGGGCAACGCATTAGTACGATAATAATTTTCAGAGGAGATCCGGCAGGGTATAAAGATAATCTACTTACGAATTACGTTACGTTCATTCGCTCGGCACAATTATTCTCCAAGCACCGCACACGTGGCTGTTCAACTACTCTGTCTCGAAGTCGCTGATATACGCCTCACATTTCCTATGCAAAACGACCACCAAAGCTATATAGCGAAGCACACCTACCGTCACTCCGTTTCTCTCCGGTTTCTATTCACCAGCGATCTTAGGTTTACAGTTTCGTCCTCTGGTTTCTATTTTGTCTCTTATCATATTTCAATTAAGCTGCGACGTTAATCATTGGCATTTCTATTATTTTTAATACACTCTAACTAATACTTAATTTACGCTTGCCTGTTTGTTCTGCTGCGAGATTTCTCGGCCAGATTTCTCTTTTTCATCATTCCGACCTAGGTTCCATAATACCTATCTCTTTAATTTGATTAAGCTCGGAAATATTTCTTTTTTCCCAGATAGTTCCCTGTCATTTAACTAACAGTTTATTTTATCCATTTCTACACTGAAATCGTTCCCTCAATAATCTCAACAAGTAATTTAAAAGTATCACTGCCCTAATGACTAAAGTAAAAGGTCAGTGCTTTCTGTCAAAGTTCTAATCCTTTAACGTATCTACACCACAGCATAGTCTACAAAAATTACCATTCGCACAATACTCACAAACTACAAAAACATTCCTGTAAGTTAACTATCACATATACTTTATACATAATGTCAATTCACACAACAAGCAATTGAAGCCATGAATTCCAAAGCAGCACGAGTCAACCAATTAACATTTTGAGGAAATCAATCTTTCTTTTCATCTTCGTTCGCTCATTCATTATCTACTTTGTTGATTCTCATTGCAAGCACACATACACCTTCATTACGTGTACATTTTTATTATTACTAAATAGGACTGTGTAATCTTAAAACGGTTACATCAATAACTCCCACAGATAACAGTAAAAACCCACCAATCACAAAATAAGTAAGCAACTCAAGTAGAAACATAAGTAACACGATCTCCTCGAATTTCATTTCAACAATAAAATCAAAGCATCCTCTAATCTACAGTAGCGCACCTAATCAACCATCAAACCACGATTATAAACAACCGTTCCGCCGTTCGCGATACTCTGGGCTGCTATCAAATCTTCCTGAACGTAAATCCCTTCTTCTCATCGCGATCGGGCCGCGTAAATCCGCCCAAGGGGCGTCTCGTTAAAATCATATAACAATCCGCGCAGCTGGCACGCCGGGTTGCGCTTGTCGGACCTTGATAGGGACGTATTACTCGTTAAGCAGCCGGTCGCATTAAGGCCGCGACGTACACGCCGGTTCGCCGGTAATTAAAAGCGGAGCCATTCCCCGGTATCCGCACTTAACCATAAGCCGGCGAGGATCTCCTCGTTACACTAATCATTACTATCCGGGGAGAGAGCCGAGCGGGTTAGAAATAGCCAGGCGAGCCCGTGCGCGTAAACGCCGCCGGCCGCACACAGGGTGTCCCAATTCATCGAGGAGACATCCTGGATTCTACACGAGAAAACAATAGAGAAAATGGTTCCTACAAACATACGTCCTATTCAACCTTGTTTCAAAGTTATAGATTCTGTTTACCTTCATAAGAGGTAATCAAAATAAATATTCAAACACACTGTTTAATTTCTTGATGCCATGCAGAAGACTAATACTCTAAAAGTTCACATGAGAGATACTAACAAGAAAGTGTTTACTAAATAGAAAGCAAGGTTCTACGATAGATATTGAGGTCTCTTAGTAAATATTACGTCATTCTATAAGTAATGCTATAAGTAATGTTTTATATCTTATTTTGTAAGACGTCTTTGAGTATTTATTAATATTACCTAATATTACTAATAATCGAATAATATTTAGTATTCAATATTTGATAATATTTTACTTTGTAATAATGCTGTTTCGAAAACGGCATTAAATAGTTAAGTGAGAAATAGAAGAAGGTTATATAATACATAATGGCCTATAGCTGAGAATTAAGAAAAAACGTGAGTATTAATTTTGTATACTAGAAATTAGTATAACGTTAATAAGGAAGTGTTCTTAAAAGAGATACAAGGTTCTTCGACAGACAGGAAGGTCTATTAGTAAATGGAGGCATGCAATTGGTTTACTCATTATACCAACGTAAAACTCGTTGCAACTGGGGAACGAGGTCGAATAGTACATATAATCATATGAACTTTCCTTTATTGTTCTGACGTGTATAATTCATAGCCAACAGATCTCTATGATCCACTGTGACACCCAGTATATCTTCGAAGGGAAAGAACGGGCCGAAGACTCGTGGCCGCGGGTTCTTCCCCTTCTTTTCTCTCGGCTCGTCTTTTTTTTATGTCGAAGGGTCGGGTGAAATGAAACATGTTAACGGTATTGGCAACACGGAAAGGGTGCGCTTTGTGCGAAGGAATATGCGCCGGTTCAGGTCATTAATCGAGCAAAGGACTTTTATTTTATACTTTATCGACGGAACATTTTCGGTCGGTGCACACACGCGACGCGTCTTCTCGCCGGTAAAAGAGATCGTTCCGCCTAGAGATCCTGATTGGATATACCGAGTTAATGCTTTTTTACAATGCGCCGGTCACCTTGCACGCTTCACGATAAAGCAAACGGTGGAAGATCCTCTTTTTCTCTCGTTTTCGCATTCTTTTTTAGAACACTTGCAATGTGCTCGATAAGGACGTTTACTAGTTCCCGCGGAGTGTCTGATCGGTTTAGTGCGAGCCCTTGTCCTCTGACGATCGCGTAGACGCCATACTTTTTTATGGCTGATTTTGATATGGGTTTAATATGATGTAGGACTTGAACAAGTATTTCACGCGTAGTTTATTTTATATCGGAAATCGTTCGCGTTTGAGGGGCGACAACAACCTTTGGAGATGGGCTCGAAAATTTTAGTTGATCGAATATCTCGTACGTTACTCGGTGTATTGAAGACAAGTCGAAATATTGTAGTATCTCGTGGAAAAGCAGGTATGTCCCAGTTTTTATTAAGGATTGCTTTATTTTCGAAGCACGACTTGATAAGCTGATAAGAGAGGAACGAGAATATAGAACTCGTTACCATATTTATCTTTATATTCGCTTGAACGAGTGGGAATTTAATTATTATCACGAGAATATAAAGCGAGAAGCTTGAGATTTATTCTCCGAAGATAAAATCTTTATAAGCCTAAAAATAAGCAAGGTGAGAAAAAAAGAAACAGTGTGCGAGTGCAAAGTAGACCGAGTATGGCATTCCCGCGTAGAGCAGGAATAAACTCGGCACTGCTGTTCCCAAATAAGACGGGGATCGTAAAACATTATGATTTCGTGCACGCACGCGCACCGTTAATTAAGCACGCGCACATTTATGAGGTATGGTAACGTCGAATTGTTTTGGAGAAAATGAGTCGTAGAATCTAATGCCCGGCCTTTTTCCATTACCGCCGGTCGGCAACATAAAAGTTTATGTAACTCGTAAAATTTTCCCGCCATTACGTTCTGTTAATATTAGTAACGCGCGCATCCCGCTGTCCCCGGGAATGTAACTTAATAACCTGGGGTTGCGTTGCATAAACTCTGCCCTTTGCTCTACCCCTTTGCTCACAATCAAACGATAAAAGCGCCGTGAAACTTAATGAACACTTAATTCGTGTCTACTCGTTCAACCTTTACTTCGCTGGGATTCAAAATTAGTAGAATTAATCCTTAATACTCTACGGAATTCTTTATCCTTCAAATGTCGAAGCCTTAATATTATATGTCTCAGCGAAATCATATGAATTCGACTAATATTATAGAACACAATAATTAACGATTCAGTACCAGATAATTAATGATTTCTATCGATAACATTTCATTTCGCTAAAACATAAACACTTCCTTATTTTGTACCTGTTATTCTTATGTATAATTTCTAATGATCTATATCAAGCCATTCCTCAAGGCAGGAATTATGTATAATAAATAAATAAAATAATAATATAAATCTGAACGAAGGTATTCATTTTTTACCGCAGAAAACGCGAACACCTCCAGTGCAAATGGATCAGTCGCACGGAACAGACTGGGGGAAGAATTAAATGAGAACAAGAGCGGCCTGGCCAAACGCGGACAATTCGTCTAACGGTTGAATGTCAGATTACAACCTCGATATCAGACCTCCAGCAACCGTCGTTTTTCTAACGAACCCCTCGTATTACCAGGGACCTGTTAACGAGCTCGCGAAATGGGAACGCACCTTAATCTCGCTCGGTTTCTGATTAAAGGCTATGTTCTCCAGTCCTTAATTCACTAAAGAGCAGCAGAAAGTTCTTGAGCAAGTAGACGGCGGGTGGCCAAGAGACGCTACGAACCAGACACGGAGGAAGCAGAAGAGGGTCGGAACACCGAGAACAGGTGCGAGTTACCAGGATTGTACACACGGCGTGTCCGGTCCAGATGTATAGTCCCTTAGTTTCGGCGAAGAAATGGTACGGCGGAATTATAATCTTCCTCGGAGCCGTATGCGCACAAATTTCCTAATTGAGCGCGTTTCTTCCTTGAATTGCACTTCGGCGCCGATATTTTATAGGATATTCCCACTTCTATATAATTTCGTCCATATTGCAAAATGGATTATACTAAAGAACGAGTAAAATATGATGATTAAAATCTAATTATAACGAATCCGTAATAATGTACATATATCATTTGTTCACTGCTGATTAAATGTAACAGAAATCGTTACACGATGAAGGTAATTATATTGCATTTTCATTGTAACACGGGGCTGTTTAAAACCTAATTTGTCAAACATCTGTAGGAAACTGATATGTTTGCGCGCGGTACAGGTATTCGTCTGAAAATGGACGACAAATGAATTCAACATTATTTCGGGATTAAATCAGATTCATCAGTGTGATACTCGCAATATCGCAGTTGCTATTTTCTAAGATCTGTTAATCGTTACGTGAATATCTAAAAGATTTACTGCAACGATGCCTAAAAGAATTCAATACAAAGTACGTTAAAATTGCGCAAACTACATAGACTTCAACGTCAGAATTATCACCATCTAAGAAAATATCCAAAGTACATAAAGATCATTTTCTATAGCTTAAACCAAGAAACCTGAAATCCGTCATTTTCACAATGTCAGTTGTGCCAGTGTTAACCCATTTGAGACGGGCGGTTATAAATTTCTATTATCAGTTAGTAGCGAAGAACTATCTTACTATACCAGTCAGTAATCAAACTTAGCCATGTGCAAAAATTGAAACTTGTATTTCAAGCTAAAAAGTCTAACCCGCAATAAAGTCTGTCGAGGTGGCAAAAATTGAATAGTAACATTGGAAGCGATAATTTCGAGGCGATGTCTTCCGAAGACCATCTTAAAAAAAAGTCCCGGTCTCGAACGGGTTAAACAGCCGCTGAGGGATTCAATCAGGAGTCTCAATCCTGCACACGCGCGCAAGGGAGTCGCGGCAATAATATTCTCGGCCGGCTGCGGTGCATCATTTTATCGTGTTGCCTACGACGCCATTAAGTTCGCGACACCGGCATGCCTGCCGGCATGCAAACGCCTTGACTTCCATTACCGGGGACGGTACGCCGACTATTAAACAGAAATATCTCCCCGGGTCGGGTCCCTAACCCCCCGCGTCCTCCGAAACTCTCCGGGGAATCGGGGTTTCCACGGATTCGCTCGTGGAACGAGGGTCTCGAACGAGCGGGGAGTGGGCGGCGCGGGATCCTCAGGCCGCGTTTACACGCTCTGTAAGCAGTCTGCGAGGGAACCCAGCCCGCCCGTCTTACAGACGACGAAAGTCGTCGACGCTTGCATTTTGAGACGGCGCGTGCCTCACACTCCCGTTGCGTCGCGACGCGGGCGGACGAACGGCCTCGCAAAGGCGCGTCTACGGCGCGAGATTGCAAGAGGAGATATTCGGTAGGGCAGAGAGGGGAGCCCGGGATTTCATTAAGGAACACGGAAATTATTATTTTCTTTTCCGTCCCGTCAGACGGAAGAAGATTTTGGAGCTTCCCGGGAACCACCGCAGTCGATTTTCAAAGTGGATGGAGGCTAGATCATTCCTCTTAGATAAAACTTTCAGCGGGAGGATCTCGTAAGAGCTGGCCCGTCGTCTGAGCTTGCTAAGGAGTTAATATTCGAAGGAACCCGGGAACAACGTTATACGCATACAAATTTCCGCGCGTCGCCCTGGAAGACACGGAGCGTGTTGCCAGGATTTACATATTTTTGAAAAGGTGGGCGCACCGTGTCTTTGCATTTCATTAGAGCCGGCTCCTCATTTGCCCGTTAGAGAATACGAGGGAAAGAGAGGGAGCGAACGCGGACGGGAAATAGGTCGGCCGCGCGTCTGTGGGTCGTGTCGCGGGGACAGCGCGATGTCAAAGACAAAGAGACGCCTTGTCCGACGTGGAACACGCTTCAGTTGGTCGTAATGCCCCGCTAGGCACGTTTTGTGCTCTCCCTTAGACGACTTCCTCATTACCGGTACCGTCTCGAGAAACTCATTCGATCCTTTTATACCATTCGCTATTTTCTAAGCAATGCCGCGGCCTCGTTCTCGAATTAACGCGTCCAAGACTGGATCAACGTCTAGCGGAGTCTTGGGGGACACGTCCCGATATCTTCTTCCAAGTCCTGTGTATTTTATAAGTTGAATCTCATAAATTGTAGATTGGAATCCCTTTTATTGTTAGAGTTGCTGGGTGAGTTGCTAGAAAGTCTAAATGTCTTTGGTATGATAGAAGATAGGAGAAAATATGCAAGACAAAAGATGTAACTTTCGAGGGGTGGAATATGGTGATGCGATAGCCGACTGATTCTAAAGCCGTTTTGCTGACTCAACCTATTTTTTAAGCAGATCTCGCTTTATTATACAGTCAAAGAATCGAGGAAAGAGAACTTTTATGGCCTCCTAGTAGAACCTGAGTTCTGATTCATCAATCCCTATTCCCGCTTCTGTGCTACACCACAATTTTATGCACTTTTATGAAATGTAAATATGAAGAACACGATGAAACGTTTCTACTTCGATATTACCACATTCTATTGAAACTTTAAAAAGACGCTTATTCCCATTTCGTGTAAATTACCCCAACAAAACCTTTCATATGAAAATAAGCACACTCCACTTACCAGTGGATCTTGCATGACTCACACCTCTAAAACAAAACAGAACTGATCAACGTAAATAAACGAACCTTACCGAAAGAGATCGAACCGGTTCATCGCGAAACCCCGTTGAACGCGAGGGAAAAAGATGATTCCGTGAAATTCGATTCCGTGTAATTCATCGTCGCCGCTAGGGGCGCGCTGGAATTCCTCGGGTTCGCGGCATGCAATCAGGAAAGGGGTCACCTTTTCCCTAAACGACAGTCCCGACGTAATCATGGCCGGCGGATGCAATCGTTACGACGAGTGGATCGAGGCGAAGGGGTTGCCTCTGGGAGAGGGTGCAGTCAGGCGCAAGAAAGGCGGCTTGATTATGTAGCAAAAGGTGAGAGCTTTGAGCCGCCGTTGGAGCGGTCGGACGAACACCGAAAACACCGTGTCCACGTGTAATCACTGCTACGGCCCCGTGTCCCACTTCGGATGAAGCCCCGATGCTTTATGCTCCTTACGGATCAGTCACGGCGTTCCGCCGTCTCCTCTTCCTCTATTCAAGAGGTCTACAAGCCACCGGTGGACGCATCAGAAGGCTGGCTTTAGACTTTCGGCATCCAGCCCGGGCTTGATTAAGCTTCTGGCGAGGTGATGATGTCGCGAGTAGAACGCCCAGAGGTTGTCATCCCGTCCCTAAACTCTCCCGAACTCGTTGCTCCTTCGTTTCGTTCGCCAACCCCTCTCCTCTCCGCTCGTATCAACCCTTCCTAGTTGTCACCCTTGCTCCGGCAGTGCGCGTTTAATCATCGGTGTAGTGAAACTGTCGCGCGGCTGGAAATCCCACAATTCGGAAACGAGGCACCTTCGAAGACGCCACTGCGTCGACGTCTTCGCAGTAGGTTTTTAGGGGTTGGAAGATTGTTCTCATAAGCATTGAGAGTGTATTCTGTAGTATTATTGCCTTGTTCGCTTTTAATATAACAAATATATTGGAAATTCGAAGGCTAATTATATACTAACAAGGTATTAATCGAGAATATAGTAGAAAGGAGAATTAATGAGAGGTAAATTGCCAATTTAACGGATACGTGTATCTACGTTCAACGGATGGAAGCATTCGCAATGATGTCTTTAACGTTGAAATGTCTTCTTTTTCAATTCGTCGCAAGGATCGAAGAAGCTTACGGTAGAATTCGAGAGATTGAAATCCATATGCAAGCGTCGAATAGCATTTGCACGAGTGTACGAACCGTATGAACAAAAAATTAAGTGAATCCGTGAAGAATTTAGTATTTCGGTTAATCCCCAAAATTGTGTGGTGCATTATTTAAGAAAGAAGGGATCGAACTGACATACGGACGATACAAATAAACCATCGACCGGCAGTAACTGGAAACGATCGGTAATTCAATTCCTCTCACGTAAAGAGTAACTGTCTCGAGTAGAGCACGTTTCTTCTCCCCGATCACGATGAATCATTCAACGATAGGCCGGGTTCGTTCGCACCCGAAACGGAGTTGCGATTCCACGAAAGTGAAATCGAACCGCATTTCTCGGCCGAATCGCTGTGAAATATTTACACGATCATCGATTCCTTTTTTTAGCAAATAACATTTTGAGCGGGAGGAACAAGAAACCGGTACATCAGTATATACGGCGGCCGGTACAATTTACCGTGTTGAATTATTAATCGGCGAAGACTACCGGTTTCCCAGGGGTATCGACACCCCCTAACCTACGAAATTCGAGGTCCGTAATGGTACCTGCGAGGCGTGGTTAAAAATTCAACGGGCTGAGCCACCGCGACGCTTTTTATCTCATCAAATAGTAACGCGCGCCGCTGAACTGTTAGAACACAGAATCGTTTTCTCCCTCAACGTTCGCTGTATACTCGTAATCCTTCCTTGGAAAACGAAAATTAATGGTGGATGCACCAATACCGCTGTGTGCGAAGTTGCTGGAATTATTGATCATTCAATGAGGGCTCAATAATTATTAACTACCCACTTCTGCATTTAAGTATATTAAGCTTGAGTTTCGTTTTCTACTTCCAACCTTCTCCCTCAATTGAAAGGAGGCTTAATAAACGCTTATCGGTTTCGTTATATTATACTTATTTAATAGCATTCTGAAATTTGGAAGAACGTAACTACCGAATCACACATTAGAGAATTAGTTTCCACTTTTTGATCAATAATTACAATTGTATAATGTCAACTTCACAAACACTTAATTCTTACCTTCCTATAATATTCTATGTAAATGATTCCAATCCAAAAATTAGTGAATTATTTATAAGGAACGAATAAGAACATGATTTACAAAAATACTTAAGCTTATAAGAACGTTCGGAAGAGTCAATTAAATGAACTAAATTTATTGTAGATAATAAATGAACGTCTATCGAGCGATAGTCGAAGTTAATTTTACGAAAACTTCAGGACATCCATCGAAGCAATCTCATTCTATCGGTTTGGCTCCCCGCGAGCCAGAAACTCGTGCTCCGCGCGCCACCGTAAACGAAATCTACTCTGCTCTCGGAGTCGCGTCATATGGCTACCGACGTCACGCATAAAATTTTCGCGGGTTTGACGGTGCTAAAAGTGCCTTTCGCTGTCGATCGCCGCCGTAAGTTACTTTTTCTTAATGGAACCGTCACTCCACGCCCTTTTCGCGCGATCCGCCGTCGAAGATAGGATGGAAAGGAAGTGCGGCAGGAACAACGGAAAATGGAGAAACAGAATGGATACGCGGCTGTTCACCTTGCCCGTGTGCCAGAGCACACGTCGAAGGGAGAAACCGGATAAGAGAGAGAGAGAGAGAGAGAGAGAGGGATGGAGAGCGGACGGCAGAGACAGAGGGTATGGAAGAAACGAAAACCCGGGATTCAATCTGCATTCAATATTGATTTCAATCCGATATCGCGGATTTCAATTTTTGTGATTTACTTCTTACGCCGCCGGGACAAAAAAAACACTATCCGCGCGATGAGAAAGACTGGCTCGGGGAGATTTTCGAAAGTCAGCCCCAATGCATACCGATGTCGGCCGTCATCGATCAGAGCTTGATCCGTGAATAATTTTCAAGATCATCCGATTATAGGAGTGCCGTGAAAATTCCGCTGCGTGAGGCGAGCCACTCTCCAAAGTCGAGATATTTTGCGGAAGCCTCTTTATAAGGCTTCAAAAAATGAAATAATGTGTCGTTTTAGAAATGACTGATAAGAAAAGGGATAATTTGATTTTCAATCATAATTCGTTACAACTTGAAAAGATATTTTCCGGTGAGCCAATCATTAGCGAACCGACGAATTGCTTTACTTTAAAACGAAGTTCCTAGAAGAATATAATATGTGCATTAAATTATTATTTTATAAAATATTCTACAAATTTTTGGAACAAGGAAAGAAAATTTAAATTCTGTACGATTCTAACGAGATTAATATAATTTCAGGTATTACGTCCGTTGATCATTTGTAAGACCAAAGTTCCACGATCACAGTGCGAGAAGGTAGGTAATATGTTCCGAGATGTCCGTATCAATTACAGAAAGTCAATGAGACAGAAGAAATTCCTAACGACCGAAGTTCCAAGACATTGTTCGAGTTCGTGCAGGGGTGGCCGGCCGGTCTTCGACGCGATGATAACGAATCATCGATCCGATTTAGCGAGTGACGAACTTATCCGCGCAATATATTTCGCCAAATTACCCGTGACCGTGTTGCCGGGTGAATTGTAACGGTGACGTGGGCCTCGGCAACGAACAGAGGAGAACCGTGAGAGAGAACCGGCTCTTCCGTCAATTGAGTTTAACTTGAAACGAAGAAGAAACGCGGCGTTATAAGGAAAAGTTACGGAGCCGAGGCGGAATTTTTCTGATTCGCCGGGAAATGGAACAGAGAAATGATAGAAATGTTTCGTTTCCTCCGTACGTACTTCTACGGAGAAAGAAACGATCGTTTTTTTATTGGTAGAAGTCGCAATATAAAAATGATGCCTACCCAGGCAGCTCTTGCGCTTTTCGACATGGCTCACGTTGTAGTCGTGGTGTTGTCGCTGAGAAATGTTTATATCGCTTCGAGCTAACGATAAAATTATTAGAAGAATTATTAAAAAAGATAATAGAATGAAACAGATTCCAACAAAACATCTTTTTCTTCGTATTTCGATACGTGACATAACAGTGACGAATATTATTATATTCCAGCATCAAGCAGATTAACACCTACATCGTCAATTATGCAAACAGCAAGTTTCAGAGGGGTCGCAAAAACCTCGCAATCTATCAATCAGCATAGCCAGCACTCCGATAAAAACCGTTAAATCATTTCCGTGGAGCCAGCAAACAACACCTGCCATTTTCCTAATCGCACCCGGCGGTTACACTTTTCTTACAAAACGCGCGCCATTAAGACATTTCTTGCCCGCGTATCGCCGCGTCATCCTCGCACCCTAATCAAGGGATATCTCGCGGCAACGGAGTCGGCGGGATCGATACAAGCCAAGGGAATCCCGGCGCGGGAATGAATTTAGCACAAAAGCGGACGCCCTCGAACGGCGTCGAAACAATCGCGGATTATCACGGTTCGGCAGGCGGTTGAGCATGCCGGTGCCGCTCGCTTCTTTTCCCGTCCCGTCTCGTTCCGTTCCATGGTTTAACACGTTCATGTCGGCACTGCTTCACGTTTTGCTCCATCTAGCGGCGAAATTCTTAAAATTTTGGAAAGTATAGAAATTATTAATTAAGTATTAGGTCTACCGGAAAGTCCTCTCTGTTTCTGAATTAACCCTTGCCTTATAACAATGTGTCAAACTGATGGCGAAGATTTTCAACATGATTTAATAAACATAATTATTACTCGAGTCATTCGAATTTAAAGTAAATGTTATTCTTCTGTAATCAATTATTGCACTTAGGAGCGAACAGACATTGAATATACCTACAATCTTTCTCATTTTCCAATTATTTATTATTAATTACAAATTAGTTGTATCGGAGTTGATAAAGAAATCATAGGACAAGGGTATAAAAGAAATAATTTCCGATGCATTTATTAATGTTTACTGAACAATTTCATTGCCATCGTTACTAATGACTATAGAATCACTCATCCTTGGAAACTCACATTAGACAAAACTTTCCGATAGACCTAATAAGTTAATTTTCAACTATATGACAATTGTTTTCTATTTAACAAATTAGTTTAACGAACTACATATACCAGACCCTCGATTTACTAGAAAATCCGTTCTACGTAGGTTCGTTTTACGCGAACGAAAATCGTGTAAATGCAGCCTGCCAGTGTAAGAGAAAACAAAATATTGAAGAGAAAAGCTGGTATAAGTTTTAGAAATACATATATATTTCACATAGCTTAACAAAATAAATAATAATAATGACATTTTAGAAGACAAAAGTATATTTTATTCGCTGTTACTAAATTCAGATCGCGCGTAAAGACTATCGCGCAAATAGTGTTCCAATTTACCGCGTAGAAAAGAGGCTCGCGTGAAAAAAGTCCGCGTAAATCGAGAGTCAAGTGTAATTGACAGTATTTGCATGGCGCCCGATGGGACATCCAAGTGCGAGCTACCAGTGATACGCGCCGGCGTGAACGTGTTAATGCCAGTCTGGTGGCGAGGAGCGTTTTGCGCTCGCGACGCCGACGAGAACGCCCGGCCTGTATGGCTATTTGAACACTTTCGCCATAAATTCGCACGAGAGTGTACTCGAGGCTTGTTCGCGACGATCCTTCTTCTCCCTTGCGGGTTTCCCATTTTTTCTTGCTCCCTTCCGCCCCCGCTAAAGGCTGACGCGGCCTGTTTGTGCGGACGGTGCAGCGGAGTCGCGCCTTCCGGCCGATTCGAGGCTCGTTAGCACGACTCGAGTGCTCCGGAGTTTTAGCCCGGGTATTAGACCTTCGAAAACGCGGAGAGCCCGACGGAGAAAGGAGCGAGAGGGCGGGCGGGGAAAACGGGGGAGAGACGGAGACGACGAGAGGTGAGAGAACGGGAAACAAAGCGACAATAAGCAAGAGGCACGCTTGGTAATTAAAAAGTTAAGCTGGTAAGTAGCGATGGAATCGCGAGAGAGGGAGTACAAACACAGCTGACTCGAGGGCAACTGTCTAGAATGGGAAGAGCGCGCCTTCGCCGACACCGAATCGAGAATTTACTGGAGGAATGGAGCGGGGGTGTGGCTTGATGCTCTTCTTTGGGTGGAGGCAGCGCGCCGTGGAATATAATTATTGTAATTGTTAAGTAGTGTGCGGCTTTAATCGAGCGAATTGAGTGGAATTGCGGTCGGACCGTTGTTAGAGGAATTTGTGGGAAATTAGTATTGCATCGCTGGAATTGTGGAAACGCTTGTTACGTTTGTGGGCTGTTGTGGAACATAATGGAATAGTTTTATGCGTTTCAGAGTGTGTTTTGAACAAAAAACTTTCGAAACGCTGCATGCTTAGATGGTAGGTAGAAAACCGCGACGTTTTAACCGGTTTATTCGGCCAACGTACCTGGAAACTCACTTGACTTATCTGACCCGAAGGATTTTTGTTCTAGAGGATTTCTTCGATAATACCGATCAGCAAGGTCTTTTGATAATTCCTTCTAATTTGGAGGATTTTGAGCAGTGTTTTTAATTGAACTGGATACAAATTGCTATAATCTACTCAACAGATTCTCCTACGATATTGTCAGACTTGTGATAAAAATTGTACGTAGAATTTGAAAAATTTTAATGTTATTCACCTTCTTTTGAATATAAATTGAATATTAATTTTCTGTTATCAATTGCTAAGCTTTGGAATAAACGTAAGCATAGAACGAGCATCGAATTCTTTTTCCTTTTCCTGATAAACTATTAATGATAAAGTGGATTTATCGAAACAAGTAATATTCAATTCATATTTCAAAAAAAGTAAGTCACATTTAAATGTGACGAGTACAGTTTAAAATTTCCGTCCCGAGTCTGACACGATATTATAGGTCAAAGGGTTAATCATAAGAAATGAAAAAGAATGTTTAAGTCCTTCTTTTGCACAGGAGAAACGAAGAGTGAGAAATAGAATTCGCGATATGGCAAATGTAGGATGAATTCTTATTTCGATCCGGTTTGCCTCGGTGCACCCTATACAAAATGCAGAAAGCGGTGCGAAACTTTACCATCGATTTATAACTATCGCGTGGCTGTTAGAGGTCGGAAAAGTCGGCCGTTGAGGGCGCCGAACAAATTCATTTCGGCGAGAGTTGAAGTCGTGGACTGCCGGGAACGAAAAATCAGGCAAATGGGAAGTGTAAACAAGTTCGGTGAGCGGAGTGGGGAAAAAGGAAAGAGTAGCGACGGCGGCGGCGGCGTCACGAGATAAGGAGGATTCCGCGTAGGGAACCGTGAGAATTTTTCATCGCAACTTCCCCGGAATTTTGTTTGTCTTTTCTCTTTCCGGCCGGTGCGCCCCGCTGCTCCCGGCTTCGCCGTGATTATCCGGGGAACGGGATTTAAAACTGCGTTAGCGCGGACCCGCGGAGCACTCGTGCGCCATCGTAATCCATTTATTTACAAGTTTCCCGGAGAACACGGTCGCGCGTCTATATACGGGCGAAAGTAAAAGAAACGAGATCGGTCCCCGCGAAAAGTACTTTAAAGTAATATCCCCGCATCTGTGCCCGGGCGTTTCACGGGACTGGAACCGTACCCGGCCACGGTTAGTCAATATTAACCTATATTAAAACTTATCATCCGCTATAACGATAAATCTGACGGAAAGTTCCCCTACGGTTTTATTTCGGCACTAAACGTAGAGCGGAAAAGTTTTTGGGAAATAAAAATCGTACAAATATTTTGGCGTTATGAGGTGTTGTTGTACAGATTAAAAATGATCGTTCAGTTACGAGTATGAACACGCAGCATCAAACAATGGAAACTTGCACAAAGGAAATCGGCTCTTTTTAATTATTGGACAGTGGTAGGTTCCCTGTGGCATCTTACAATCTATAAAACATAAAAGTTTGTAACACTATAAAAATATTAAACAAAACAGGATCACGAGAATTATAATTCTGCTAAATATTGGTTTTTTAAACAAATTATATACAGTAGATTATAATTCTACAGATTTACCATTATTCTACAATTTTCAGTGGTCTTCGTGCTACCATTATCCATATCATTATAACCCAAAACTTCGTTCTATTCGAATTTCACGGAAGCTCATTTCATCTCGCGTTCGATTAGCGTTCAGCAAGCGAAACAATTTTGCATCTGAAACTCTCGTTGCCTCGACGGATTTCCAGGGGAGTCGTCGTTAAAGTAATCAATTCAGGATGAAAGTACGGGGAGCCTTTTCACGAATTCCAGCCCCGAGGAACAAGATTGTCACCGTCGCGTCGCCGACGGTGCAGAGCCCGTCCACGAATGTGGGCGGTCGCCGGCGCAGAAGAGCCTCATCAAACTGAAATTTCGCTGGGGTCTTATCCCAAATTCATCGTTGCAATAAACTCCGCGTTACAGCTTGTACACGACTAGTGCCTACCCGCCCCGGCAGCCGTGGGGATGCCGGCGCGGGCGAACGAGGCAAGGCGAGGCGAGAAAAGGGAAAGGGCGAAAGAAGACGGAGCCGGGGGTGGCGTTAGGGATAGAAATTCCGAAGGCAAAGCGGCGGTCCCGAAGTTATACAGAGTGGCCCGGCGTGAAATGTATATTTAATGCCATCATTCTGGAAAGCAACGGACCGGCCCGTTTATATTTCAGTGCTTGCCAGAATTGTTTGCTGCTTCTTCTTCGTCGCCGTCTTCTTCTTTTTCTTCCCTGCCACTCGATATCCACCCTCATCTTCTTCATGCTCGAACGTAAAAAATTGTTCAAGATCTTCTTGCAATTTGGCTGTTCGAGAATATCATTTTCTTGTTAAACTTTAAACTCAGGTACGTTGCGTTAAGAGATCATCAACGTTGCATTGATTGCGTTAGGTTGTTAGAAAGCTGTTTTATTAATATTGGGCTATGGAAGTAGAGAGGTTAATTCATCGTATGAGTCGAGATACCTTAAATTTCCGGGACCTTTATATTTCAGTACTGCTTTTTGCAACGGATTCTTTTGCTACGGAAATTGAAAAAATACGGAGATTTAAGAGTGGAAAGTTCGAACGGCAAAAATATCTCAATTTTGCGTCGAGGTACACTTGGCCCCAGATCGTAATAAGGGCAAGAAAAAAACACAAACCAGGAGTTTTTAATCATCGTTCGTATTCCCCAGTCGTTGGTTGCTCTTTAGAACGCCATTTTTCTAGGTCACCGCTGTACTCCAGCCGGGAAGACTTCAACCTTTACAAACTGCTGCAACTCCACCTCCTGAGTGAGCGTACTTGAATACTGTGCATCTTATCCTACACATTCTATTGTGTCATATTAAGCACATCTTATTTTCCTCCTTGCCTTAGAAAAGTTTCAGAAAACATTAGACAACTTTATTTTCAAGTTAGGTGTACAGTTACATCGTTATTCATCGATAAACATAAATTCATTCGACTGAAATCCGTCTCATAATTACAGTGTGCGTAGATATGTAAATTTACACATTCGATTTGTAATTTTCCAAAATGAACACTGAAGCAAAACTGATTTCCTCTGTTAGCAGTATTGCGATACAAAAGAAACTGAAAACGTTACTGAAGGGTATGGCCGAAGCAGAGAGAGGGTCAAAAGTGCCCTTGAGCCAAATTAAATCAACGAGGGACCGTTCGATAGCTTGCCAAGGGAAAACATTCTGTGCCAACTTCCAACCCTCTACCTTGATCGGGAGGCGAATTACAGGAAAAAATCAGATTTCCAGTTCTTTCCTACATTTCCCCCTTAATCGTGTGCAAAGGATTCTAAAAGAAAACTCATCAGCCTAATACAAACGCAACCCACACCTTCCATTATTCCTCTTATAAAAACAAAACCTTCTATACCGCAAAACATTCTTCCTCAACTATTAAACAATTCATCGCCGATTCAATTTAATTTAATTTAATCCTCCGATCCAATCACACTTTTCCATTAAACCTTCCATTTCGTCGCTCTCGACGCAACAAACGCGCAACCCCCATGGTTCATTCACAACGTGCCCCACCCGCTCAGCCAACGATAAATAATAAACAATATTAACGCGGTAGCGTACGCCTCACGTGTCACAACGGAGTCTCGCAGTAATTGGCCGCAGCAGCCCGGCCGATAAAATAATTTCGCCGGCAGGCGGGCGGGACACACAAATCAAAACGCGCCGGTCTGAATAATTCCGAGGACTCATTATTACTGCGTTCCCCGGGCATAAAAGACGCATAAATATTCTCCGGACAAGCCCGATACAATGGAATCCGGTCGGTCGGCCGGCGGAAGCTCTTCTGGCCGCAGCATCGGCACGCTGAGAGCGGCCGGTATCTCATCCGCGCGGGCTTTACAGCCGTGTAAATCCCACGGAGGGGTTTCTTAATACTTTACTGCCGTCATGTAAACGTAAAACCGCCACCGCGTCCAATCTACCGGAGTTGCAGTCGTCGCTCGGCTTCCGGCTGATGCGATGCGGTTATTCGGAGGCGTGGGTGGCGCGGCGCGGCGCGGGCATCCGGTCGGTATCGTGGATCTTGATCTCGTTCCCGGATTGGACGTTGTTTTATTGGCCGCACCGGTGTTTTATAGATTCCGATTTTCTCCAGTCCGCTGAAACCACTTGGGCTTCGCTTCTCCCTTTTCCTCTTCCGTCCTCTCGATCTCTATTACTCTCTCGTACGACCTTTACCCTTCCTACCTACAAAACCCTTCTTCCATCGGACCTGTGCTTCGCTCGAGCAACACCGACCCAGGTAACCGGCCTCAGTTTTCAGATCAACGACGGAACGATCTCTCTTCATCTAGCAGGGTCCGATCGATGCATACCAATCGCTCTTCTTTATCACCCGTCCGGAATCCTTCGCCGATTTTCATCCGTGACCTCTTTTGTCTTCGCTCGGCTACCGAAGAGCAACATCGGGTAAAGGGCAGAAACTGGTTTTCTCTGATTTTATGGTACCGCGTGGGTCTCCCGGGTGAATGATAAGAAGTAACAGGGGTCAAGGAGAATTTTTAGGGGGGGCTGCGGATAATCATTGATTCGTTGCATTTTGGTGGGTTTTGATATTCTGTTTTTGAAATTCGCCGCGGCAGGGGAATTTAGTTCGAATCAGGAGACAATATTCTTCTGCTATTTAACTTCTTCGGATTTAAAGAATAAACAGTGGAGTAAATACAAATTATAATTTGCTTATAGAAAAAGGTACTTCTTTTAAGTAAATTCTGTTTCTTGAAATACTAAGAAATCACTGATTGAAGGATAAAAGTATTGCGTGGAAGTCCGCGACAGTGAAGACTACGTGTCGCCAAGAGTCCAATCACAGTCCACCCCTCGATATACCTCCACGATTCTTATCGATTCCTCTTCTAATTCGTCCTGAAGTTTACAAAGTTACAACATTCGCGCAGGAAGAGCGTATCACGGTTCGGAATGATTTGTGCCACGTGTTTTCGCGAGCGTGGGCGCCGGAGCTTCTGCAACATGTACGAAGACCAAAGAACCCCCGTACGTCTATTCAAACCACGTACTATAACTCGCGCGGAACGTATGGGGGACGGGGGTCCCGGGTGTCCCTCAGGGCTGACGTACGGACTCGAAACTTTTCTTCCCCTTATGAAATTGTAATGCAGACACGGGATTAGCATGGGGCCATTGTCTCGCGCGCGGGGACAGGGAAATGCACACCGTTGCGTGACGCGTCGCAGGACACCGCGATGCTATCGGATCGATCCGGCCACCAGATAGATGGAATAAGGCTGTATTTCCTGCGCCCATTTTTGTCCCCTCTTCCGCCGCAGCGTTCGGTTTAAATCGACAAAATTAATGGAAACAACAACCGTCCCCCTTTTACAGGCAATTCGACAACACTCGAATGCTTCATTATGGAAATGGTCGATGAACGCAGTGCCCTTCAACGGTGAGCCAATCAGACTGAGATTATCCTAGATTCTCGGCGATTAGGTTTGATTGAATGAATAGTCATGGATCTACTGGACGCTACATGGAATGAAGGTGAAAGATTTTCTTCGGGAAAATCTTCAGATAGTAATCCTGGAACGTTATTGTACAACTTTACTCTTTCATCTGTACATAATTCTTAACGTTACATTAAACATACTTTTTTCTATAACCACTGGGTTCTATTTGTCTATGAAATTATTTTACGAAGATCTTCACACACCTTGAATACAAAGCGTTTCACTAATATCCACTTTACTAACGTTCAAGATAATCTACACAATTTTGAGCAATCGGTTGAACAAACATCGCTGGAAAACAAATCCTTCCAACTATCCCAACTCTCCACTTCCTAATCTCCTTTAATCCCAACCGAAAAAGAACCTACAGCTTACCGAAACCACTGAACAATCCCATCCAACGTTTCTCAGCTCCACCCACAACAAAATTCAAATTCACTCGTGTGCCCGACCCGAGCACCGAGCACCCTTAAAAAATTCAAGACCAGGAATGTCTTTGACGCTATCAATTTCCCGCGTTACGATTCATCGGGGTGGGTGGCGCGGCGTAGCTCTTTGCGATCCGGTCGCCCAGCGCCGTCCGCAATCACTATGCATGTATGTAAAACGCGGAATTGCATCAGGCCCGGCCGTGCTCGGCTTCTTACGTTTCTCAGGCCGCATTTTTTGCTTGCCAGTTCACCGCCGCGTAACAGTTCCCTCTGCGTCGGGGAAACACCCCTGGGGTTTGTCAGCGCGGCGGCGGGAAGGGGAGGAAGGGAGTCGGGATGGACGGTTCTGCGGCCTGGCCGAGCCTGCGCTAACGTTTTACGGCTACGTTACCACGCCGCTACCGCGAGTAAAATCGAAATCCCATTCCCGTTAATTCTCCACGGAATCGAACTCTGCGGTGGCAACACCAGGCCTCGCAATGGGATTTCATTGTAACTGCGCCCTGGCGGGCACCGTTGGCCGGCCAACTTTCGCGAATTTTTCATGGCTGCACCGCTCGCCGCGCGGGGCTGGCGGGATAACCGGTCCCCGAACCGCACCCCTCAAGCAAAGTATGCAAACTTTCGCGTGTACGTTTTTGCCCGCGTGTCTAGCGCGATTCGAGTAAGGGCCTAAGCACACGAGCGACATCGTCCCGTTGAAAGAACAAAAACGTAAAGTTCTCTTATCCCTTTTCTGTGAGACGGAGTAACTTTGTTTCTTTGTTACTACAAAACAATCGTTTGACAAGGACGGTGTGTTGAAAATTGCGGAAGGTATTTATGCAAATAATGAGAGGAACTGTGTAATGGCAGAGTGCAGAAAGTTGCGCAAATCTGTTCTTGTATCTTGTCTTTGATGAGAGAAGATAGAGCGAGACCTAGATTCGTGCTGACGACACATGCTTTATAAACTGAATGACATTTGATTGAAGCGAGACCAACCAAGAGTGGATTAAGATTCAATCGATAGTGTGCACCCAGCCTAAGCGTCCCGTTTTCGTGCGCAGCCGAAGACCATGTAACATTTGGAAATTTCGTGGTGAACTGGTACTGCGTTTCCCAACATTTGCATTTATTAACGACGTAACTACGATCGAACAAGGGAGAACGGTATTACTCGATCATTCTTACGCGGGGGATTTTAATTGCCGACCAACGCTGTTCCGTTTCATCTCCGGTGTGGGAAGATTGAAATTCAACTTCGGGCTATTGTGTTTGTAACTGATTATTGAGCGAGGAGCTTTAATGAGATTGCAGTAATTATGTAGGAAGGTTTCGATTTGATGATGCAGTCGAAAGAATTCTTAATACCTGTATTGAATGTTTAGAGTTGCCTTTTTATAATTAATGTGCCTGAACGCTCGTATAGTATTTATTATTTAAAAACTATTTAACCGGTAATCCATGTTGCGGAAGAAGCAATTAACATTTCGGATTCCAATCTGAAATCATTCTACCGTATATTCATTACGAACATTTTTTCCCTGCTTTATCGTCGTTAATTCTCTCGTCGCTGTTCCATCACCGTTCCAAACGTCAATTCCACTCGACTCGCGTCGAGCACTTATCATCAACAAATTTCCCCAGGTCCGTGCGAAATTCATAGGGGCAGGCGAGCAAGAAACGCGACACGTGAATTTTATTCACACTTCAATTTACCGCTCGCAGCGGCCCACGCGCGCGCGTACGCTGCGATAATAATTAAAGAAAAAAGGCTTCGCGTGAAACTCGATCCATTTCGACTGGGCGCCGGGAAAGGGGAGTGGAAAAATGGGGAAGGTAGGTGGGAAAGAATGAAACATGAGAGTTACCCCTTTTTTCCTGGCACCGGCCTCTGTTCAGTGATGGCGTTGTTCTCCGCTTTTAAATTATTTTTCGTGTCGTCACAATCGTCACATCTGGCCGAAGAGCCAGGACAGAGTACACAGGCTCGATCTTTCCCCACCCCTCCGCCGCTCTCATTTTTTCTCTCCCCACACAGCGCGTCGCATTCGGGGTGGTTTTCGGTTTCGCGACAGGTGGCACGGCCAACGATACGTTGCCAGAATAATTGCATTTTCGAATTGTCGTTTTCCACCCCGGGCCGTCTATGCCTGGGCGTCGTTTCAATGTTCTTTGTGCTCGACCATGGTGCCGGGCACCGAGAAAGACTCCTCCCCTTTTTTTTTGCTCTTCTTCGCGTCGAAACTTTTCCCCAGAGGAATCCGACCGGGATTCAATGGCTGATTTCAATGGACTGTGGGAGGTAAAGATACGTGAAAAGCTACTCTCTCGATGTACAGTCGATACCTTGAAAATCGGTTTTTTTTCTCTCCTCGGCAACCTTCCCGTGTTTTTTTTTCACTGCTTTCTCGTGGTCTGTCCTTCTTCGTTGCGTTGCGCGTCGCCGGATCATCGTCACGGAACGGTTGCACGAAAATGTTCCCCGGCCGATTCGCGTATCCCACCCGGCCCGGCGGGTAACACGCTTTTCAATTTATTGGCCGTGATCCACTTGAAATTTAATAACGACCCACGCGCTCGTTAACCCCGTTTGTCGTCAATGACTACGTGTCCTCCTTGTTCACGAGCGCGAATAGTCGCGATCCTGGGCCGGCTGGTCGCGGAACGCGCCCCGCCGGTTTTTTTCCTCTGCCACGTGAATTTCGTTATGGAGGGTGAAGCTGGCCGATCGTTCCGGAGGAAAAACCGTTCCTGTGTTTGAGCATTGACGAGATTTAACTCGTAATATTCCAATGCGAGATACCGCCACGCACTCGATACTCCATTGCAGGAAAATCAACGAGCGGCTCTCGTTCGACTACGCGTAAAAATGAATCGCGCGATGCACGGCGGGTCGGCCCGCCCGCTTGCCTTTTCCAGGGCGCACGAATTTTGTCAGTTGAAAGTTAACTGAGAAATATCGTTCCGCGAATGTAATTCTTTAACGTTAAAAGTACCGAACAATTTGAGTGACTTATTCTCAGGTTTTTATAAAAATTTGAACGATACGTTTCTTGAGATTTGGAGGGTCTCCTGGTTTTGTATTTGTACAAATACAGAAATTTAATTTAACACTAGAATGTGTTACTAATTAATATGTAATCTATATAAAAGTTGTAACAATAGATTATTTTCAGTTTCTTCAGATATTCATTGTAGTATTCAATTGAAACTATTTATTTACAATATCATTTCAAAACAAACAATCGAAACCAGTCATTCTGACTGATACGGTAGTTCTTGTGTTACAATTCGCGAAATCGTCCTGATTATAAAAATACTTACAAAATTAAATTTTAAAATGGGTGAATTTGACCCGTCCGGTAGTTTCAGTGTTAAATGCTTCCTATGGAGCAAATAAACCTCGTTAACATTCGTATGGCACTAAAAATATCGAATTACGAAAAATAACAAGATGTTCATTTGTACTTCAAATTACATGCGCAAATTTACACTTTATACAAATAAGGTGAAATGTAATATTTTAAATAAAATTTGGACCCATTTAGAAGCTACATACGAATCAATTCGAGTAACTTGTATTTTTAAACGAATGTTTATTATAATTCAATTATACAATGATATTTAATATCTCGTATGTTTATATTCGATGTTCCTATAATTTATGCGATCATACGGATAAATCCTAGTACAAAAAGAAGACTGGAAAGTGCCGCAATCTAATTATTATCGAATACCAGCTGGATTTCTATATTGGTAGCAATATCCCGATGCAATTCATCGAAACTACAAATCGAAAGTCAGACACGCTGGCCGTCCGAGATAACCCATTATCGAGCACCGGTCCGATCGTGGACAAAAGGGGAGGGCAGGGACGAAGATGGCGGAAAGAAGTGGCGGAATGAAGGTTAATGGCAATTCCGATCGAGGCGTTTCGAGTAACGGAAGGAAAAGGAGACAAAAGGAGGAGAGAGGTCCACGGGATCGGATTTCGGTCTTCGTAAAAACCATTGCAGCAGACCGAACGGAAGTGGCGGTACGGCCGGCCATCTCTCCCGAGCCTTGCGATCGGTTCGAGAGGGTTAAAAAGCAATTTTCCTTTCCCGGCAGACCCAACAATCGAGCTGCAGTTGACCACCAGCCTGGCTAACATCGCCGACACCGACGTCGACCCCGACAAAGCAATTCCAATTCAATCTGAACGAACGAACCGGTCGTATCCGGTTGAAAACGAACGCCGTTAGGCCATGCTTTTGCGCTCCTGAATGGGATACCCACCTGTGCGCGCGAAAAATTTAACAAGACTGATCGAGTGACGTTCCATAGAGTACGGGAAATGGGATAACAAAGGAGATAAGCGTTGAATTAAGTACGCGATTAATCGGAACGCTTCGTTGCCGGGAACTCTTTGACCTCTGATGAAGTTGTGTGCAGTTAGCAGTTCGTGGAGTTCACTTTACAAAGGTTTTTTCAGTGAAAGTTTATTCAATCGGAACGTTAAGTTCTTAGCAATTGAAGAAACGTATTAGAATGTAATACATACTCATGTATTTTTAAGTATGGATAGAGAATTTAACATCAATTTGCAGTAGTTGATCTTAACAGTAACTTCCTCGTGTATTAGAGCTATATAACTTAGAAACGCTTTAACGTTAGTAAAGATGCTATAATACTTCTACTTAAATATTTTTGTCCCTCAGATAAGTCAATTGCCCGAAATATCCCCACAACAAATTTTAAACCACCTTATTTTGCAAACTAGTGTACGGTTTCTAAAGAACAAGAGGGAATGCAATGGGAAAAAATAAGAGTTAAACACTGAAATTCTCGTTCGTTTCATGCTCGCATGAAAACCGCCATCTGAAAAGGCTCCGCGAAATGTCACGGGATTTCAACGCGCGAATCCATTTTCGCCGGGCGTGCATTAAGCCCGACGTGGATTGTTCGATACGGCACGGCACAGACGAGCCGGTGTATCCGGCCGAAGTGAAAGAAAAGCCGTCGGTAAAAGAGTGCGTCGGAAAAAATCGGGGCACGCACGGTTCTTCCACAATAGATCGCTTAGCGGTCAGAGAGCCGGGAAGCGAAAACGGCAGCCAGAAAAGGGGACGAGATGGAAAGAGAGAGAGCGAGTCGTCAGCTGTCGCGATGATGCAGACGACGTTTCCACCAACGTGATTGACAGTTTTATAGGGAACACCGAAGAACGTTTTCGGATTTACGGCTAGGGGACCGTGTACCACCATCGAACCGAGGCCTAGGGTGGAGTCAAACGTTACGCGACGTTTGATGCTAATCGAACCGTGATGCTGCGACAGAAGGCGGTTTCGGGACGCTGCCGACCCTGTTCGCCCGTTGAAATGGAAGAAGAACTACATAGAGTTCACGGAATCACGTTGGTAGCTCTCCATCACGAGATGTGAAACTCGGCGCGGTGATGTATCTTTTAATTGCATCCTCTTGAGTAACCCACTTTGGGATAACTGTGTTTTCTAAGCAGAAGAAATCTTAATAACCACTTTTTACACTTGCTCTGGCAAATCATATTTCTTCACATGTTAGAAAGGAGCTTCGAAAGCTTAACATTTTTACCGACAATGCGTTGTAACTAAATCGAAATGTAAGAATTAAAAGTAATATAAAATTGATATCTTATACATTCCTACGATTAATATCGACCATTGCGTATTAGTTACTCTCGTGTTTCTCAAAAGTAAACTCAATTCCATATTACTTACTCAGTTACGTTATTCAATAAAATATCGTTTAATTAATCTCTCGAACTGAAATGACGAGTCTCACTCGCACGTGCTCTCAATGGAAAACTAGATTTCGAAAATTATTTTACAAACGTGCTGTATCGTAAATAAAATAATTTTCTTATTTTCAGAAAT
The DNA here is from genome assembly GCF_051020985.1 of Nomia melanderi. Taxonomy (NCBI): domain Eukaryota; kingdom Metazoa; phylum Arthropoda; class Insecta; order Hymenoptera; family Halictidae; genus Nomia; species Nomia melanderi. The sequence continues at coordinate 10,513,208 of NC_135008.1, forward strand.
AAACTTAATTGAAGCTTAATATTTCAATTTTCTTTGAAGTAATCGTGTTCACAGGGTTGCGACAAAATTGAACAGCGTAAGTAGGAACGTTTGATTCAAAATGAATCGTCAGGCAAGGGGTATCTTCTTTTGTCGTTTCAACGCAGTCTGAATGAAAGGAAAACAATGGATTTTCTTCGTTGCTTATTGAAACTACTTCGATGATAGATTTAAGAACACTCACCTCGCAGTTCGAGTGGCTGATGTTGCTCAGATTCAGCCTGAACACCTTGTCCCTGGAACAGAAAGGTACCGTGTGAACGTTATTCGATAGACAGCAACAATACGTGTTAAACGGGCAGCGGTAGGGGGCTAGCCGAAAGCTCGAGATGTAAATTTTCATTCCGTACGCCTGAGAGATATATTACGCCAGCTGACTCGGCCTTGCCTTATCTATCCACGGTTATGTATGGTTCCGCACGAGCCCCGGCACTTTGCTTACGACGTTCTGGGGCCCAGTGACTGCTCGCAAACGCCACGGAATTTCTATGAGCATCGAAGGGGAAGGGAATCTTTATCCGCCCCCTCTCGCCCATCCTCGCAACCCTCGCACGCAGGTTCTCTTTCCCGACGCGGACTTTCTTCGTTTCCGTGCTTTCCATCTGCTTGTATTAGGATTTCTCAGTTCGAGGCACAATCCCGCGTCTCGTTCGAGATCATCCGTTGAATAAAATATACTGGGTGATTCGTGTAAACTGAATCATTACGATGCTATTTGAATTCGTTCATATTCGAAGATAGTATTCATGTAAAATATCTCTCGAATAAACTTATTTTCTTTGAAACAGTTTATTTGTTGTTTGCGTTTAATTAATATGTAATTAATAATAATAAATTAATGACGATAATTAAATAATTAACATTAGTATCCAAGACGCATATTCTTTTTGCGGTTTGAAACAGTGTTTTACTTTAAACTTAATTTGATTTATAGATAAGTTTTGCAATAATTGAGATGTAATTGTATATAATGGTCCAGATTGAATTAAAAGAAGGATCTAAGAACTCGTATTTCACAATGTTCTCTTAACGAAAATAATACTTCGATCTACCTTCAAAGTATAAGGAGTTATAGTAAAAGTTCAAATGAGGAATTTTACGCAAAACGTAAAATCCTCTAACACAAAATATTTGAATCGCGTTATAGAGAATTCTACTATAATTACATTGCAATAAAGAATGCTCCTCACTTGACATAGAAAGATTATAAAGTTTCATATATAATATTAAACTTTGTATAATGCCTCAACCTACTTATGAAATATTGAAACAAGACAGCGTTGTTTCCTATTTTATGTGCGTTTTCTCATTGAACAGTTTCAAAGAATGTCGTCTGCATCTGATGAAGAAATATTGAATATTTCTAGTGAAAAACTTTCGAGGGCAAAGGATTAGTCGTCTTCAGAATTTCCGGATATTTACCCGATCCGCACCTCCCGAGTGAAGCACCGAGCGTCTTCGCGCGGGAAACAGGAATCTGGGTCGATCGAACGTCGAAGCCGGTTCAATTACACGGCACCGCGAGGTATCTTTAATTTTCCGACGCGTGTCTTGACCTAGCCGTTACAAATTCCAAGAAGATCCCCGACACGCGAATTTCCCAAGAGCAAGGAACTCCTTTTCGTTTGACCCGGAAACAGGATACTGAAAAGAGCGATCGTTCCGGAGGATCTCGAGGAAAAATGACGGGAGATTCGCTAATTGGCGAAAAATCTGAAGAACCATGCTCGGGAAAGCTAATCGCGATATTTCCGCGGTGATTCGACATTTTAAATGCGAACGGTGGTTCGAGTGGAACGAAACGGCGCGCGTCGGGGCGAGTCATGGCTGCTCGTAAATCGAATCTGCATAGTTTTTGAAGCGTTTCGCAACATTAACGCCGTTGCCGCGCATAATTTTCTTTCGATAACCATTCGTCACTGAGCTTCAATAGAAACGGGCGATCGAATGGAATTTCAGGGGTGAGGAACAGTGGAGGAGGGAAAAAAAAACAGTGAAGAGGAATGGAAAAAGAGGTGGGAAGACAAGGGGGAATGGAAAAGGCGGGAAACGAGACCGTTCTTTCGCCCTTCGAGGCTTTCCTTCCTCATTCATCCTGTGCACGCCGCCGTGAAAAAGTAAATAGCGACGTGGAAAAACAAATCCGTACTTTGGAATCCAGCCGCGTCGAGTTAGTTCTCGCTCTGAAGAACTTTTCCGGGGGGTTGAGCAGGTGGATGGGCAGGGCGGGGTTGTGTACGTGCAGGCGCGTCGTACCGGGGGCCGGAACGGGAAGAAAAAATTTTGTACGAAAGCAATTTGCGGAGGTGATCGATGGCGGCGGGTACGCGACCGTAAAGTCATCCTGTTTTCGATTTAAAAAAAACCGCCCAGTCAGCTTCGGAATGATTGTTCCCGGCATTTTCTATGATTCCGTGAGGAATTCTACGTTTTTCTCTTGCCCTCGCGTTAAACTCCGCGTATTTATTGTTGTATAAGATAGGTATATTATCCTGATTAATTCCTTCACTTATGTTCTCTTGCATAACTGCGCTCGTAATAACTTACTTTGACAATAATCGTTTACTAGAGACGAAGGAGAATTCTGCATTCATCTGTATCTACGCTTACTTTAAAGTTTAACGACTGATAAGAGAAATATAATGTTTAATTTAAACTCAGAAGAAATGAGATTCAATGGCTTTCGTTAATTTCTATTTAAGATCTTCGCCACGAGTCTGATGCGATATTATAAGGCAGGGAATTAACAAGATTGAGTTTATTTAATTTAGTTTATTTAATTATTTGAGTTTATTTAATTTATTTAAAAATGCAAGATTCCACTACTTGTTGTTTGTATGTTCTATACCATTTAATTTGAGACCTGTTGATATGCTTCTGTTCGAGATGAAAAATGCAGAAAAACGAGTTAGTTATTTATAGAAGTTATTCGTGTAATTCAAGAGTTAATCTTATTAGAAACATGTGAGACTCTCATTCATAAGTAACATAATAATTCATTCGACTTTTGAAGTCTCTTAAATACTGAAAACAGACGAGATATTTCCAGTGGTAAATTGTAGCAGGACATCTTCGGGTAAAGTTCCGAATAACGGTGTGACCGCAACGACGCTTTAAATAGAGATGAAAAGGAACCAGATGAAATCCGGAAAAACGTATGCATATGCCTCGGCGGTCGCGCACAACAGACAACTCTGACTATCCGATGCATTATCCAACGCGTCCAGATCCACCCCCATTTAACCCCTTACATTTTCGATGATAAGACACTCGGTGAAAGACAAACCGGGAAAAAGGCAAAGTTGATATTTACGCGACGAACGTTTCTCGGAAAATAATAAAGTCGTGCGGCAGCTTAACATAATGAAAACGATGTTAATAATTCCGACAATGAATCTTCTTGCAGAATAGATTTACGGACGTTCATTGAAGAGAGTATTCTGTTGTTTTTAGCAAAATGGATATCCGTTCATTTCCATCTTAGAAATTACGGATTTAAATATAAACTATTGGTAATTATACATATTCACGTAATTACATCAATCAAAGCCGACGTAAACGCTTACCAAATAATGTTTATAAAATACAGTATGCGACAAATCGACGGGTTCGGTAAACCTGTGTTAATGTTAGCGATAATTTATATTTCACGACGTGGCACAGACGCAACCGATTATCGCTTTTTTAATCGGAAATGGAACATGTTAAGTATTCAATTACACAGAGAGAATATTAGATTTTCTCTTGGTTTCACGCATGGATTAACGAAATCAATTCTCCATGATTAATTCCTTGTCATTTAAACGTCGTCCTCGGGTTTTATTTTATTAAATGAAAACGAAATGTCCTCTGCTTAATCGTGACATCGTAACCTGTGAGACGTGAATGAATTTAATTCCGCAGCCGTGAAAGTGCGGTCGAGACGATATTTGCAAAGGGAAGTATTCAGATCCGGTTTGAAACAGTAATTACAATTATACTGTGATATCTGACTCTCCAGAATGATAAACGGCTATTAAATTTCAATGGGCAGGCCGTATCGCGCCGTATCAATTGCTAAAACGGTCAGATCTGACCACGCATAAAATCTAATCACATACGTTGGGTCCCCGATTGATTCGCTAAATGCGTTTACCGTGTTGCAGGATCGAGCCAGCGTTTCCGCCTGTTTAATTATGTAAACCATAGTGGAATTGAAATTTTCTGTTGACATTGTTTCTCCGTTTGGCCCTCGTGAAGTTTATCGCTCGTGCTCGTCACGTTAAATTTTGCCGCGAAAACTTTCTATCCGCGTCGCGCTTTATTTTTAATCGTACATTATACCGCGGTGAATTTACAACGCTTCGGTTTATAGCAGCCAGCTTTCTCTTCTCTCTTATTGGAATTTTTAATTTTGCGTCTCGTTTACCATTTAAGTGCCACCCGCGGTGCAACTAAATTACGTACATTTCTTTTGTTACGATTTTCCTTTCCCCTTACGATTATTTGAAGCCTCGTATTATTTTAATCAGCGACAAATAAGCTTCGGATGGTAAAATATTTTTACAATTTTACTTTGAGAATCGACTCTCTGAAAACTGAATCCTCGAATCACTGATTGTTCGGTGCCACTTGCAAGGTTACGTTACAGAAAGAATATATGTAGAATTAGTTTAAAACGCTTCTAATAAAGTGTGAAAACATTGGCGCCATCAAATGGTACAAGCACCTCTAAAGTTATTAAAACAGCGTTCAAGTCTACGTCGCCGCGAACCGTCGCGCAGAAAAATGATTACGGTAAGAAGCCTCTGAAAGTATTACGCGGGTAAACTAATCTACACGATGCATAGAGTGCATTAACATCGCGCTACGTCAACATTCTATTACCCGTCGCGTTCGTGTTTATTACCGAGATCAGTCTAATCGATGCGCTCCTTTAACGGCGTCACGCTATCGGCGGCCGAAGCGGGCGATACGGCGTCGCAATTTCGAGCACTTCTTGCCAAGAAAACCTCATCCGCCACTCATTGCCCCCATAAACTCTTATCTCGTCCGCTATCGATATGCAAAAAGCGAATACACCCGAATCCATTGTATAAAATATAGTCCATAAAAACGGATAAGAGTGAGGAGAAGCGAAGAGAAAAAGGGTCCGCTAGGAAATAATGAAACAACGAGGGGTTCGGAGCGGGAAAGAAAGAGACCGTAGCCCCGGCGACGGATAATTTCCATGAAATCGTGGAAAAAGGTGGTGGAAAGCCCGTAGGGTGCCCAATAATATAATTCTTGCCGCTCGTCCCATAATCCGCCGTTCTACCAGCGGCACGAATATCTTTTCGGGACAAGGGTGCGTGCTACGTGTTTCACGAAAGATTCTCGTGTCACTCCGCCATTATGTCGGGGACCGGGTCCGCGTCGATACCGCCGGAACACCGGTTCTCTCTCCTTGTATTTTCTTGTATCTTTTTCCTCCATTTTTTTTCTCGCTCGACCGGTAGCCTCGCCATCGACCCACGGCTTGATAATTGGAAGCGTTCAATTAGCGTACCTTAATTGTGGAGGGAACCGCAACGCGGCCGCCGATTCTCGAACTACAATTAATGGGTATCACCTTTCTAATTAACGAGGAACGATGCTCGCACGTAGTATCGATCGGCACCGGCGATACCGCGAGTAAAAAGGGGGAATCATAAAGGACGATGAACGGCGGAGGGGGGCGGGCAGCGAATCCAGACGGGATACGGCTAGAAACATGTACATAGAGCGTGTTCGTCGAACGATTCGCGTGGACGAGGAAGCGTGATCGCCGCCACTTATCACCATCAACGACGATCTGTAACGTGCGTCGATTACACGCCGTTTCGCCTCTCTTTCTCTCTTTTTTCCTCTCCTTCCCTCTCACCAACTTTCCGTTCTTCTCCACGGTTCGCCGTTCTTTTTTTCCAGCGTACCGCACTTTTTTCTCTGATCGCTGCTCCCTTCGTTACCTTTTTTCCGTGCCCTCTCGCCGCGGCAACAATGGCCCGCAACGCTTCGGTTTAGATTCTTACGCGCCCGCGCGCGATAAAAATTTATTATCGGCCGCGTTCCACGGTAGGCAAGAGGTCGGGGTATTATCGAGCAATTCGTTTTGACGTATCGATTTAACTCCGACGGTGGCTCACTCGGTACCTCGCCTCGCCCCGTTCGTCCATTATTCCACGCGGATACGTTTATCCCTTTTATTTTCCATTCGATCGACACGGGTATTAGACCCGTTCCGGTTGTTTTTATGAAATTTCGAGCCGCCCGCAAAGAGATGTTATTTTTTCCTCTGTCCGCGGAGCCCGCGGGTAACGCGCCCGGTTCAGCGGAATCGCCGCTTCGCGGGGAACGTTAATTTGTCTTTTAAAATTTTTACTACCTTCGTTTTCCCCTTTTATTCTCTTCCCGTTCTCTACCCTTTTTTAGCTTCTCGTGGAGTGTTTTTCGCGTTCGATTAAAATCGACTCCGCGAGCGATTTGCTGATTGTTATTAGACTGCGGATTTTTCGTGCGTTTGTCGGAAATTTGATAGTTCAATGTTCTACGGAGCGCACGCGTAAACCGCTTAATGTCATTGATTTATCTAAATTCGGTAGTATGTTTTACTTTTTCTCAGTAGAAAGGAAGCTTCCATTGCGAGGAATTAAACAGCAACAATTATATATTGATAATGAAATGGAAACATGAGTAATGTTCGACTTGAAATTCGCATATAACGTTGCACACCGAGAAAATTTCTCCATTAAGGGATTGAGATATATATATAAAATAGTCAAGGTATAATGCTGTTTATAATGCGTACTAGGAGAAACCGTCTTCCATCGTAATTCGATCTTTGTATTCTCATGTTCTTAACAGTTTTCATTCGCGTAATGATCCGCAGTATAGTTACTGCGAATAAACGGAGAATTGCAGCCGTGGCGTTAGCGGGATCCGCGCGCGTTAATTGTTACTGGAACCTACGTTAGTTAACAACGGGGTCACTAAAGGCAATCCGCGCGTTATCGAATTAATACTGGATTCCGTAATCCGACGAAGCTAGTTAACGCCGTCGATATTCATCTCGGGCAACTGTAAATTGTTTCCAACGTGACGCGCGTCAAGTACAAAACAGGAAATATCCAATTAGAAGTTTGCAAAGGGAGGGAACGAAAAAATACCGACGGAGTCGGAAAACTACATGAATTGAAATGTTTGTCGAATTTCCGCAAGCTTTGACGCATGAAGGGTCTGATAACCGACAATCGACAAGCACGAAGGTACTTCCAATTGAAATATTCTACATTGTCTACAAAATAATTGAACGTGCTGTAATATTCATTGCAAACACGAAATTATTTACAGTCTTTTTAATACTCCCCAAAACAGTCTCAAAATAACACCGCAAAAGAAACAGTAATCATTCAATGTAACTAGAAATAGTGCCGAACGCAATTAAATACTAGAAAATTCAATTTGCAGATTTCTCCGTGAGGCTGACCCGACATTGTAACGAGGTTAAGCAAAATAAGCGCGGGGAAAATCGCAAGGAGGCAACGAGAATGGTTGAATTCCACGTGACAATGAATTTCAACGCGCATATTCTCGCGACAGGCAGTGAAGCAGGGGGAGAGGGATGAAACGAGATTACCGGGGAATATAAATCGGATAAGGGTGACAGCGGGGTAAGAAATGACAATTGCGTAAGATGCTTCTGCTTTTAGAGCGGCTTCGTTCGTTTCTGTAATGAAATAAGCCCACCATATGGAAAGCAAGTGAGGAGGATAAGGCTGGTGGAGACGACTTCCAGTTAAACTGCATTTTCCGACGGGTGAGGGTGGTTCAATTTTAACATTTCCTGTTTTCTGGCTTCGTTCTATGGCCTCGTTCCGCGGCGCTCGTTTCTCCATACCCGTCCGCGTACAGTCAACCACCTCTCGCCACCCCCTTCAACCTACCCCCGTAATATCGGATTCCGATAAGAATTCCGCGCAAAAGGAAAACGATCCCGACATTCCTTTTCCGATGATGTGAAACGATTAAGCTCTATGATCTTCGAGCGAACGCGGCTCAATGATGTGACTCTCAATTTCAGAGACGAGAGGGTGGCCGGGTGTAATTTAATTAAAGGCTGAAATAAAATGCTGCGCGTTAGCGGCGCGCGAGGCTCGAGGGCCTCGATCCTGCGCACCCCAAAGGAAACGCCGAGAGGTTGCCGTTCGAGTTTCTATCTGTTGCATTTTTCAAAAGGCGGGCGCGGGGAGGGGCACGACGTCCGTGCATAACGCACCAAACAATTGCTGCTCTTTGCTCGATTCCCACGATCGCTTTGATCTCCTCTTTAATCCGCCCGCGAGCGAATTGATGCGGGATTTTAATTGTGGATACAGAATTGTGCGGAGGGTAACTAATGCCAAAGTGTATTTCTTTTATTGTTAAATGCTTCGCGAGGAGAGCAATGCGCCTGGAACAGATTGCCGTGCTGCTTTTTTCTGTTCATCATTTCGGAAATGTAATATTTAAGCTACTTGTTGCGGACGTTTATTATGGGTACAATTGACTGTATCGATTAAATTAAAAACTCTAGTACAGTAAGGTTTTATTTTCTTCTTTACGGAAACCATTTATGGAGCTATGTAATAAGTTTCTATTTGGTTTCTCGAATTCGAATACGCATACGTGTACGCGAAATGTACGTGCAAATGATTAAAATTGCCTCCAGGAAACGCGTAATTAAATTTTTTCTCTCGTATAATCAACGTTTTATGTGCAATCATGGTTTGTGTAAAGGAGTAAGTGTTTTTTACTGAAACAGAAGGTTTCTGCTTTTATGAACAGAAATAAGAATGGAAATAAATGAGTGCGTAAAGTAACTTGTTTTATTTTAAAGCGTAATTGGTCTCCAATATAATAACAGAATCGAAATACCTGAAAATTTGTGTACGATAACGTATATGGAATGAAACGAAAAGTATTTTGTCTGCGAATTTATACGGACAAAGGCATAATTAGAGGAAAATGGCATTCCTAATTTGCCGCGAATACTTGAAGCAGAAAATTTCGATATTGCAAGCCTCACGGTCCGCCGGCGTAGCGAGATCAATGCAGCGTGAAAGTAAATTTATCGAGCGACTAAATTTAACAGTTTGTTTAGCCGAACGCTTTGAAATTCAATATCCATCGGCTATATCGGAATTACCTTTTAGATTAGCATAATACTATATTATTGAAAGCCGCCGCGATTAAACCTTCATTGCCCTGGTTACTATTTGGCAAATGGAAACTGCGGCCACCGATAAACCCAACAAATATAAATGAAATGAATTGTTCTTGCTAGCGTCATTCATTCGATCCCGATGATTACGACTGTAACCCGAGCGAAGCGCAACACAATGCACATGAAACGATCCTAATTATCGAAGGATTCATTACACCGATTTGACAATTTCTAACAAAGCTGTCAATGTTTGACGTATTTAGCGACTTTCCATCGTCAAATTATACATTTCACAGCAATTTCATTCGCAGACTGTTTTGAAATTGATAAACTGACAAGCGTAGAAATTAATTTCCATAACTACAAGCGGAAGATTCGATAATAATGTGGACAAAAGCTTTTGAACCATTAATACGTTAATCATTAAATTCATAAAGATATTGTAATTCATATGAAAATTGCAAATACAAATCAAACTGCTGTAGAAATTCTATATTTACCTAAACATCAACTACTTCATTGATTTACAATGTTAGCTAATATAGAATTCGTGATTGTCAAATATTTATTGTTTGAGGATACGTTCTGACGATATACTCATCATCGAAGACAATACAACTGACATAATTTCTCCTGTCACAATAGATATATCAGGCAGCCGTTGTTACTACATCGTATAAGAGTCATCCGGCTTGTGTATCCACTGGCTTTCAGACGTTGCCCTAGCTGCCTCTCCGTTGCTAGAACCACATAGCATTTTGCTGGCATTTACCAAATTAAGAAGGGAGCATCACAAAGGAAAACGCTAGTGAATGGCCTGGCGGGATAGTGACGCGGGGCAAGGGAAAGGTTGGAACCGAATCAAGAAATAATACTTCTGTAGTAATGATGCCTAGAGCCCGCCCTTCAGAATCTCTGCCCGACCCATGAACCACCAACTCCCCTTTTGCTCTTCGTTTTGAAGAAGTAACGATTCAAGAGGATTTTATTAAGAGTAACGGTAAGAGATTTTTAGGCTGATTATGTGAAGAAGGAGAACACCGAGCGGACGTAAGAGATTAAATTGCCAGATTGAGATGATTGTATACGTTCCTTGGGTATGTACATTACGGGGGATTCGAGAAGAATCAAATATGTAAAACGAACTGAAAAGTGAAACGTTTTTTTTCACAGTTCATTTCGTAATTCGTCAATCATAGCTATTATTTTTTAAGTATGAAATATTGATTTGTTAAGAAAATATATTTGAATTTGTACTTTTATTGCTTTCATTTTAGTTAGGTAAGACCACTGGAAACTGTCAGTATTCCTGTTTATTGTCACAACATCAATAATTTCAATACTCAAGTATCTAGAAAATAATTTTAGAGGCTCAATATTAAAATTATCTGAGTAATGCAAATTCATCGATCACATCGTTCAAGGAAGTTGCCTCACACCCACATAAGATGCCTTTGCCATTTGCTTGATCGCGAAGATTAATCGAGCACGATGTTCTTAAAAGTTCGGTTAGGTTTTATTCGCGGCACTTGTTTCGCCTGCTTCGCCTCGAACACCGACCCCGTGCCCCGAAGGTTTTAGTAAATTACCTTTCTGCGAATTGAAACGCTTAGCAAACGAAACCTGGTCATCCCCTCGTTCACGGGGGAACGATCAGGTACATAAAGGCCGTATACATATATTTCAGTAGTCGAGCTAAGAGTGCGTGCAAATACCGCGGAGGGGGCCGATTACGAAAAGGAGCATAAACACGCTCGCCGAGCTCATGCAGATGAGTTTGCGCGGGATAGCGTAAGGAATAAAGGAAAGGCTGATCAGCAATCCGATAAAAGTTGAATTAATCGATCACGATAACAAAATTAAAGACAAGAACACATAATACGTACTTGACAAGCGTACACCGCTAAATCTAGAACAAAATTGAAAATAGCAAAATTGTGTATTTTTATTTTTCATTATGTGAACGAATTCCCGATTGTTCTGATTAAAGGTTCCTTTACTCCAGTATATGCGTAAGGAATGAGTCCTCAGTCAGTAACGCAAGCCATTAAGTGCCTTCCGAGAATCTCATTTCTTTGATTGTGACATTTAAGTGTGAGCCATCGATGGTACCCACTGGTGTCACGTTAATATGTTAACAGCCACGAGAATTTCGACCGTTTCGTAACATCACTTATTCTCTCGTAAAAAAAGGCAGATGGTATTAGAATCTCTTATTAATGATCTAGTATCAAAGCTTTTAAATCGTACTATCATCTTATTGCAAATGTAATTAAATAGTTCAACTTAGCATTAGATTTCCTGTTGTAGTCATTTCCAAGCAATTTGAGTTTAACCATGAAATGTCCATATCGTCGAAGGGTTAACGAAAACGATGCAGATACGAAACGAGCGTCACCATAAGAAATCCAGGAAACTGATCCGCCGCGATCACAGGCGGTTCATTCCGCCGATAATTATCACCCGTGAAAACCATTGCGCACTGGCGACTGTCCGTGGCTGTAATACAGAGGGTATTTCAAAACACGGATTATCCGATATTCGATGTCACCGAGAAATTTAATCAATCGGCACGCTCCGGGCGGGCGGCGTGCACGCCGCACAGAATTTTAATCACGGGAATCAGAAAAATCTGTTCCGCGGCACGTACACAGGTAACGTACACGTATGCGGCGATGACGCTGTCCTGTCCTAGTATCCTCACCGCTTTGACGGAGCGCGCAACTTTTACCCGCGGGGATTTTCATCCGGCGGCATTTTATTACGTGACAAAAACGGATCAGGGATTCGAGAGCGAGGGGACAGAGGCCGGGCTAACACGAAAAGTAAAAGTACTTACATCGCGCCAACGTAAAGGGCGTCCCTCTTGCTGTCCAGGTACAGTGTCCTGTAGTACAGCATCCCGCAGCTGAACTCCCTCACGTGTTCTGAAAGCAAAAGTAAACAAGAAGATTAAACGCTGAGTCGATGGACAGCGCGGATCCCACCGCCTCGGAGGAAATTCATTTCTACGAGCCATTCCGTATGCCGGCTGACGTATCGTTAGATTTTCATTATGACTTTTATAATAACGCTCGCCGCATCCCCGCGTCCCTGTCCTTCTGTTTACCTACCCTTCTGAGATAGGGTGCAGAGAAGGATAAAGAGCGCGCTGGACAAAGTCGATCGGCGACTTATGTAACGGGACGAAACTCGTTAGAATTGCGCGGCACGTAATGTCGTGGCCGATGTCTCTCCTATTATCGATCGGTGGATGCTTTTATTGGGGGATGGGGAGGTTACGGGCTACGTTGAATCGGGACGTAGCAAATGAACGAGAATTGACGGAAACACTGCGTGGAAGCTGTGCGGGTTGAAACGGGACTTTCGTGCTTTCGGATAGTAAAAGGTGAGCTGGAGATCCTGAAATATTAATTGTAATTATTACTACCGTGAGATTTAATGGATTGTAATATAATGATTTACTAATTTATATTGCAATATAATTTGATTTGTGTCGAATACTGCATTACAATTATAGAAATTGCTTTTTCAGTTTTATGGTACTTGTTTGCTATAGGTATAACATTTTTACTATAATATATAATATTATTATATAAAGTTTTTTCAATCAGCCCAAAGAAAGTTCAGAAACTTACAAGAACATACCCACGTAAGTAGGTGTTCCGCGAAGCATCAAGGATCTCGTTACCAGATGTTCCCTTTTAACCTGACAACGTAGCGCTTGAAAATCCACCCGTCACTCGGAAGAATGATCTTTCTTCCGAACTTCCAGCTATCTAGCGTACCATTAAAAACTCGCAAGTTCGTTGCCACCATGTTGCAAATAAGTGTCACGACGAAATTTTAATGAGAACTTTATAATGCATTAATGCGGGCGCGCCGAAGGATTTTCATGTTCCAATCAACCTTAAAGTTCACCTAACTCTAATTTCCAAATTCTCTTAAACAAACATGTACTTAAAGTCAAACAACCATAAAAATCTCCCTGAAATTACCTAAGCGGATATTCAACTGTCTCGGTAGCGAATATAAATCGTCAGAATCACCGCCCGGAGTCCGCGTGTAAAGCTTCGAATTATACAATTCTGAAAAATTAGACTCATCTCCTTACTCTCCGCCCTTTATAAAGAAAAATATCGGTTGAATGCGGTGGCCGGGTGCGCGAAGAGTAACACGCGGCTATTTTTCACAACATTAAGTCAAGCCGGCAATCATTTAGGTGCGCGAGGCGTGGAGAGTTTTTCCGGTAGCACAGGAAAGGAGAGAGAGAGAGAGAGACAGTGAGTAAGAAAGGGGGTGAAATCGAAGGGAGATGGCCCGTGCGCTAGTACAACCGTACTCGCTACGGTACTCTCTGAACCACTCCTTTTTCGCTCTCTATCTCGTCGTCCGACACTGATCTGCTTAACATATGAAAGAAAGCCGCCCTTTCCTAAATATACTCGTTCTCCACTCTAGACTAACAGAGCGCGAACAATACTATATTTTATACGGTATCAGGAGGGGTTGACGTCGAATGAAAGGGGTTCCCGGCGTCGGGAGACCAGACACAGGCTCTCCCTCTCTCTTTTTTCTCGCTTGCACTTGTGTGTTTACACGCCGACAGCGCGACCCGAGCCGACGCCGTCTCTATCCGACTCGCCCTACGGCCGCGAGAGTCCATGAATGAATGCAAAAACCTGATCTCTCGCTTTATCTTTCAGGTGAAATGGCGAATCCGCGTGGACCCCTTTAATATGGGACTTAAACCGAACGGTCGTCGGGATCGTCGCGTGGAAACTTAGGGACGCATACCGGGCGCCGCGTGCGGGCGCACGCGATTTAATCGCGCCATTGTTGCGTCGACTTAATGAGGCGGATGCCCTTTGAGGCTGGTAGATTACGGTGAACGATGAGCGCCGACCTCGGAGAGCGTGGAAAAGCGTATCGTAAGCGGAAACCGATTCGCGTCTTTTCAAGATTCCAGCAACCTGCAGTGGTATTGCTTGATTTTGCGAGAGAGATTGTTACTTTCAATTAGATACATCTGTACGGTTCCAATGTGACACTGTAAAATATGTTACAAAAACATTGCGGCGAGTAATTTATTTCTCACTTGCAAAAGGTTGCATTCGAGGAAATAATTTTGATTCGAGTCGATGCTCTTTGAAGATTGTTTGGGGAAACGTAAAAATAGATAACATTTCTACAAGTTTCAAACTACAACGGATCGATATTCAATGGGATGAGTATTACGCTTTATCCAAGGAAAAAACGCGGAGGTCAGGATTCCGTAAATAGAAATAGGTCCGATGATAAAATTAGAGTTAACACATCCCATATGGGCCGTTATATGCAGCCGAGCTTGCGGTGGAACACCCGCGTCAGTTCGTTAGATCGACGCAGATAGTTCGCGCGAACCGGAGATTGCGGCGCTCCCCAGGGGGAGTGAGAGGCGGGGCCGGTTTGAAAGTTTATACTCGCTCGCAAAATACGAAGGTTCGTTTTTCCGACTCGTCAGCGAGGCGGTCGCGTTCGTCGTGCGCGTTATTCTGATTTTATTGCCGCAATAAAAATCGTGTCGCTCAGCGTGCATGGAAGATGATGCCTGCACCTGCTGCTCGTTCGAACAGTTGATATAGCCGCGGCTTTTCCCTCTGTCGTTATGGCAAGTCCGAACGGGTGCCACTATTTCCGACGCCCAATAAAAATGTCCGCCTCGGCGATCTTCGCGGTTGTTGTCGAGCTTCACCGCGGCGGCCGCGTACTTTCACGAGGCGCGGGCGGTTGAGAACCGCTGTTCATTGAGCCGCGCGCTGCCTGACCGTAAGACTGTGAAATTAATTTTACGTGCGAATGAAAGACAAAGCGGGACGGCCCGCTTCGGCTTTTATTTCCTTCTTTCATTCACGATTTGCTGGCTGCCAGCCGCGACAACGATATTTTCATGATCGTCTCGTTCGTTCACAACTTCCTTTACTGTGACTTGAAACTTTAGTCAAGCTTTCTCCTTGAATACCGCGCAATTCGAACATGAAGCGACTATTGTTGAGAGATTCTTGGAAAATCGATCTGCATGTCAGGTGAGGAAGTATTAAGCAGTACTTGAAACAAATACTCTTGTGTTTCAGTTTCTTTTAGATATATTTGAACTCTGACTGTTTTAAAGTAGGTGTCTGAATGATTTGCTTCTGTATCAGTAGAGAATTTAGAAAAATTTCGGGAAGTGGTATTACATCGATGAATGTGTATTCTAAATATAATTATTTATTTAGCTTTATACTTTTCCTTCTTTTATTAACAAAAAAACCACGAGTTTCACCTATTGTTCAGCGTTAATCAATTTTTCAATCGTGGTCACTTTCAATTTATCGTTCATATTTAACACCGGTGCTATCGAAAAATGTTCCACAACAAATACACGAAACCGTCGAAAAACGAAAGTGCGAATATACAACGGAAAATCCCACCGACAAGGAAAATGTTGAATTTTTTGTTTGTAAATTCGCCGTGTTGCCGTGCTAACGATAACTTAATTTAAATTGCGAATAGGCACGCCTTTTGTTTCGTGCGCGTGCCGACCACGGAAATGGCAGGTAAATTTTTGGAATTCGGCCTTACATAACTCCAATGTATCGCTCGAAACCAGACGAAAATGTCCAGCACTGTTCGTGTGAAAACGATTCGGCAAACAATTGTGTCCGTCGAACAAATCATAACGGTCAACTAGCGGATTCGTTTAAAGTTATTTACGCGTCACCAACGCAAACAACTGTCAACGTTCTCCTTCTCGTACGGCACGTGAGCACTCGGTTGTTTGCGTGTTTGCCGAGACGATAATACACCAGACCGGAGCAATGTAAATTGCTAATTGCCAAATATTTGCGATTCGCGAGAACCTTTGCTCGTCGAAGCTATTACGAGTGTTTAGGCTTATCCTCCTCTCTAACCACGTTTCGCGGAGCCACGACTCATATTATACTCTGCGTCCCCTCTCAAACATCTCAGCATACTGCTACAAATTTCTATTGCAAAGCGTGACTGCGAAGCGGTTTGCAAAGTTCAGTTACCCGCGGACATTGCGAATGAAGGAAAAAGGTCAGACTAAGAGAAATAGTGCTAGTAGATAAGAAAATCATTAAAAATACTGTTTAATATAACATTTATTACTAATATGTTAATATAATATTAGTATTAAAAATAAAGAGGAAAAGGTATTCCTATACACTTAACAAAAACCTATGGCAGATGCATTTCTCTTTAATTATCTTTTCATATTGAAATATTTCTTTTGCGATTTCTTTTAATCTTTTATAACGTGAAAGAGGTTACAAATAAAATGCAGCAATTACAAGCAAAATTAGAAATAGGTAGTTATTACCTAGATTTTCTATCATTAGACTGCGATTACTCACCGTAAACTAATGTCGAGTTGAAAAATTTCTGTAGGCATCGTGAGACGATAAGATCGTTCCTAGGGGTAGTTAACACAACGAGATAACGCTTAACGACTCCGGCACCGGAAACCATCCATTTGAATTCGGTGGTTCCGGCAGCGGCTTAGCTCGTTTAAACAGTATTTCTCAATTAACTGAACTGAAGCTTTTCCCTGTGTTTTCCCTTGTCGTTGGTTTAGCGAGCTTCGTAATCGTATTCATTAGGCTCGATGAAAAAGAAGGGTTGCGAGGGTGAAGGGTGCTAAGTAACTCCGACAAATGAGATGTTATCAGTGAAATGTGGACACTCTGTCTTCTCTTTATCGTCGAAATATACTGATAATTATTTAGAACTGATATTCTGTATACCATTTGTTCACTTAATTTGTATATCTATTTATAAACTCGTAACACATAAACAATCAATTTGCGACTTCTTTCGACTTTGAAATACGTGAAACGTTTTATTACTTTAATTCTTTATGTCCTGACGGTACTTAATATTTTATTATGTTTTTTTGAGCCAAACACTATGATTATAAAATTAATTTATACTCAGCATATGTGTTATTTAAATAGTTTTAAACCTACATAATAGCAAAACGTCAGAATAATAATTGATTCCGAGTTCAAAGATTCACTTCAACTCCGCATAATTTTGTGCTCAAGAGGGTAAAACATTTTTTGAAATTTCCTACATCATGCCAGAAATAGAAATTTGTGTAGAATTGTACCCTTTGCAATTTCAGAATGAAGGAAATTCCATTCTCGGTGCGCCGGCCCGTCGATCAACAGAAATTTCCGGGACATATTTTATTTAACTTCGATAACGAATTCCCAATGCGTCGAAAATGCGAGACCCGTTGTGCACGGGTTGTAGGGGTAGTCATTACTTGTTACCGAGCAGGAATTCGAGTACTTTCTGCTCTAATTACGCGAACCCACCCTTACGGCACACTCATTCGAACAACTTTTTTTATTCCTTTGCGCGAAGAGCTTTAAATGAATACAGACGAACTAATGTTAATAATTAACTGACCACCTACGGTTTAAGTTTGTTAAACGTGAATGCAAATTGACTCGATATATTTAACCTTCTCATTAATTAACAAGCGATCGCAATGGGAGATGTAAATATGTTTCGTTCAAAATTTCGCACTGACATTAATGAAGCGATAGGAAATTAAATTAAGTACATTAAATATTGTTTACAGTTTGAATGGGAATATCAATCGATACATTTCTTGCTTTATTAATGAACTTAACGTGCACCGTGAACTACAAAAAAATAATACGAAGTAAATACTATTGTAAAGCATTACGTTACTTTATAATATTAACCTACTAGATTGCTATATAGAAGAAGGAATTTAAGCTAAATAAATCTAAAACAATAAAATTAGTTAATCATTGGAAAAATTATTGTCATGTGAAAATTATGTTAATTTTCATCAATTTTGATCAACGATAAAACGAACTATAACTGGTTCAAGATTCATTTATAGAAACAAAACATTCATTCGCTGAACCAAATATTTGAGAAATAACAAATTTACATTCATCTTGATTTCAATGAACGTTTCCGTTGCTACACACTTCTATTCGAAACGCATTCAGCCGTCAGTGGCAATTCAATTCGAGATGTTCGCGCGATGAACGACTTCCCCCGGCATCGACTCTCCGTTCAACCCCCTGCGAGGCCGGTAGAATGAGTTCGAGTTTGCTTTTCTTGCAGCCGGTAATTATCTCCGCGAAAATCCGACACCGGCGTGACAGCGATAATACACACGGGAAACGTCGGATGTAGAGCCCGAAGTCGCTCGAATAAACGGTTTAAATGAAAATGGGCTCGTCGCGGAATGGGGTCCCGAGAACCAGTGCTCGCGCGCACTCATTCTGCTTTTTTCCTATAGTTTTTCTCTTCCTTCTTCTTTTTCTTCGTGCAGCCTGTTTAAATAGCCGACGTTTTACAAGTTTGAAGATCGTTAGAAAATGTTTAATTTGTTTTGAAGCCTTTTTCCGGAACGATTACGGGGCCGTTCCGTGAAATCCGCGGAAAACTGTGCGCTCGGTAGCCGCCCGGCCGACCGGGTATCGGAATCGTTATCCGGGCAAACGCGATCGCGTGTGTCGGATAAAATTACTGCGATCAGTTCACAGAGAAATCTGTGTCAGCTTCCGATTCTATGTGTCAGTCCGTACTATTGCTCTATATAATGTATAATGGTATATAATTCTCTATAGGCCCGTGTGACTTTGAAGTCACATGCCAATATATTGGCATTTTGATTTATTTCATTTTGCATAGCTAAGTGGCGAATAAAATTAAGTAATTAATTCACTTCAGCCTTTATACGCTTGGACACTAAAGTTCAACGTTATTGTAAGTTCAAAGTTACAAAATATATTCGTTTCAATGCAATTATTAGAACTATTGAATACATTATTAATTTGTATTTACAGGTTAATATTTGTTAATTTTATGCTATATACATATTTTTATAGTCACCCCAACAATTCGGCCTATGGAGGATTTCTTTGTGGAAGTGATTATAAATTCTCTGGCGCGGCTATTGATTGTACATCAATTCGACATGAGCTTTTCCATTTTTTAACGAATGCGTTGGTAATTACACATAAGCGAAACTCCTCATAAAAATTTTAACAGCAGATTTTTTTCGATCCTTTAAGATCTTCATTCTAGTATTCAAGTGAAACTATTTATTTTTAAAATCATTAAGGATATTCGGCATTTTTAATAGGACAACAACTGTGAAATAAGGAAATTGGCACGCAATGTTTTGACGGGTGTGGTACTTCTAACGATAAAAACAATTAAGTACGTACTGTAAATTTTTCTCGGTAGATGTTTGCACGTATAAGAACATATAAGATAATGGAAGATTAATAAAATTACTTCAATATTGTACCAGTATTATTCAACAAATAAATTTGAATAATTATTACAAGAAAATGAATAATTGTTATATAATAAACGTGAAAAGTATTTTAAGGCAATAGCGTTTACGATTATTTCGAACATGCAAATGAGGCTGAACGTTTCAGATTGATAATACTTAATGTTCCGGATTAAAATGTGTAATTATGTGAAACGGTATTGCACAATTACTTAAATGAACTTTATAATAAAGGTATTCCGAGAAAATGAACATTTTACGGGAAACAGATAAATGATCGCTGCTATATACAACAGCTAACTATGCCAATAATCCTGGTTAATTCCAGATTTCCGATTAAAAAAAAAAAAAAAACAAACAGTCTTCTATTTCGAACAGAATTAATTAATCTTTCAGTGGTATTATAATGATAGTCTCCTGTATCGCTTCCCGTTTAATTCAATTAAAACACAACTGCGCGTAACGCGAGGCAAAAAACCGTAATACCGGGCTGACCGATTTAATCCAACGGTTACACGGTAATCTGAAAGCGAATCGCGCGAAAAAAAAGTGGAAACCGATGCGTCGACCGGCGAACTAGAATCAGGAGAAAGGAAACGCGGAGTTCTGTTGTCTGGAAACGGATTGAATTCGATGATGCGATGATCTCAAAGTATCCGTGCCGAGCAACGAGAATAGCTTTTGCATGTGCGCTCGGCGAATTTTTTGAAATGTGCAAGTGACAGATATTGGATAGCAAGCTTATAACATCGACACGCGTTAGGATCGAGAAAAATGCAGTCACGGGGCCAGGTGAACGGAAATAATGGAGCTTTTCCTGAGTTTCCATTTCTCCTCGTCGAAATGGTTCTTCGGCACACCTCATTTCTTCTCGAATCGTTTCAGCTCTCGCACGATTTCAGTTTTATATTAAGAATTGATCGAAACGCGTGTTAAACGTGTGACACTATCAGTTTTATATTGCTCTCTTATATCGGAATGTCTTAGGCATGTGTCATACGAAATGGGAAATATATAAAATAGTTCAATAAAAAGAACTAATTTCCTATTTCTATAAACGTCTGATTAAACGAATAATATATAATATCAAGAAATTCGTCGGCTTCAAAATAACTTACGAAATTTGTTACTGAGTTAAGTTTCGAGTGAAATTCAATTTCAATATTAACGTTCAAACTGTACGTGAATAATATACAAACATTAATTTTATCGAGTGGTACACATGTAAATACGTACTATTTTCGGTTACCTTTGTGTTCTATTTTAGTCAACACTAGAATTACCGCAACCGTTGAAATGGCGGATTTGAAATTTTGAAATGAACCAAAAAAATCTGTTAGTACAATTTTTATAAGAATTATATGTCGATTATATTAAACGCTACGTAGTTCGCTACGAAAAGTTCGCTACGCTACGCTACGAAAATAAAAACTGTAAAACGTGGTTTCCTCGAGTGTATCATTGTGTGGAAGGCCCGAGAACAAATGATTCGTTTGGGAATGGTTCCATGCGAGCTAAGTAGATCCCAGTTAAGTCCCGAGCCAACGTCGATGGCGACGTCAACGAGCATTCGGGATACCAGTCCAGTTCCGACACATTTGCGCGGACACGTTCGCCTATCTTGGCTGCAGTACGTGTTTACAGGCGACGCCTTATCGGCACGCAGACAGATCGCGTGCCACGTGCGGTAAGAATAGCTTCGATTCGAGCCAGTCTCGTTGGAACTCCTATACGTGGAACGGAAACGGAATTCGAAGCCGATTGAATTCCTTAGACTACGCATTTGCTCGTTCGAATTGCTGCTCGAATATTTTATTTCATATAATGAAGTTGCTGACACGGAGAAGTTAGTAAGCGTATGAAATATAAACCCCTTTATATAGAGAAAATGGCAGACCGATTCTGTGCACCCATGACAATATACGAATACGGGGCATTTAATTGAAGTAAATTTAATTCAAACCATTTTAAAGAGAAATTGTATCTTTGCCCCAAACAGAATTCTTATAAAATCATCTTGACATTCTAAACAAAATATTCTATATTTATTCCAATATTACTCAAATTCTAATCATTTTCAAATCTTAAACAATTGCTTCTATTTTTATATTTACATTAATTCTAAAGAAGGGTGGAAAGATACTGGTGTTAACACTAGCTTTACGGAACGCGACAATTTGACGAATTTTTAATTTTATAAAGCTTGTTTGGTGAATATTTATATGAACTTTGATTGATGCGATCCTAATAATCTATTCCTAAATCCCTTATTTCCAAGATCTAAACGAACCAACATTAATTTTTCCACGAAGAATAGAATAAACCATGCAGTATATCTAGTGTTAAATTAAGAATTCGCGACCCTCGTCATTAGCTGTTGTCGAAATCATGAAGCGAGCGATATTCGGGACGCTGTAATTGAAAATAAATCCGGGGATTCGTAACGGTAGCCGAAATTTTCTGCATCACGCGTCTCTGCCCGTTCTACCCGGTGGCACCTTTATCAGCGTCATCTTATCGGGCGGGAGCGGATTTCGCGACACGTGCGGAGAAGAATAACCCCATTCGATCTACCCCTACCATTCGTCTTCCTTCGAAACGCGAGACCATAACGAAGCGCATTCGCGATTGAATAAAGTTAGACGCCCTAAACCGGTCGTACAATGCCAGATTAGGTATGCGATCGTTTTTTTTCCCCCGTTCGGTTGGCTTCGTTCCAGCCGGCGCGGGCATATGGCCGCCGAAGATTACGAGGGTACCGCCACGACCGTGTCCAATTTCCAGCGTTATTATTATTTTAATCCCATGAGTTAGGCAAGGTGTCCAACACTCTCTGAATATACTCGACCCGGAAGGGAGATCGTTTTTTGGGGAAAATAAGTAGAGAATGATATAAGAGTTACTGAAAAGTGGGTTTGAGACTATGAGGGTTGTAGGAAATATAAATTATTTGCTGATTTTTTATATTCACTAATTCTATAGAAACTTTAAAATATACAATTGTATAGAAACTTGGACGATTGTAAGAAATGAATTATGTTTAATCATATTGACGTGAGATTCAATTCTTGAAGAATGAACGTGCAATCATGTTGCATATAAAATCATTAAGTTTCAATATGTTTTTGTAATTAATGGAATACTTGAGTGTATTTGAGAAACGCGGTGAATCCTTGAGAGGTGATTTATTTCATTGAAATATATTTTGATTATCGTTCATCCAACAGAAAAACTGTAATAGATATTTAATTTCAGTTCTTTAATTTATATTTTTAAACATTACCTTTTTGTGTAGGAATTCAAGAAATGACAGTTGGGGGAAAGTGAGCCAATGCAGTTTGCGCGAACTTCGAATTAACTGAAATCGAGTGGTCCGTAGACGAGCGATAAAAGATAAGCCAGAGAAACTTCGGGCTTTCCGGTTATCTCGATCGTTCGCGTCAGAGTTCGCAAACGTTCACGGCTCTGCGACACTTCCCTCTACGACGTGTGTTTCAGATCTTATCGGTGTAAATTATTCGGCTGGTCGATTAAAACGCGTCGATTGAAACTTTTCCAAGTTGAACGTGCTGACTGGAAATACTGTTCCGGTTAATACTTCGTTTTCCCTTTAACGTTTGAACGTTGATTTCAAAACAATTCAGCATTTCCAACATTATACGACATAGAATAAATTTATTCATCAAAATAATGATTATTATTAATCATACTATTTTAATATGCCCAAACACAAATATTTCTTCCCTAGAACTTCAATTACTCCAAAGTCTCAAATTCACTCAATCACTCAAATTCTACTCACTCCTAACAATACAGGATATTAACTAATAATAAGCCACCATTATTAACACTAGGTTCATTTTTTTATAAACATATTATAAACATTATTTAGCGAATGTACGTCGATTTTGATTGATGCAATAACGCAGATGTATTTACTTACGATTCCAACAACCAACAGTCCTCTCATCGAGCTTAATACTTTCAAAAGAACTCGCTCGAAGTGGAGTAGCGGCGATGGGTATCGCCTAATGAACAATCCGGGGCTTCGCCCGATATAAGCCGATTTAAATGGAACATAAGATCACTTTTTGATCAGGATAGTTTGGCTCGTGGGACTGAGCCTGCTGACGGCAGTTCTAGGAGCTTTTATCCGGCCTGGAACGCGACCGGGGCTCTTCTTCCTTGTGTCCATCAGGAGTTCGCGATCGAGGGTCGGCCAGATGCGAATGCGTACACCCTCGGAACATCCCAGTTCACGCCTCTTCACGGGACAGACATGTTTCGAACTCGCCCGCGCTGATTGCGGATTGGAGCCGGCCTCGACACGACAATACACTCTTCCTGAAAGTCCGTCGCCGTCGGGTATCGTCCGCGAACTTTCGAGTGCTCGCCGGGAATCCGTAATGTCGGACCCTCTTTGCTGATTCACGCTGCGTGTCCCCGGCCCATTAATATTACCGCCAAACTTTTAATTGATATTTACCGGTAACGACGGGAAAAAATCCACTCCGATTGAAAGACGCCTGGGATTCCGGAGAAATGGTAGCCGTCCAACTCGCGGACTCCTCGTTTGGGACTGTTCGAGTGTCGCTAATGGGGAGCGAGTTATTTGTTGCAAATGCCTCGAGCACTCGGACCGGTGGATGTTCGAGAATAGTCAGACGAGGCATTTATTACTGCAGAAGAGTATGGTTTCGAATAATTTCGATATTTACTAGGATTCAGGGGAAAACAAGAGTGAATTTTGCATGCGAAATAGGGTTGTGGAAGACAGTTGGAAAGAATGCTTTTCGACGTAAGAAGTTCCGTTGAACGTTTAGAAACTTTATGTTAAACGATATATTAAGTTTGGTAACTTTACGCCGGGATTTATGGCGCGGACACGTTGAAGGGTTGATGTGTCGCCATTTGGTAACCAGAGGTTTGCTAGTAGTTCTTAATGGTGAAAGAAAGTTATCCGTGCTGTAAATCTTGGGTCTCTTCGGAGCGGTCGAAAATTCTCACCCCACGTATTGGGACCTTGGGTGAGTACCTTCCAGTTTCGGGGAAAGTTGCGCTGTTGTCGGATCAATGGGAAACCTCACTACTGTCCATGTCTGACGATAATGTTGTAAGTAGATAGGATAAGGGTAGGAGTAGGGCCCAAGTGCGTATTTAACGCTGCTGGCAACGTGAGAAGGGCTTTGCCTTGTTACCCTCAGGCTTGTCTCTGAACATACGGTCTTCATCGCTGTTATATGTTACACACTGTGTTGGTGTACATCACCTTTTTTCCAGTATGCAGGTTTTTTGAAAACTTTCCTGCTACTTTCTGCTTCATGCATCGCATGTCAAGCTAACCTCATTCTTTCAAATAACTAGTATCTCATATACTTTCAGAATTTTACGGGAACATGCCCGAGGCAATTCTTTATCCTTTTTCAGGCAACAAACAATCAGGCAGCGAGAAAAAAAGAAGGATTGTTTGCTTTGTTGCTTTTTGGTAGTGACTACGTTACGTTCTTCACTTTGCTTCATTCTTTGGAAGGCACACTTAACCTTAAATCGTGAAGGCACACCTTTATTTCAATTCTCGGAGGCTAATAAAGTCTCACGTGTAAATAAATGAAGTGTTACTGAGTTTGCGTATTTCACTTCGCGGCTCGATATCCGACAATTCTTGGGTTGTCCTTCGAGTGTGTATTTAAGTACTAATACGTACATCTACTCGCTACGGCGGCCGTAGTCGCGAATGTGCTATCACGGTACGCGGCAGTCCCAACGCGAAAAACTTGTTTTACTGCAACTTAACGAATATAACTGTAATAGCTAGTGGTGTATTGTAATTTATTAATTCGTTATTTCAGTTATGATACATATAATCATAAAATATGATACAATAATAAATAATACGTAAAACAAGGTGTCAGGGCTCGGATAACTAAAATCATCGCTAATAACGAAAAAGTTAATATAACTTTTACTGCTTCTTTTACAAGCTTGATAGATTAGTCTATTGTTAACATATATAAAACTTGCAAATATAACCAAGACTGACGTATTCATACATTCTTTAATGTGCTGAATATATTTAACGTTCTATAAAAGAATTACTTCTGAATGAAGAGGTCGCGCGTTGATGGTATTATTTCTGTAAAATCGATGGAAGGCTTCAAAAGTGGAAAAATCACCCTTGGGTGTCACACCTTACTGAAATAAATCTAGATAAAAGTAGCCTTCGAGGTATCCCCGGCTAGGCGGAAGATACGAAGGGTTGGCGTTGAAAAGAGGACGCGTTATCACGCACGTGAAACGCTTTTGAAAAACGGGAACAAGGGGGCGAAAATGAGTAACACGCTCTCTGGATCGCGTGGACGCGGATGTCGATAATGACACGTTGATTCTCAACTCGTTTGCCTATCTGGAAAACAGGCGATCGTTGCTCGGCGCCCCGACGACTTGTGACACGAAGGGGGTGAAGAACTGCTGGGGAATGAAGTAACGTGTAAGTCCGTGTAGAAATAAACGCGCCACAAGTGAATTCTATTGGAAACGGAAAGTGATCGAAAATGGAAATAAACGTTGTTAGTTTTCTGAGCAGACTAGAAAAAATTGTGTACATGTTACTGGGATGAGGGTAGTAATAGTTTTACTGTGACACTGGCAGTGAGTGTATCAAACTAAATTTTGATTCTTTACATTGGAAAGTTCCTCGCTAAAAATATTCAACTTCCCACGATAAGATATACACGACATTCGTTGGAACTAATTAATGAGAAGATTATATACGAGATTTTATAATTTTATTATATCAGATCCAGTGGTGATTGAGTGTTGCGTTTACAAATAGAAATTTGATATTATAAAGCGACTTTCACAACATAAATAACTGTTCTTGTTACCTTTTATTACCTCTTTTATAATAATAATTATAAAATTACGGTTTTGCCCTTTACTTCCCTTTTACTTCGTCTTCGATATGTTTACAAACATTCACAACTAATTACTACCAAAACGAGCCAGTCTCGTTTCGCAGACTCATGCAAAACCCGTACAAATTCCAATTTCAATTTCTTCGTCGTCTCAAAGCCTATCAACACAACATCTTCACCTCCGTCCCCAGAAACGTCTACTTCACGGTCCCCGGCGAGTGTATACAGTGACGTCGCGTGTAACTTCATTTCGCTGCTCAGAAATCGATCCCCCGAGCAAACACACTGGGACAGGAGGCATTACTGAGGAAAAACGGCGAAAGCGTACGAGGAAAAAGGCGGTGGTGCGAGCAGACGGCAAGCGGCCCGTCTAAACAAAGGAATCACGAAGTTAAGGAAAAGAAGACGGAAGATACCTACGGATAGGACGAAATTAAACAAAAGTAGGGGCAGAGGGAAAAGTGAAAGGAGGGGGTGGGTCGGGCGGTGGAGCAGAAATAGAGAGAGAAAAGAAGGGTGAGCGCAGAGATGAAATGGGGCGAAGCGTGGCTGGTGCGCGGCGTACCGCCACGTCACTCCCTTCTCATTAATCAACCCCCTCCCGTAGTTCCGCTCGTTCGCCATCCTTTTCCCGCTCCCCGATTCCCTTTTTTTCTCGCAGCTTACTTTCACCCGAGCTCTTGTTTTCCCGTTGCTCGGTTACCCAGTCGTTATCTCACTCGGACGAATTCGATTATTGGATATTTTAATCAAGGTAATAGACATCCGCGACACCGGGACACGCTTAAACTAACGAGTAACGCATATTCCGCGATCGCGCGCCGCGTTAGAAGCTTTAAAACCCATTCCATCCGTTCCGGTTCTTTTTACTTTTCCTCCCATTAAAGAAATACGCAGCGCAAATACTTTCCACGGTCCATCGGCCAATGAAGCTATAGCGGTTGAACGACTCCGTTGAATTACTTTCTTCCCCCGTGCTTCTTTACGCTCCTTCATTCTTCTTTTCCTTACGATTCTTCCAGCTTCGAGCAGCACGAAGTGAAAAAAAGGAGAAAGAAAAGGCAACGGGGATCGATATCCGTTAATCCTGCTAAGTAAACCAAATCCCGTTCCGTTCGTCTCGTTTCTTCCGCGGCGCGCCTCGCCGCGCTCCACTTTCCGCTTGTTCCCTGTCAAACTTTAATTATATTAGAGACTTGTTAAGCTAATGACGTGGCCGTTCGAGATTCGGAAGAAACTCGCCGGACTCGACGTCAAACTTTCCCCCCGTCTCCTCCGGACCCGGCGAAGAAACTGCGATTACGTTTCACGGTTCGCGGTAAACAGGAGAACGGCCCCGGATGGGGTTCCCCCGACTGTGGACCGCACCGGTGAACCCCGCAACGAACCGCGTGCTTACACGACTGCCTATTATAGTTTCCGGAAGCCGCGCCGCCACGACTTACAGCGGGGAATTCGTTCCGACCGGTTTCAGCCGGAGTTGCAAAAGGGCTTAATTAGAAATGTGATAGTCTCCTCTCAATAATTGGCCGGCGTATACAACAAAGCGGGACCATTACGGCGTACAATGCGTGCTGCTGCGGGAACGAGGTCAGGGGTTTACAATTGGAGGCAGTGTCTAGAGTTAAAGCGCGCTCCCGTGAAACTACGGCATCAAACGACCGAGGATGATACTTGGTAACTAGAATTATGTTTTGGACCTTCCCGGGAATTAAGCTGAACGAATCTTTTTACGATTGTGGAAGAGTAACGCTTTTCCGTGTAATAAGCATTGATGAATGGAATAAGGTAATTGAAATGTGACAGGTAAGGTAATTGAATTTGCTGTAGTTTAATTAATGATGTTAGTGTACTTTTAAGTTAAGGAAGACAGGTACGATGTTGAAACCTTTCAAACGCCTTTGCTTCTTGAATAAGTGTATTTAATAGGTATTTGGGATCTTTTAACTTTACTTACAGAACATTTGATCTATTTGCTACTGTTTTAAACATATAATTTAATTTAATTGTTTAGGACACGCCTGTGTATACTGTTCCTGAAATATGTCCTGTAACAGGTGGCACAACCGGCAAGAGGTTGATTCCACGTGACAAAACAAATAAAACATATAGAATATTTTTTTCATTCGAAGCCTTTTTTTTCAACAAAATCCAGTTGGAATGTTTGTCCAGAGCAGCTGTATCTGGATAACTGCCAATAGAGTACGTTAAAATTCGATTTCCTAGAAAACGAGGCATCAAATGAAAAAATTCTATCCGAGTTTTCGATTTATTTTGTTTTTCATGTAGAATCACACTCTTCTAAATTGAATCACCAGTTACAGTATATTGTGTGTGTACATATCAAAACGATTTCCGTTGATGCTGTGTCGCGTGTAAGTTGTTTTTTGAAAATCAATAAAATATTGTCAAAATCAATATGTTTTCCAACCCCGTGATGAAGTTATCAAGCAACGATGATACATCGAAAAATGATAAATTGAAGTAGATCATATATTTTATGACACAGATAGCCAGAAGTCGAAAGTTTGTCATCAGGATAACGTTACCAACTTTTTACATCTTAATAGCCTTAGTCAAATGCGGATTATTCAACATACCATAATAAAAATTCGTTTTCAAATGAGAACAAGACATTGTCTCATCTACGTATAATCAATTAGGTAATGAACGTGAGTTTATGCATTTATGCGGAATTTGAAAGTACAAAATTGAAAAAAATGCACTCGATACAGAAAAATGTATAAAATATTCAAAAGGCAGTATTTTTATAGTATTTGTTAGGAAAAATCTTTCTCTATCGCAATTCTAATTGAAAACGATATTCTTAAAAATCTGAATTAACTTGAACATCCACAGTATAGTGGCAACAAAGTTTACAAACTTTCCGAGGAACGCACATCTAAAAACGGAAATAGTAAACATATTTAAATACCTTGCAGTGAAAGCATCAAACCGTCTAACGATGCACCAATTATTCGACAGTGGCGAAGTGTGATAGTTGCTTTCAGCCGGTTGTGCCAGAAGGAAATTCAATTTTCCGTAGGACGGGGACCAAAGATGAGTGCGCACGGAAGGCAGCGGACACAGGACACCTGATCCCGGGACACGCATTCCGCGGCAAAGGGAGCACCGTCGTGGTACGCTCAGTGCACGAGTCTTTCGGGGTAGATGCAGTCAACCCCGTTGACCCAAATTACTGCGGTTGATGTATTCGCAGTGTTGGAGCTCGAACAGTCGAGTCGCGCAACAGTTCAGACAGTTGATTCGAATAACGGCGCAAGTTTCTGGTAGGTATGTTAATCGTGCCTAGGGCACGCCAACCGCCATCTTTGAAAACTAAGGAGAGCACAGCGATGAATCGCGTGTATCGCGACGCCGTGCGACGCCGCCGGAAATGAGAAGCGTGCGAATTTGGATTAAACACGATTGAGAACGGATTATTTTAGTCAAGTTCCAGCTGCTGTTCAACTGACTTGGTTTCCGCCTAGAGCTATCAGCTGTGAGAATCAAATTTCTGTTGGTTAGTCGAAATACATTGCACTAGCATCTTCCGGGCTACGTGACTGTCAAAACAGTTCTCTTCTATATACATTATCCTTAATCTACTTACATCATTCAGTTAACTGTTACTTAGATTGACATTACATTACTGTATCCTACTTTGTGCACTTAACAATTCAGACACAAAAGTCTAACTGTTTCATATAGAAGTATAACAGTAGTGGATCCTCTAATTCCACAAAAGATTCGATCATTTCAACTGTCAAATACAGGTTACAGAAGAGACTACTCCGAGAAAATAAAAATGTCGAATATTCTCGCTTCTAAGACTCATCCCTTACAATTGCATTAAACCAGCGTGAACATTACGATGCATCTTAACGCGGGGATGACCATCGGAGAACAAGAAGAAAAAAGAACGAGGCGACTGTAAGATAGAAACCCTTCGCTGTTTCCGACAGGCAGGTTAAACCGATAACTTAAAACGAGAATGGAGCTTAAAACCCTACTCGGCAGTCTTCCTAAACGGCTCAAGAAGAATTTCAGATTTTATCACGATGAAGCCGTACGTCCGGCGCAAAGAGGACGCGTTTAAATCCAGTATGGATAATAACGGCCGGAGAGCGGCCGCCGGTCTGCTAAGAATGGAAAAATATGAAGACTGAGGGGATTTTCAAGAACAGACGGAAGGGTGAGGAGCAAGTGGAAAGAGGAAAAGAGACGACAGAGGCAGAGAGAAATTACAAAAAAGTGTTCACCCACGCAGACCCGCGGATTGTACACGGAACGCGGGTTTACGGGCCAGGGAAAGAGGATGAATAAAGCCTGAAATAAATTGCGTTATCTTTTCGTTCCACGCGTATGGCTTCCGTCCCCCGCCCCGTTTTGCTGTATCTAGCGCAGTTACAACAACTACACAGGCCTCCGACATCGACTACCGCTAATACCTTCTCCTGCGTGCGGTACCGCGAAAGGTGCAGTCATTTTTAGAGTACCCTCTTCAAGTCTTTTCTATGGGGGGTATTCTCGTCGAGACCTGGCGATGGTTTATATGAAAGGATCCGTTCAGGGGATGCTCTCTCTCTTCCTCAGCGGCTCGTCCTTAAGGACCCTTCTCCCTTATTGACCCTTGGCATTTCTTTCTCTCCCTCTCTTCATTTTATTTTTAAACCCGCCTCTCTTTCTCCTGGATCCTTCCTTTTCTCTCTTCTGTCTCGTCCTTGTCTCACAGCTCGTTCCATCCGCCGACCAAACATTCCCTATCTCAATCCCTTGGTTTTCTTCGATGCCAATTTTCGTGCTCGGTATCGGGCTTTCTTTCATCGGCGATCCTCGAGCGGGTAACGAGCACGAGAGAACCAGTACGAGCACGGTGGAGACAGCTTTCGTTTTCGCGAAACTGAACACCGACGCGACGGCGTATCAGCACACGGGACCGTTGAACCGTGAATGATTTATTCTGGCGTCTCGCGTGGCCGCCCGGTAACTGGGTAAACCGACGTGCCTTTTTTCCGCTCGTCTTGAATGTACCGGCAAATAAGTATGTGCTGAAATAATTCGACCGATCCGTGGGGAGCTAGGAACGAATCAGGTTGATCGAGACACTTTCGATCGGCAAGGAAAATGAACTGAGTGTTTAAATGTTCGGTAAAGTGGGTTTTCTGGAGCCGATAATTTACGAGGAATTTAAACCAGGTGTTGTGCACACCGTTCCAGTTCTCGACTTTGTTATTAACTGCTGCTTGTGATCTCAATCATATTAATAGCGTCATAGGTTTTCACTTTAATTGTTAAAGTGTTTATACATCTACGATAAATGCGAATAGACAAAATATAATGAAGCGTAAAGCTAAATTCAGAAAAGTAAACTGAATCCATTTTAAAACTTCCTATAATCTAATTTTCGCGAACATCTCAGCACTCGCCACCATTTTCAACGTTATTTTAAATCAACTAGCCATTTCCCCCTAACTCAACTCGTCCCGCACGGTCGCAAACTCCAAATCGACTCACCCGAAGCGCAAAAAATTCAAGTAACTCGATTAACTGATTCATTCCCATCCACCGTTCATCGGAAGCTATTCCCTGCCAAGGGAACGAACGCACAAAGAGGATCAGCCAGTCCGGCTCAAACTTGCCAGATAGCTAATCAAGATCGGTTTCCTTCCGGCGGGTGAGAGTCTCCAGCAACAAAGATGGAAACACTGGAACCCGAAGAAAAAGGGTGGTGGTCTGAAGCGGGCAGCGGTAGGTAGAGAAAAGGCGAAGGGCAAGGCAGGGCCCACGATCGGATCAGCGGACCGGCGTTTATCATCGCCGGGAAATCTACTCCGGGGCTGTAATCACCTGCCCCTCCACCGTTCCCTTTCATCGCTAATAACGAGTTACAACCCTTCCGCCGTCAGCCGACGGACGCGGGGAATGCCGCGGCCAGTGGAAAGAGGCGAGCCGGCTATCCAAGTTGCCAAGGCGGGGGTAATTGCCAACGTAATCACACACGTTGCACAAACCAAGCCCTGTCTCTCACCCTTTCCTAGGTCCACGCGCGGCGCTGACCGAGGGTGGCGCGCGCGCGCACGTCACCCTCGCCGAGATCCGTTTTCGAGGATGATCAGATAGAGGGTCCGAAGCCCCGCAAAATGTCCCGTGACTGCTAACCCGGGGGCCCTCTCTTGCCTCGATCCTCTCTTCCCTCTGCAGCCCCTACAGAGTCTACGCCGCGGTGAAGGCCATTCGTCACGTGAAGCAACGATGTTAGCTCGCCTCCGCGCCAGCTGAGTCGTGGAGGTATCAGCAGAGATATTTGCACTTTGCCGCGCGGCAGTTTTTAATGGCCGTGGGGGTGGTTTTTTATGAATGTATCACCGAGCTTACGGCTCGCCCGTAAATTCCCGATTCCTTTCCCTCGCGGATTTCGTCAACGGCCCACACCCTCGCCGGCTACCATAGCGTCTCGTTGGGGCGACGACTGCTGCCGAGGTATAAATTATCATCCCCGTTGTATTATAAATTCCATGCCGCGGGCCCGTGAATGTTTCCGCCCCTCGTTGTCTACGGCGCGAGTTTCAGCGATCGACGGAGAAAAGGCTTTCTCGCTGAGCCGGTAATTAATACTTTACATAGTTGGCTGATTATTAACAAGCTTCTCGATGTCTCTGCTGCACCGAAAAGGAGCTTAAAGTTAGTCCGTCGTGTAAAGGTGACACGGTTACTTCGTCTAGACTTGGAAATGAATTTTTGAAAACATAGTCTATTGGGATCCGTGCGCTATTGGGAGATTGAATGATTAATTACCTTATCCTGGTTGTGACTGAACGAAATCCTCAAGTAATGACAGAAACTGCTGTGAATAGTAAGTATTACTGATTATTGAAGAAGACATTTAACGGGTGGTTCAAAAGACCTTTGTTGGAATTGCCATTGCTATAAAAATCTTTTTAAGAAAATTTTAGTTCCACAATTGCCGTCGTTGATTCTAACTGGACTAATAATACTGTGAAGTATTGAATCTTCCGCTGAAATTATAAGCTTCTCTAGCAAAACCGACAACCACGTAGTTTCTGTGGAAAGAAGGATGTAAGTCTATCGACGAATGCGATCACTCGAACCCTGCCGGTTCGACGGGGATCAAAGAAGCAACGACAGGGATGAGTGGGTATGAAGATGGGTTCGGGAACACAATGATCGCGTCACAGCGAGTTCATCGTACACGCGGCAATTACGGTATTAAATTACGCCGGCACTTGCGGCGGATTCGGCGAACTTCGTGTAATCGTGCCGCAGAATTGGCCCATCGACGGTTAATAGCTTTCGCTATTAAACCATATCGCGATATGATTGGCCCGCGCGTTCGGTTCGTCCGCGGACCTCTGTTGACATGCGAGGCTGCGTATCGCGGCTGACTAACTAACTTCCACACACGGAAAGGTAATCAAACAGTGTGCGGTGATTGTAATCCCCTTATAAAGCGACCGGCGAAAGCGGTTCGGCCCGGTTGATGAGAACGACTCGGTTTGCGGGAAGGCCCTCCGGACAAACACCGTGATTGACAGTGTAATGAAACATCGGCGGGATAATACGAGGAGGCAATCGTACCTGTCACTTACGGTGCAGTTGACAAAGCTGCCGCGGACGCGGCGAAATCCATTCCACGTTGCTTTGTACACCTTTTTCTGCGTGATTCGCGCGCAAACGGTTATAAAGTATATTGCTTTCTGCCGCGGGACGATACGCCCGACGCCGTTCGGACGATTTTGATGAATGAACGCATCGGAAAAGTTCAGGAACGCTGACGCGGAACTTCGTTACGATTGAACCGTGGATTGTTGTACCAATATTGATTCTTGTGAATTGGTTTACGACTGTAGCTGAAGAAACAAGTTTTGACAGTACGATATTGAGACGTATAATGAACTGACGCATAGTGTGTCCATTTATCCATAGTTTTTGTAAAATAATTCGCAGAAATTCGTATTTGTATAAACTTGAAGGGGATTTTCTATTGAATCATATCTTGTTTGTGAATACTCTGAAACTATCCAACGCGAACGAAACATAGGGTAATTTCAAATGTGATGACCTTGCGTGTGAGCTAGCCAGATCTCATTTAGATTCTCAAATATATATATTTTCAATTGTTTTTAGTAATACACTGAAGCTTGCACGAAGGTCTATTTAACTCTCCTTCGTGTACATATTTGGTTTCATAAACATATTTTCTTCGGTTAGGTATTAATGATATTTATAGTGTAATAGCTTTTTAAAAAAGGTGGACCATATCTCTCCGACTTGACTTATACAATCTCCGTAATTTTTTCTTCCGCTAATCAACCTTCCTTAATTTTTGATTGATAGAGCACATCAGTTGCCCGCAAATCGAACGCATCGGTTAGAATATCAATAATTCGGTCATCCGACCGTCGAACCAGCGGAACGCTACCGAAATAATCGCATGTGTAACCAGAGGGTAATTGCTCGAAACTTATATAATCTGGCTGGAGCAAATTAAACGTGTATAACAATCGTGCGGCGCTGTTCCATCCGACACCGCTAACAATCGGACCGTTGCAACGCCACAGTGCGGTTCGAAATTCGCGTTGCAGTTCATCACCGGGCAGCGCGGTATAACTCTCCCGTTCGAGTGTAAATTCGAAAGGGAGATCAGCCGCAGAGATAATTGTGATCCTATTATAAATTGATTTCGACCGGCCGTTTCCGCTCGGCATGGTTGACTCGCGGGACCGGGTTAGCGACCGCGACAACGACTTTTCTTTTAGAACACTCTTCCGGAACAATTGGCACGCTGGAACGGTAATCTAAATTGTTAATCGGTCCGTGGGCGCAAAAGGCGGACGTCAGTCCATGCACGGTCACATTATAAGTTCTGCACTCGTTGCGTAATGTGCGCGAAAAACAATCAGTTACCGGATAAAATTTGCTTGTATAGAATAGAACTAGTTTAAACAAGAGAAAGTTGAATATAATTAGTGAAAACTGGTTCATAGTGAAAAGAGTCGAATAAACTGATAAAATTGGTCTACGCGCAACGCAACCGGTTTAAACTGGAAAAATCCGACTGCGACTAGTTCAAATATTTCAGTCCCTTTCGATTGACACTTTATTAAAATAAATCAATCCTATACCAATTATCCACACAACATACACAAATGAACTCCCAGAAAATCTCATTACCGCCATCCAGCGTAATGAAATGCAAGCAAATCAATGCCAGTCCAAATCATGACGAATCAATCGAACCCGGTGCACGCGCTAGCCGGAATTCTTCGATACCGCAGGAGAACGAGCCCGCCCCGCGATCCGGAGGGGCGCATGCAGCGTCGGATAGTCGGCGGGGCGGTGGAGAAGCGAGGCACGTAAACTCAGCTAAACAGATTGCAACCGCGGAAGGGGTAATCAAACACGGGATAACTGTAATCCCCTTATAAAGCGATCGTAGGCAGACCGATATTCGCGGCCGGAATCAGGACGTGCGTCTGGGTGAAACTGAGGAGGCAGCCGCAGGGCTGGAGGACTTGATTGACGGAAAGGGAGAAGCATGAACAGTCGGCTAATGAAACATCAGTATGCGCACACAATGCTGGGCACCGGTGAGCAGGGTCGCTCTGGTCGCTATTACGGTGGCGTGTTTACACGTTGCAGAACCGGCCTGGGCCAGGGTTGCTCCGGCCGAAGAAGGGGGTGCGCGGGTGTGACGAATGTGACGGGCGTAGCCAGACTCGGACAGGTTGCCGTCGTTCGGTGGGAATGCTAGAGCCGGGGCCATCATCGGTAGCAACGGAAGATCCCATTCCACTGCTAGTAGCCCCCTAACCCTTCGGCAACGGTGTTGTTGTTCCGTTCGGCGTATAAAACCGTAGCACCGGGTCCGGGCGTGGAAACAACGCACCTCTGAATTATATTACGACGTCGGCTTCCACCGACAACCTCCAACAGCCGCCGGTGGGATGGGTTTAGGGGGTAAGTTGCGTTTTGGCGTGCAGCCTGGGGATTGGCCTTTTGTCGGTGGGACTGCAAGTGGTCTGGCTTGCCGATGGTATGCTTTGACTCGAGCCGTTTCATTCGACGCGAGATACACAATTATATAATAGTTCCCGCAGGAAACTTGAAGTTTTCGGGATGGGATTAACAACGCTATTCCGACGTGTATCAATACATCGGGTATGCGGAGCTAATCGAAGTCTGGGCTGATGGATGGATAATAAGAGCCCGTTTGGCAGGCTTGGTTTGATGTCTTTGTGCGCTGGGGACGTTTGACGGGTTGCTAGGCTTTTTAATGGAATGATCCGGTTGTTTGCGTTTGATGTACATATAGGAGGATGGATTGTTAAGATAGCTTAGACGGATTCTGTTTCATCATTAAATCACAAATTTCAAATATATCAATCACTTAAAACTACCATGATTACTGGAAAGTCAAAAATGTTACTTAATAAACTACAAAAGTATTACAAGACAGATGGAAATAATAATGAACCAGAAACAACACCTGTATCATTATTACCACTTATATATATTTAAATTCTCAAGAGAAAAATTTGTTAACGGCAAATTCTAATTAGAACAAATTAATATGTTTCCATCAAGCAGTGGAACCCAATCTGCGCGACGTTTCCTTCGAGCAACGTGTTTTTCGTCCACGGTTCGTCACCACAGCGGGAATCGGTCGCCGGAAGTGGTCTGTTCCGGAATTATTATCACTATTATCATATATATTGGCCGTGGAGGGGTGCTGGCGTAAAGCCGCACGGTGCTAACGCATTTGATTTAGCGCTAATAAATAACCATTATTGCACGGGTACCGAAGTACCGAACCCCCTATGCGACGGAACGGTTGCCAGGTTCCCGAGGGAGAGAAAATAGAATCGACGACGTAGTTTCCATTATTGCGCCCGATAAGGGGATGGGCCCGCGAGGGCGGCGCGGTACCATCCGACCAGCGTACGTGTGGATAGGGTTGATTGCACCGCCATAATAACCCGATAGAGCTGTGCCAGATGGTCATGGGACCACCCAAGTTGCGAAACTGGTGCTTCTATTTTTGCATCCATTCGAAGATGTTACTTTCTTCGGTGTAACGAACAATGGCAACAGTGTCTGCGGGAATATGTGTTTTGATAGAATTTTGTAGGAAGACTTGTCGTTTGGTATTTATCATTAGCACTACTTTAATTACTGTTGGATTGTTCTCTATTTGTAATGAACATTGATAAACAGAGAGCATTTTGAACGTAATTAACTTAAGTAAATATTTATCAGGTTATCCCATAAGTAGCTACAGTTTTTAAAATTATAGAAAAATAGTAATACATTTATTTATCTGTATCATTGAATTATTGCTTTCTACGATCGCTTCTTATCTCTTAAGTGACAATTTTCTTAATTTTTGTTAAATGAATTTTTAATATCAGCAATTAAAAAAGATTCTCTCATCATGGTAATGATGTATATAATTGCAATGTTAGAAACTTTAAAAGTTGCAACGTGGGACTCATAATTAAATAAATTGAAAAGTATTGCAACAAAGTTGTTATTCGTAAATGAAATTGTGTATAAAGTGGAAGATGTTTTCACTAATTCTGGTTAACGTAAGTTTTAATATATTCCACGTTAATTGGTTGCGATACGCATGGGAATTGCAGATCGATTTTGAACCGGATTGCACGCCGCGATGATAAAATATGCGCAATGCATTCATTCCCGCATTACTCGATAACCTACTGGAACAGTCTGCAAACGCCACTTTCCGTTTTATTCCGTCGTCACCGGTATCAACTGCGAGCTGTGTAATTTCGCTTCGGTCTACGGGGCTCTTGACGGGTCTTATGAATCATACATCAGATTCATGCAGATCGACACTGATTGTTTCTTTCTGCATACACCAAATGTGTATGGTTAAGGTGAACCGAGATTTCTATACCTACCATGACTACAGGAGAATGCTTACATCTTCAACACTGATGTACTACTCTCCGCTCCGGCGGAATATTTTTAATTATGAAATTCTATAAAGATACCATTAAGTAACTATTCTCTAGGAAATTACCAACTGTTTCAGTTGAAAAAAAAAATTCCTCGTTAGAATTTATTATCATAAAAATAATCAACTTTGTAATACAAATAGTATAAATGAAAACGAGCGAGATATCATTTAAGCTTATAACTTTCTAAATCCAACATTCATAAAATCCACGAAGTCACGGAATTTCCGCGAGTGAGTCGGATTCGCCGACTAGAGAACGTTCCTGATAATTAGGGTCTTGGCACGTTTCGCGGTTCCGCCGTCGCCGCAGGATGTGACGTTTAATAATCATTGACCGAGAACCGGTAGCCGGAACGACAGGTCGGCTGTCTCGATCTTGTCAAAACCACGAATAGCCAAGCCACGGCGGTTAGGCTACGTACTATCCTTGGAGGAGAGAGTGAGGCTTTCGGCACATCTGCGGACACCCCAAAGGATACTCTGACGACAGAGATTCCGGTACCAACTGCTGACGCCATATACCACATCTGTCCCCCTGTTCTGCGGAATGTTTGCGGCGGATGCGTTCGAACATAGTGAGCACGAGGGCAACCCTTTGACCTCGTTGTCCGTAGAGGACCTCTATCAGCTGCCCGTCTCCTCTCTATTACGTGTCAAAGCAGTCCACTCCGGCGGGTTCCGAGCCGCGATGAAGTTGGGGGATTCCTTGACGGGACACGGAAATCGATTTTCACAAGCGAAATTGTCTCAGCCAAGACCCTGACCTTTTTCAACCGTATTCAGAATAACGTATGATACTTTGTATTCCAGAAATCTTGGCGTTTTGTTTTTGATACTTTAAATTAGTGCGTGATGAATGATAAGGAAATGTTGGGATAACGAACTTTTAAAAATAAGTAAAACTAGAGTTAGATAAAGCTTTCCTTAAATAAAGATTCTTTTCAAAGATACAATTGAGTATGTTGAAATTCAATCAAAGGCTTTCGTTATTGAAACAGTATTTTTCAAACTCAAGGACTGAGTTCTATTCAGTAAAACCAATAATGTTTTTCGGAGTTTAACGGTTCAGGAATCCCATTTCCTAAAAGACGCCAGCACAAATTATATAAAATTCACTACAATCTAGAAATTTCTCAAACTACGGGCTATTTCCCAAAACCCTATACATCTCTAAGTTCCTAGTTCCCCAAGAGAAAATTCGATCGATAAGATCACAAATTCGTCTCGCTATCAGTTCAATCCATCTAACAGACTCCATCGAAGAAACAAGGAAAGTCATCGATCAGCAACCAAGAGCTCAAACTTTAGTAACCATGACTGAACCTGGAGCGCAGATAAACGAGAGTCCCATTTCTTTCGCGAGATTCGTTTACAGATCCCGACGCGAGGCATCAAGCATGACTAACGCCAAAGCCGGAAGTTCTCCGCGGCATCTTAGCAATATACCCCTGGCCAGACGCCGGCCAAGAGACCATCGAGATGATTTAAGAGAACTCGGGTATTTGGTCCGGCGACGGTCGCAGTCGGTTGTTTTCTTTGTTCCTCCGGGCAATATCCTGCAGTCCTGGCCCAGCCTTCTGAGCCCTCCTCCCTTGTATTTCAGGGGGTATATGATTAGTGGCCACTCCGCTTTTCTCTGACTTTCCACTATCGCAATGGCGGAGGTCAAAACCCCTCTTGATGGTAGATAATTCAATCTCGGGGACCTTCCTGTTGGATCGGGAGACCCCTGTGACCAGCGACCCTGTAATCCCGCTAGTCGCGTCGACGTGTCCCGTTTCTGCTCCCCTGAACCCAGCATCCTTTGTCTCTCTTTCCCTAGGCCGGCCCAGAACAAGCGGCTGAGCTATAGGACCGAACGAGGTTATCGAAGGTAACCATGCAGACTAGGGACACCGGGAGCCGATCAGGCCGGCAGATTTCGCATCAGATGCAATATCGTGCCAGGGTTACCAGGCGGACGTACAATGTGACCAGGTAATGGCGGAGGCCTGCCGACAAGATTGTCCCACGGGAGAGGACGGACAACCGCTGTCCAGAACACGCACCGCTCGTGCGGCAGGCGTCGAAGATGCTGGATCGAATTCGCTGCTCGTTTGAACGGCCATCAGATAATCTGCCCCGGATAAAGGTTTATTACGTCGCCCTTAAACGTTAGGGGATCCTCCTTTTAGCGGGTGTCCACTAGGACACTTAGAGTGTATAGTTTTATGAGAATCGAATACATGATGTATTTGAAGCACGATGATCTAGATTTCGTAGTTCACATTGGGCTTCGAAAATGCTTATAGATCCCTGTGTTATTGTCAATATAAAAGATTATTTATTAGAACAGTTGATATAATTCTTCGTCTCTATGTATCCTAAATATTGATCGCTGAGTTAGATTTTTATCGAAATACACAGAACGAACTAGATAGCACAGTGTATAAGCAAAGGTATATAAATATCAACGAGGTGTTCATAATATTGCACGAGTATAGCATCTTCGAAGTTTCAATCTATTTAGAATATTATTTCTGTTATCAAAACCTCAAGCAACGTTTAACCTTTTTACCCCAAACAGAACACATTTCCAAACTTCAAAGAAGCTCATCTAATTCGAAAATGCCTACTCTGTGTACTAAATATTCGCAAGACTTCTGCATGATCGGTTCCGGAGCGGTATCGTTAGGGGAGCGATAGGGAGCTGTGGTGTATCAACATAAAATTCCGGATTGTCCAGGTGGTCGTCGTCGATATCACCGGAAACGTCGGGATTTACGAGCGGCTGTTCCAGCCGCGTTGTAAAAACCGGCGGACATTTTATGTAAAGGGGTGTTTTACATGCATCGCCGCATTAACCGGTGAATAAAAGTAAATCTCTGCGTGTGGCCGCAGGTTTTTACGGTTCTCTATCGAACGGCCGCGTCTTCTTCTCTGCCAAACGTTCCTCGGTACCTCCCGTACAGAACCGCGTCCATCGTTGAATTAAACATGAACGATAAGTTCGCGGCGGCGAATTATTCGCTGGTCCCCAATAGTTTGGAATCGCGGTCTCCCTTTTAACCGGGCGGGACCGACGTTAAGCGGGATCATCGAGCGGCGGAACGACTCGCGCGAGATTCGCGTTACAGCTGAATTAAACATGACCGGCAAGTTCAAATTAGAACGGGTCTCTTAGAAGCTCCCGACGACGCGTCGTTTTCTGTCGCGACTTGTCTCCTCTCGTCTCGTCTCGTCGCGACGTATCGGCCGATACGAACTAGCTGCGGTCGAATCGATTACCCCCGTATCAGCGCGGTCACTGGAAGCTGTCGGTTCCAGGCTCCAGTCGGAAATCCATTCGGCGAGAATCGCGACTGTCTGATGCGAGTC
This sequence comes from Nomia melanderi, assembly GCF_051020985.1. Lineage (NCBI taxonomy): Eukaryota > Metazoa > Arthropoda > Insecta > Hymenoptera > Halictidae > Nomia > Nomia melanderi. Next base: position 10,555,057 of record NC_135008.1, read on the forward strand.
AAACGCGGTCAAACGCACGGAATTACAAGCCAATACCACGCTTTAGTACGACTGCCCTCTGTGTACGTGTGCGCGCGGTGCCTGTGAACGCGGATTGAAAGTCTGCGGATGGTCTTCGCCGCGATGCTTTTAACGTTGTTTTACTCTTAATTGACCGGCAAATTACTACCCATGAAAGTCTTATAAAATTCGAGTGATTTGTGTATAATGCGATGGAGAGAAGAAGTAGTTATTATTATTAGATGTTACAGATCTTAACGAGGGTTCCATGAAATATTATGTCATTGTTATTCGATTAATTCTATCTTCGTTTCTTTAATCCTTTCGGCCTACATTTGTTTCGCGCTTGAATTATTACAAAAACAAAGCAGAAATGAATAAACGAATAAGAAATCTAACATTGCTCGCGCGATAAAATTAATGAAAAATACAATTAAAAATCGCATACATGAAATTCACAAGTTGCGCGATGAGTCCATTTCGTTATTTCCATAAGGCAAGTCTCAAATTCTAAAAGAAAACAGTCAACGAAGAACAAAAAGAAAACACTTTGCACAATGTTCAGAAGGCATCGCGGCGCCATTCACTTGGATTAAAAAGAAACGGATACCAGCAGCGCAAACGAAACCGACTATCAGTGTCCTACTCCAGAGGATTCCAACTGTATCTAGCCGCAGCCGATCCAATATTTACCGAGTAATAATATGAAATCGAGCTGCTCATTGCTCGTTGACCTGAATATCGAACCAGTCGAGTCTCGATAATTATCGGACCTCAGTCTCGACTACTGGTACTCTCCTACACGAAAATTAGCTCGAGAATCCCAACCTCTGTATTTCCATTCGATCCCAAGGGTACCGTTCGCGTACGAAATGCTCAAAACCGAGGAAACAGAGAAAAAGAGCGCGGAGCACGGCGGGGGAGAGAAAAAGGAAAACATGAAGGGGAAAGAAGGGGTGGAAACGCGGCGTTTCACTCTCGACCCGGCCGTTTGATGCGTCCGGCCAATCTCCGCATTCGTGCGTGGAAAATAAATTCTAGAATGCAATTGCCGAAACGATAGATTGGTGGAACGAGTATAAAAGGGTGAGGGAGGGGCAAGGGGGCAAGCGGGCAAGCGGGGTCGGTACAGTCGTCTCGTAAGAGGGAAAAGGGGCGCGGAACCAGTATTGGCAACCGTGGGGGTTGCGAAGGTGGACGGTCGGGGGGGGGGGGGATATAAAGGTTATTCGCGTCGTTACAGATGTATAGAAAGCGTTTGGCCCTGGCGAAAGGTTCCACGCTTCCGCAGATAGGATTTGCGGTAGACGGCGGAGAAAAGGGCGTAAAGGGCGGGGGATGGTTTCGATGTGGTGTACGCGCGCGCGATGGTGACTGCGTGTGCAAACCCGAGCTTTGCAAATAATATATTGCGCTACGAATTGAAATAAAAATCCACCGGTTGCTTTCCGCCACCCGAAAAATTTACGACATCCTACATTCGGATTTTCAGGGACGAACGAAGGAGAACTAGGCTGGAGCGCGTTCCTCTTATCTTTTTCATTCGTTCTGTCCCGCCTTCTCTGTCTCTTTTTTTTAATCTGTCCTTCCATCTAGCCTCGGTGTTTTCGTGTATACGGGACGAGACAATAGGATAGTTCCAGTAACGCCGTGTAATATGTAGACTGCGCTAGTTTATGCAAATTCGCGTTTTTATCGTCCACTTCGCAAAAATTGGAATTAGCTGGGGTGTGCTCTCACTCTCTGCGCTGGGAGTGTTTCGTTAAGTCGGGAATGAACGTGAACGTTATTGAACGTTAAAATATTCATTTTATGTTGGTCCGTTTATTGGAGGATCGCTAGAAATATGGCTATGTACAATCGATAGCCTAGAAACGGAATAGTTTTCGAACGGGCCAGATTGTATGTAAAATTTTAAAACGCAATGAAAATACTGCAACGAAAGTATGGTGAAACTTCGTGGAATATGAAATTTACTTCGTTTATGTCGAATACATCGAACCACTCTACATATAAGGAACTGAGTCTATTCAACGATGGATGTCAAAAGTTTAAGTCAAAAGCCTAATACCATTTGAACATCTGTAGCCAAATTATTATCAACTCCTTGGCATACGATATCGTGCCACACCAGCTATAATATTTCATTCTTTTGAATCCAAATTAAGTTTTATTTTTCTATTATCAATTATTACACTTTAGCCCTTTCGCGACGGCGCACCTGTACCATTCTTCGCTACTCTTCGCAACAGTGCGACTGACCATACTTCGCCACTTTTCACGACGGAGCGACTAACCATACTTTGTCGTCGTTCGCGAAAGCGCAAGTGAACCATACTTCGCCACCAATGTATTTATAGCTTTATTTTGAGTTCGCTATTGAAATAAAATAATAATACAAAAAAACCAATAAGTGATTGCCGTATTTAGACGGCGTCAGCCGCTGTAAAGTAATAAATGATTGCCGTATATAAGCGGCGTCAGCCTCTGTGGACCAAAAAGTGGCTGCCGTGTATACACGGCGTCAGCCGCTGTGATGCACCAAGTGACTGCCGTATATACACGGCACCCGTCGCAGAAGGGTTAAAGTAAAGTGGTTATAGATAAACATGAATTACACCTCCATAAATTCTTTTTTTAGTAAATTATTAATGGCCAAGTAATTGTACTGACAACCGTTACGAGAGAAAGCTTAAAGAACGGGATTAAAAAAATCGTAATGTTTATTGTCCAAGTCTTTAACACCCGAGTTACCAACAGTCATCGAATAGTTTATTAAAAATCCATAATCAAAGCACAAGGATTTCGGAATGAATATTTGAATATCAATCTCAATTGCAATCATGATTTAACGCAATCTAAACGCTTCCCTCTGAAACTACCGTTAAAAAACATTGTTAACCTACGTTTTGATGTAAAACAATGATTAGAAAGCCTATTAGTAATCATCCAATAAATATAGCGTTAATAATCCTCAATACGTATCAAATGACGACACGTAAATTTCTTTCCATTCATTTCTCCGTCGCCTGGGTTGCTCATTATCGTCCATTTCCAAACGAAAACCCCGTCCGCGGCGGTGTTCAGCGCGCACGTTCAAATTTTGCGAATCCAATGCATTTTTATGGGTTTAGGGGTACGAATTTATTGGGGTAGCAGCCGTTGCTGCTCGTTCGTCGGTCCCGCGACGTTATCCATGGCGCGGGCTCGCTCGTGTCGCTCCCTCTCCTCACCCTCCTAATATATTCGCGATGCGAGTCGTCGAAAAAAATGAACAGAAAAAAAGGGAGAAAAAATAGCCAGGCGAGAATATCAAAACACGCATAAATTGCCCGAGTCTCGCAGCGGCCATACGAAGAGTATGATGAATGCGAGCGTGTACGCGTTCTCCGCGTCGCCGGATCGAGAAACACGTTCCGCGGGACGGAACGGAAACGTAAATCAGCTCCTTTTGCCCATTTTTTCCCCTCCCCCTCCCCGTCTGTGACGTTCTTATCGCAGCACCGTCGCGTTTGAGCCGCGCTATAAATGTAAATATACGTGTAAATATCTGTTGAATAAATATAGAAGTTTACGGGACGGGAAGAGCAGTTTGACCGTTTCAGTTTCTTTGGGTTTTCGAGGACTCGTTCCTTATCACGGTCCTGCACGTGCCGGGCAATGTGAAGTAAGAAGCAGCGTATAATTAGCCGGGGAGGTATACTCCGTTTGCCTGTGAGATGTTTGGAATAATTCAATGAAAACAAGAATTTTTCAAATGAATAAATATTATTCACCTGTTCGTGGTTGAATATTTTTTAATATAATCGCTGGGTTTCAAACGTTTTCGAAAGGCATGGAAATTACTTTTTGAAATTGATTTTTACTGAAATCTTTTGAATAACTTTCTATCGTTTTCTATTTTTCAAGAATTCAATATTTGGAAGTAAAGTCGAGTTTACTTTCTTTCTACTTGGTTTATCTCTAATTGATTTTCATTAGCAGTTGTTCATAGAAACTTCGAATCGAATCTGTTTCTGAGTTACGAAGCTAAAATTGAAGTTTATCAATCTAAATGAATTTCAATGCCTGTACGTACAATACCGAATCTTAAAGATATCTCAGTGGCGTCACAAGAAGCGTATAATTAACACTGCAAAAGAAGCAAACCTAATTCCGGAAATTTAATGGAAAACTGTTGTTTCTGCTATTATTTTTTCTCATATCATATTCTCGTCGATTTTTGTTTCATTTATGATTTAAACAAGATGCCGTTAAGGCGAACGAGAAAACAGGGATGTTCAGTATTATGGGAAAGTGTGTCAGAAATATTCCCAACAAACGCGGCAACCTTCGCGCAGATGCCGAGTCATAAAGGAGGAATAAAAAGACATGCAGGGAATAATACAAGGATAGTGACAACCGTGAACGAGAATTTTGTTTTCTGACACTCTCTCCGCCTCGCATGGACTGCATGCTCTCTGCATGACGGGGTCGCGCAATCTCTATTAAGGCGATATAAATCATCATATACATTGAAAAGGAGTGTCACGTATGAGACTGCAGCGGTCTTAGCCACTGCAGTCATTCTCCATATTTTTCGGCATATCTTATTCGCCACGGCACGCCGAAATTCGCGACGCTTCTCTCACGGAGTTCCACCGTGTAATAAATTTAATTCGAATACATTTTTTCCCTTTTCTCTCTTCAACGTAGAAACCTTTTGTTTAAAGAACGAGTAATCTCGGCTTTTCTTTTCTCGAATAAAAAGTATCTAATGAATTTCCTTCTACTCCTTTATTACAAATTCTATCCGCAGCAAACGAAAAACTTCCGAAAATTCGAAGAGTAGATCGCTCAGCCATATTTAAAATTAACTATTTCACTTTTAATAACAAAAATATTCAGACTATTTCATAAAATAAACGCAGCAAAAAAGCACGTTGCGAAAACAAATTTACCGCGCAAGAATAATGTCCATAAATATCCAAACAATTCCTCAGCATTCCCGTTTCTTCTCAGCCGCCGCTGCAACCGATATTACAACACCGACGATCCCTCCGAAAATTCCAGTACCCTCCACCGTAAATACATTCCAGCGTTTCATTCGCGCGGGCCCTGATTCCGCGCGAACTTTTCTAATAACCGGCACGAATACATCACATCCGACCAAACATCGGCCAGAGAATTCGGCAAGTTCTGATATTGTTTCGTATAATTCACGTTAAATCCAGAGCGCTGGTCGAATCGGCAACGCGGGCGACGTATTCTTTCGAAGATGGCGAGGAGCCGTGCGCGCGCGCACGCCCGCGCCGAGTGCCGAACAAATGGCGTCTTAGGCGGCGGAGAGAGGTCTGCGAATCGTCCCCGACCAGCGTCGGCGGCCAGCGTAGACGATAATAAATCCCGGGAAACGATTAATTAAGTACAAGCTGAAGCTCTTACACGTCGCGCCAGTTAAAGTATGCCGTCCCACTTTTCGTAATGCCGGAAATAATTCACGGAAACGGTTTGGGATTTAGCCCGGGGTAGGTGGGTTCGTTGCATCGACGAACGACCGTAATACCGTATGCGGCTTTGTCAGGGGGGGGGGGGGGCAACTAGACCGTTCCCCGGCCCCTGGTCCTAGTACTGGTCGTCTGTCCTTTGCCTTCTCCCTCAGCTCTCTATTTATTCGCTTTTTAGCCTCCTCCGCAGCTCTGGAACTGACGCTCGCGAGAGACTGCGGCTCGCAACTGCGGATGCAGCTGCAACCGGCTCGCAGCCTGCACTCGTATATTTCAAGCTGATTCGCGGCCGGCCGGGGACCGCCGACGCTGTGCGGAGAACACAATGCGGAGGCCACCGAAGACTGGCCTAATATTTCGCTAGGAGGGATGCTCTCTTTTGTACATTTTGCCTGGTGCACCTATGCGCACGTCGATCCCCTTAGCCTCTATTAGAGTTAACGATCCCGGGACATCGGGATTCGTGAAATGGAGAAACAAATTTAGGTTTCATATGGGTAATGGACGTTCGGATATGTTCTTTTATGAGAATTCGTGTGGCGACACGAAATATCACAATGGAAAGCTGCGGCTCGAATATTTTGGGATTATAGTGGTGAGAGAAGTACTGAGGAGGTTGGCATTTGGAGCAATACTTGATGTGCTCCCGATCGCACGTGCTGGTTCGTAAATGTGATGCACTTGATTCGATACAAAGAAGATGTGAGTTCTGGGGTAGGAGTGGCTCGATGAATTTATGTGATTGTATTATACTATTGGGAGTTTGGAATTTATATTTGTGTTATGATAAGCACTTTCGAGTGTACAGCTTCGACTTAAATGAGGACATCCAAATAGCTTTGCTGTTGGTGATCGTTGAAACTATTATAATCTATACGTATCAGAGAAATTTTCGTAGTTAATTCATTTCGATTTATTTTTTTACGTTTGAATTATTTTCGTTTGTAGCACTAGTTACAATACATCATCACCATTAAATGTAAGGTTCTCGAATAATTTTTTCCTTAGCATCCATTCTGCTCTAATATATTCCACTATATTTCATAAGGCAGCCACCGTCCCCCAAAAGTATAGTTACCAGCTAGACGAGTTACCGGCGGTTCGTGTTCGCTGGAAACATCCTGGAACGCGGCGGGAGTAGACGCGCGAGGTGCATAAGTTCGAACGAATAAACAGTAATTTAACCCCTTATTAAATTCAAATTAGCCGGCGCGCGGGGTCGCCGTGGAACGGCAGGTGGGTGGGTTTGGCTCCTCGAGGTAACCTCCTTCCGAGGGTTGCAGCAATCCATCAACATCTGGCAGGTTTACATCGCGCGTCAAGATTCCCTGGCGGCGCCTGCCAGCGTCGATCAGATATAACGTAAACGACGGCCTGAATATGCATGCCCTTTTCGGCTTTTAATATCGTTAACCGATATATCACAAGATTGCCGATTATCTAACCGCGCTCGAAAATTCCTATCGGCCTGACCCACCGAAAGATCATCGATCACTCTTTTAAATCCGATCCCAGTGCACGGTTTTATCATCCCGCACTCGGCTCCGCCGTCATCCATCCCGTAAATCCCATTTTTGCTAATGAAAATTCACTGATGTTCCAAGACTTTGACCATGATACGGAATTTCAACGATCCAAAGATCATTTCAATCTCGTCGAAACTGCATTAGATCGTTTGAACTAACAAAAGTTGCGAGACAATAACTTGATTAATTGTTATGAGATATATACAGACGTATCCGTTATAATTTAATCGTAGTAAAGTATTAAATGTTTCAAATTACCGTGATGTTATACCAATTTTGAGAAAGCGATGTGTATTGTAGAAAAATGGAATCACAGAATAATGATCCGATTAGTTAATAACGAAAGTGTAAAATTATGATCACTGTCATTTAATCAGTTGTTACGAGACACGTTGGAACATATGTATTATTATTTGGTTTCAATAAAATAATAAATATTTTGATTTGATATATCGTGATACTAATTTTCAGAAACTGAACTGTATTGTAAATGAAAAAAGCCAGCCAGTTAAATATTTAAGAAACGTGTAAAATGATGACCACTGTTATTTCGCTTCAGTAAAGTACTAAATGCTTCGAATCAAGTAAAACTTTCTGGATTTGTACGTATATGCGCGTCTTTGGCAGTCGAAGAGTTAACTGAGCACGTTTCACACGACACGTTACAGTGTCCTGGGAAGATGCGATTTGGACCGAATCATTCGATGGACACGTTCCCACGGAACTTCCGGCCGAGGCGCCAAGGGAGAAGCTGGTTTTACACAGAGAACGAGATTTAATAAAACACAAACGACTTTGTACAAACATTGCGCGCGTGACAAACTCTCGCGTGTTGCCGCCGCAATCACCAGAACTTTCGTTCAACCTTTTTTCATTTCTTTCTGCTCGGTTCCCTGGGAATTGTACTCCCATTACGTGATTTTCACTCGTCGAAAGCTTCCCTTCCTTTTCAAGACGTTTTTCGAAAGGGAAAATCACGCAAGGAAACTTTTGGAAAATCTGCGGACGTGTTGATCTGTTCTCTTCACGCGATAGAACATCGAGTTAGTTTCACGGTGAACATTTTATATTGAATTTAATAAATACAAACAATATTCACGTTTATTGAAAAAAGTTATTTTCAGCATACAAATGTTTAATTTTTACAGCACAATTGCTCCTGGATCGTAATAAACTACGCGTTGTTTTTTGTTCAACAACTTTCTACCACCTTTCACTGTATTCTTTATAATATTTATTGTAATCACGAAACGCAAATCAAATTAAAAAGAAACACAAGATATTACTCAACTAACACATCCGACGAATTCTATAAACAAGGTAATTATACTTTGAGAATGATATTCCGTTTCCTTTGTATGAAAATAGAATAACTCGTGGTCCGTATCAGACTGCGATGTTTTGTCATAGACAATCTCTCTGTTCTCTATATTTCGTAGCTCAGCAGGATTCCTGAGTGTATAACTCGACAGAATGTTCCTGTTGTCCAATGACAGAGCAAGGGCCAATATTATCTTCTTCCTACGGAAGATAATGGATTGTGTTTTGCTGTCGTTAAGCTTCGTGTTCCAAGCCAGAAAACAATTGCGAGTCCTCCAGAAATGTTTCGTTCGACTTTTTTTTGCTTGCGTCAGCAGAATAATCTCAGAAAGGAAAGGAGGAAACGGATAAAGAGAATGGAAACACGGCAAGAAACACGGTCGAAACGCGAGGATCAAGGAAATCAGAGTTGTCGATTCCCCAGTTGTAGATTATGTTAACAAGTATTTCTTTTCGGTCAAATAAAAATCATCGTTCACGATGACGGTAAACGAAATTAAACAATTCCCAGATTGACGTATTATTCACGCTTGGAGAACCGAAAAAAGTCGGCCGATAAAGTCGCGAAATAAACCGTAAGGCAGAGTTGATGGATTACACGTGACAGAGGGCGATAATTCCGCGATAAATCTGAAATTAATCACAGTAACTATCACGCATGCTAGAGCTTATGGAACAATAACAATTATGTCCCGAATATGGTAATAGAATTAACGGCGTGACGCGCGATCCGTTGTGATATAAGACTTTATAAAGTAAAGTGCGCGCGGTATCACTTAACAATACAAATTTTCTGCATAGTGATTGATTGTAGAACTATCCTATAATTTCATTTGCAAATAAGCGAACAATAAGTAACTACTAGTACTAATTGACTTATTAAACCACAATCGTAATTCATTCAGGTAGCTTTATGACAGTTTGAAACCCAGAAACATACAATTTCATATTTACATTTATAAAGAATGCACTTGAACATCTAAACGGAACTCGCTATAAGAAACTGCTTAATAATTCCTAATACGAAATGTTGACCATCATCTTAGTTACCAAGCACCCAAGTAATCCTTCAAAAGCTTCAATCTCACTTCAAACGAGAATTTCCCTAATTTCATCCAACCCGCAAATAAAGATCATCCAATTAAGGACACTGCACAAAGCTAATCCGCATGCACAAACCACGATATCGCTCCGCCGATCATCATCAAAACCGTCAGCAAACATTTTCGACAGTCTCGTAAAAGCCGGAGCGTAGAAATTTAAACAACGTGGCCCGCGACACACGAGTCAATTTCATAATTGCCAACCACGATGCGGCGCGACGCGGCACGGCGCAGCACCATCCAATTCCCTCTCTCTTCTACCGAAAGGTGTATCTTCCTCCGGGTATTTTCTTCCACGGGCAAAATTTACATCTCGTCAAGTCTGACGTGGTTGCAACGACGAGCAAAAAAGCCGACCGGTCGCTAGGTCTCTCTGTTCACGGCGCGCACACACGTGCCAGGTCCGGCACACGTACGCGCATTACCCTCTTGCAATCCCATGAGGATCGCCCCGTGGATGCTCCTGCAACCCTCGGCCATCTTTATTCTAGGACGGACAGGTCGAGAGGGTAGGCATCGGACCGTGGTAACTGGCAGCCCTAGAGGGAGCCGTTAAACCTCGTCCCTGCCCGGTGTACCTAGCCACGTTTTCCTTCTGATATACAACCCTGCAGCCCGTTGCTCGACCGCTCCGCTGATTCCGACACGAAGTTCGCCGCGGCGGACCGCTTGTTTCCCCCCGGAAACAGAGACGAAAACTCCAATGAGAAGTAAAGGTCGGTCGGCGCGGCGCAACCACCCCGGGAACCACCGGCGGCACAGCCGCCACCTGTCTCCCGTGAAATACCGTCCTAGAATCCGCTACTTTTCCGCCGCGATACCCTTCGAACCGGACCCACGGGTTCACGTTATTAGAACAACGAGATTATGTTTGAATAGCCCGCGTTGCTTTCATTAGATCCTTCAATATTTGAGGGCGTCCGTTTGCTATCCTCTCTCGCCGGTCAACAGTGAAACGCGCGCGGGACTCTGCTAACCGACACGGTTAACCCGACAAGAACTCGGGGATGATTACTCTTGCCCGTTAACCCATTCGGGATCAGGGCTTTCTTTTAAAGACGGTCCCCACGAGGTCAGACCCAGTATCATTGTTTTCATCGCTACGATTCACTTTTTGTAACCCCGACGATGCTAATACAAGTTTAAGGACATTTATTGTATAATTTATTCTAGTGTTCGTAGGCAAATTGTGTTCATTTATTTAGGCCTCTGGAAATTGGAGGTTTAAACATAGATGATTAAGAAATCGATGTAAACATTTATCGAATAATGTTTGTGAAGTTCAGTATGCGTCAACTTGACGCGTTTAGTAAACTTAGTGTTAATTTTTACTAGTGACTAGTAGAATAAGCTAGTTTTTCAGTACTAAATAGTAACAGAAATTCTTCATGATTATATTCGATTTTATATTCATGATTAGTCTCGAGTGTGTCAAGAAATATACGAAATCTGTTTTCTCTTTCTTGATCAGCGTATTTCTGTAATAGTTTCCTGGGCGATTGTTACTCTAAAATGGGGGTTGTGGATGAGTTCTCAATTGCAGAAGGTTGTTTTTGAAAACAAATGTTGAACGCTTTGTAGTCGTTCAAGTAGGTACAAGATTTTTATTATACTTAGACGTGGTTGTTCCGAAAATTTTGGAGAGGACAAGTTAAGTTTTTAGCCTCGAGGTACAGATTTTCAAGGTTAAGATTGAATGCAAGCGTTGCAGGTGTATTTTGAATAAGTCCAGGAAGACGTGTTTCAAGGTGGACGTGGACCTGGAGCGTATTTAGCATTCCGCGCACAGAATCCAATAGCAGACACCTGACTCGCGAATATTCTACGCCCTGGCACGTCCATCTTCTAGTGAAACTTGGATCGACCCAACCGGCGCATAAATCATAGGTCAACGAATAAATATGTATGCAACACGCTCGAGAAAAAAGGAAACAGGAGCGTGGGCGTCACGCGCGAGGAATAGATAGCAATGCCTATTATTCCACTGTTGTGCAAGAGTTGCTAGCGATGACTTCTACACTTAAGGGAGAGCAACGGAATTATTTAAAAAATATCTTGCTCTATACATGAAAAGAACAATGACATATACGTACCAATAAAGATTAATGGATCATCCATTAACCCATCACACATTAAAGAAAAATTAGCTTACTTTACTAGTTACTAGTACAAATGAAAGATATCCAACCATGAAAACTTACGTTAGTTTCAAGTTAAGATCCCAAAAAGAGTAACCCACAATCAACGTCCTCCAAAAAATGAACAATAATAGTGAATGTGAAAGAAACAACTTCAACAAATTTCCCTTATTCTCAAACGAATATCGATTAAAGCCACGCAAACATCGTCAAAAACGACGGCAATCCAGGAACTCCACAAGCTATCCGATCGGAAATGAGCCTATCAAGCCCAGGGAACCCAGCGAACGGTAACCCAAAATTTTCCGCAGACGAGGGAAGTCTGAAACCGAGATCGGTATATCTCGACCAAAACCGGGAGAGATAAACAAACACATGCATACGCCAGCGGACAGATAAACGAGCGGACAGCTCAGTCTTATCTATCGAGTCGGGATGATCTCCGGTAGTCTTCCACCCGATGGAAAGGAAGTTCGGTTCTCTTCCTGCCCGGACGATGCCACCCCGAAATTTTCTCTGGAGCTCCCCTCTTGCGCACGATATATCAAGCCAGTTATCACTGGAATGAGATCATTTATTGCATTAAGACGACGAGGACCTCGTGCGAACGGAAAACCGGGCGTAGGGCAAGGCTCGGTATATTGGAACTCGCAGATAAGAGGAGAAAGGCCTGTTCCTTGCTTCCTACGGTCTCTTCCGCGTTCGCGCGACCATCCTCCGCGCTCACCTCACTCTGGACGTCTCCATCCTCTATCCACCCTCGGTACCGCGAATCCTCGAACGTCTGCGCAGTCATCGACGCGTCCTTACCCCTTCTTTCCTGCTTTACTCCCACGGCTGCCTCATCGCAGTTCCTTTCCCCCTTCACCGACTAACTCTATCGGCCTCGCTCTCTCTCTCTCTCTTCGTTCTTCGTCCCCGGTCGTGCTCTTTAAGCTTAATTGCCGGTATTTATCAAACGACGAAATAAATAAGCTGCTTACATTTCTTTGACGCCGAAGAGTGCTCGGCGAGCGGGCGCTTATTTAGCGAGGGCGATAAGTACATTAGACTTTCGCCGTTTATTAAAGATGAAGAGGCCAACGGGAGGCCGGAATGCGGGACGACGGGCCCGATTAATCCTCTCGAACACCTGCCCGGCGTGTGTGAGGCTTCCGAAATAAGATTCTTGCACTTGCCTGTGCGTTTTGTGTTTTACTTCCGTGTACGCATTATGGGGAATTTGCGACGGGGGTTGTTTGCATGCGCAGTAAACATTAACTGAGAGATGCGCTGTCAATTTTGGTAACTTGAGTAGAGTATGAAATGAATATTTAATACGATGGAGAGTATCACTATACATATGTTAGTGATTTTATGTATGCTAGTCTGGAAAGAAACAATTTTATTAGGTCGTCTAATATGAAATGTCCGATTTTGAGGAAAAAGGGAAACTTTATAAGATGCTCTAAATGAGTATCTATTCAATGAAAATATGCTCTATACGATTCGATACACTTCTGCCAATGTGTTTTCAATGAATTTATTCCTTTTTTGGAACATTTTGAATGTTTAGAATGTATAAATTCTAAAGAAATCGTTATAAACTACTATTTCGGATTTACCACGCGGTTCATTTTGCAAAGAAACATCACTGAAACGAAGCCAACGCTGCGCTGTTCATTCATTCACAGTATTATTCCCAAATGCTTTGTTCATATCTTGTTCGGTCTCTCCGACACTCTTCCCAAGTTTAAATTCATATAATTCATATAAGAGAATTACACGAATATTGGTGGTATACATGTTCTCAAAAAATGACGCAAGAAATGCTTATTCTGCAGAATTCGGAAGAACCTTTTTGTAAAAAGTTACTTTGATAATCTACAATGAAATTGTTTAACCACTTGCGGTGTAAAGAAATTCACGGTTGCGCGTGCCAAAACAGTTAACTGTAACCCGTTGACGTGTTCCGGAAGAGAATATAAAAACGCATCAACTGGTGATGAAATTACACATGTATAAATACGAAATTTATTTATTAATAATCTTGCATATTATATTTTTCAAATCAATTTGGAAAATTGACATTTCTGTGACAATTGTCTGTCGAGGTGTACAACACATCGCTGACGTTCCTGTAACAGAAGCATCTCGACGTGCGTGGCACGTCTTTCCACCGCAAGTGGTTAAGAGATTATGTGAGAGACAAAGGAATGAGAGCAAGAAAATACATTAAAAAAAACAAAAAACATTTATGAGCGAAAGAAATCATTTCTTTTCATATTACATATTACACGGCATAATAGTTTAACATTTTCTGGTAGTTTCGACTAGTCAAAGATCATCAAATGTTAAATAACGTTACATAAAGTCTTGAAAATAAGTTTAGTCATTCTTTTCCTAACGAAATAGTGTTTTAGTAGATGCTGTTCAATAATCTATTCCACAAGTCAATTACACGAACATAATATAATAAAAACAAGCAGACGTTCCTTTTGAAATCAAATATTATTTTGCCATCGCACCATTCCAGCTTCCGCTCGCTTCAATTTGTTGAGATGCTTACGAACAGTGCCTACAGTACACCGTTTCATCATTAGGTACCGGAACAGCTCGAGGGACGCGTGCACAGTATCCCCAAGCAGTAACAATCAAAAGGAATCGTCTCCGTTTCGCTCTTGAAAGGTTTCGCGTTACAGCGACCCGACAAACCTCTAACCCCGATCATGTTTTCGCGCGGTGTAATGGCCGCGGTAAATCGTGGGAAACAGGGTTGGTTCCTCACAAAAGCCCGCGGCCGATGCTCGCGCGGTCGGGTGTCCCAGGGAAATCGAACTTTTAACCTGCACGCTCGCAGGCGAACGGAACTTTGTTGAAAACGATTGAAAACACAGGTACTATTTACGTTGTTACCCAAAACAAATTTATTGAAATTGTCCCGCTCTCAATTAACACGTGCTAGCTTTAGTGGACTACACACTGCCACAAACTAAAGTAATCGCAGTTTAGGTACTTCTAGATGACAGTTCTATTCAATACCGACTCATAACATCGTTGTTTAACCTTCCAATATTAGAACTATTAAGCATTTAATACGATTCACACGCAATCCTCATAAAAAATGTAAAAATCTCTTAGTTCCTTCATAAAATCGTTATATCATTCAAGTGAAACCATTCATTTCCAAAATGATTTCGAATATTTAACATTCTTAAAATATCAATACCTGCAAAATAAGAAGACTGAAACCAGTCGTTTTCAGTAGTTCGGTAGTTTCAGCGTCAGCAATATCAAAGCAATATTAAACGTTATTAATTTCTTCAGATTTAGGACCAGATCTCGTTTTCCATAGAAACGAAATGCTTTTCTTACCAGTAATCGAATGTCAGGATTTTCATCTTCGTATGCAAACGGCGATAAGACTAACATATGGTTCAAAGTGCAAGAATAACACTGTTTACTCAGAAAATTCGACGCTTAAGGGGTTAATGACTTCGGAGGCGGTCTATTTCAACGAACTTCCTTCCAAGGGACGTTGTCGGTCGAGTCGTGCACACGGGCTTTTAGTAGACGCTCCGCACACACGCAAGAAAGCTGAGCATTGTGCCGCGCGAGCGCCGAAAACCCGCCCCCGCGTCCGCGACGCGAAACGGAGCTCTTCTCCCAAAGCAGGCGGCCCGTGAACGAACTGCAAGGGTGTAAATCTGAAAGTTGGCTAAACTGTCTACTCTCCCGGGCCGAGCCGGGTTTTGCACCCTCGTCCGCCTTCTTCCCGCCTCTATTCACCGCCGTTTGCCCCCGAGGCATCGCCACGATGTTCCCGCACCCTCTCGCCGCACCACCGTGTTCCGTTCTTCCCCGTGTTGCACGGGGGCGAGAGCAAGCAGCCGAGAAAATCGGGGTTGCGCCGGGGAAGTAAGAGAAACGACGGGGAAATTGGAAGTTTTTATTACCGCCTTGTTTCCAATTTTACACGGAACCGCCGGGAGACCTAAAGATCTGTCCATTCGTTGTCTCCGAATGTGATACGCGGCGATGCGCAACGGCTTCGAGAGAAATGTGCTGCGTTGGTTGATTATTCGATTGGTTATCTTTGATACTTGTCAGATCAGATTTTTTAATTCGTCGAGTTACTTTGTTATTAGAGCATTTTGAAATGTTCTTTGAAGTTTGAGGAAGAATATTGAAGATTGTGGTTTGGGGTTGAAGAACTCGAAGAAAATTTGTGGTGAAAATTGATAGATTAGAAATAGTGGCACGGAGTTAGGTAAATTATATCGTTGATCTCGATGTATTTATTTCGCGGGAATCGATGATGTATCAGTTAAAGACTAAGTGATATTTTGTATAATTTTTGAAATTTAGTTATAAAAAAAAACGTTTTGTTAATATAGCGCTAACTTTAATACGGTTTCAAAGGAAGAATGTGGATATAGCTGGTACATAAACAGAACATGAGAGTCAAAGAAGATTAAATCGCAGATTAACGTCTTGCGCACTATATAGATGACTAACTGCGCACAATTCTAACACGTTGTATTAACAATGACTCTTAAATCGTTGAATGGGGGCAAGCAGTGTTTTCGAATATTCGTGCGGAACGGTCAGCGAATCTGCAGTTTTTAATAGTTACGTCACAGAGAGTTGATGGGAAATTTGTTTTCAATTTGAGAGTCCTTTGTGCTATCAAACACAATACGCGGACGGCCGACGGCGCGAGAAAAACGGGATCAAAAATAGCAACTTAATAGGGAGAAATGTATAATCGAGAAAACTGGGCGAAACGCATACGCACAATGCAACCGTTTCGTACGGATTTTGCGAACAATGCGTGAATTAACTGGAGCCAATGAAAAAACAATTTTCATATTCTGGTGTATCAACAAGGAATGAAAAAGAAACATTGAATATTTAGGGTACACGATTACAGGTCGTGTTTATTATTTTTTGAAGATGCATAATTCGTAAAGAGTATAATCCAATGAGCTCTATATTTTTTCTGTAAACTACAGATGGAAAGTTCTCTCTTCGAAATCAATATTTCGTGTTCGATTAAACGGTGAGCATACTCGAAGATAAATCAATACTGTTGCGCGATATTGATGCTAAGTGAAAATCTTTATTACACTGTAAATCCTGTTTTACGCAGCAACGGTGCACGGAACGAACAAGTTTTCTGTTATTTGCGGTGCAAACATGGATGGCAATTCCTATCTACGTAATATTACAGAAATGATAATAATATGCACGCGCATACGAGGTCCCCGTATTTCCCGTCGCTTTACAATATGAATATTATCACGAATCGTATTATTAAAAATCGTGCGCGGAGTTAATATCCCCATCGGACTCATTATACCGTTCTGGAATTATTATCGCTGCACATGTGCAGATTTCTCGTAATACGAAAAAATCCTTTTATAGTCATCCTTACGAATTTATTGTTCAGAAATAAAATTACAATACGGAGAAAAGAAATAATACTGTTCCAATCTACAAATTTTTCTTTCCTGTAAAGCATAATTTCTTAAAAAATCAATTTGAAGCACGAAATAAAAATTCTCAATTTTAAAAACATTGATAAGTATTTTAGCAGTAATAATAGTGCAGACACTTTCCGCGTTTCATTCAACATTAAAATCCTATACGCTTCACTTTCGCTGCGATATTCAATTTCCACAATTACATGCAAATCACCGAACTCCGCAAAGTCCAAAGCAAATAACGAAAGAAAAATCCCAAGAAATCAGAAGCACCTCAAAATCTCCACTCAAACTAAACATTAAAATCAAGCATGCTTCATTTTCTTCAAAAATTTCAATTCCCACCCCTAAGTGAAAATCGCCGAACTCCGTAAACTTCCGAGTAAACAAATAAGAAAAATTATTCAAAAACCGGAAGCATCCCAAAACTGCCGTTCAAGTAATAAAATCATTCAACATCTGAATCCCGCACCTTCCATTCATTCCATAAAATCTAATTTCCATCCATAGGTAGAAACACTCCAATATCAAAATCCAAAGCAAACGAAGAACGAAATAATTCGAAAAATCAAAAGTTTCCTAGAATTCCTATTGAAACATCCGAATTGTACTCGGGTAGACCGCGAGGAATTTCGGCGGGCCATTCATCGGCAATCAGGAATCGCGGCTTCCCAGAGCCGTGGGTAGGACGCGCCGGCGTAGCGAACAGCGGGGGGCTAGGTAACACGGCCGCGCCACCGCGTCTGCGAAGTTTAATTATCCCGGCCGCAGGTGAGGGTGCCGTGGATCCACTTACAGCACTGGCCAGCCAGGTTACGATTGAGCAATTATACTTCTCCGGTCGGTGCGCTCGCGTTCGTAGGTATATACACGTACCGCGCCGGCACGAACACAGAGTCGCTCGACGTCTATACAAAGGGAATCCACGGTGCTCGTCGATGGCTGGCCGCGAACGGTGTCGGCAGCGGTTGCGTCGTTCGTCGAACCGACTACGAGCGTCTCTGCCCGAGGTCTCAGTCCTGACTAATTCGCTTGAATTTTGATTTTCAATAAGAGAGATAACGGAGACGGAGTCGTGCGGTGTACACTCGTGTACGGTGGATGACGGCGAAAAGTGGGAAAGAGAAAGACAGCAAGGGGAACGGTGACGGCGACAGGGGTGCATGGGGTGGGAAAGGGGTGGCTGGGGCACCGGCGGAGACGCGCGTTGGGATTTAGCTTCCGTGTACAGCTGTACCGTGCCGAGGGTTTGAATATGCATGATGCATAGGCATTAAAGCCTGCCATCCTCCGCCACCTCCGCTGCCGTCCACCACCACCACCGTCATCGTCCACACGCACACGACCATCCACGTATGCAAATAGCAGGCGACCGCCGCCGGTACCGGTTCCGCTACCTCGAACACCGCAGCCGGCCACACGCTGCCTGCCGATACGCGCGAAACGCGGACTACTGCGCGCTGCTGAAAATTTTTTTTCCCGGTTTCATCCCCCGCCCGCCGTACAAGCGTTTTTGTTTCGTATTCTATTTTATTTTGTTTCCGATCGCGAGGTGAAACGTCGTTGTCACGGCGAATCGATGAGGGCTTTGCGTTTGGGGCGACGGGGCACGTCGATTGATAACGTTCTGTTTCCTTTGGGACGATATTTTGGAACGGAGGCTGATGTTTTTGATGTTAATGCGCGTGGAAGGTAGGGATGGCGGTTTAGCGGAATGGGAATATGTTGATGAGAGTTATTTGGTGGGATTGTTTGTTTGTTTCGAATTGTGTGTAAAATAATTGTACTTAGTCACATATGTACGTTGATTTTCTCTTTACTATGAACGAGGTAATTGCATTTCAGTTTTCTTTGATATGTATGTCTTGATACATTCAGTATTTCGATTAATGTTTGATTTTCGGATGGTAGGTTAAGAAGGCTCAAATACGTTTTTAATATTATAGTTATAGAAGAGTTGTAGAAATTTAATATTATAATTGAAGAGTTTGTAAGTTAATGCGAAATAATCGTGTTATGAATAATCATATGATATGTCAATATTTAAACTTTAAAAATTAAATACTCTGGCATGAAGCATATGCAATAGTTGAATATTATTTTAGTACATTCTATGTGAAAAACTAGTAGGTATGTTTTTCATTTTACGTCGAGTAGTATTATAGTTAATAAATGTTCGCATTTATTTTATTAAAATTTTATGCTGAATGTAGAAGTTGAATTTTATTTTGCTTTTGATTGAAAATACTTCTCTTTGCAATGAAAGCTCTTGGAAACATATTGAATTGATATAAGTCGGAATGAGTAAAATGGCCGGCATACAATGTGTTATACGAGGATTATAGCAATGAAGTTATTGCCAACCTCAACAGCATGTCATATTAATAAATCGCCGTTAAATCGACGTCCAGGCGATATTGTTTGCGGCGTACGATCGTGTTCAGAGCACTCGTTCCCGGCGTTACGGTATTTCCGGGATTATCATCGTCGCCGGAAGTGCGAGGCGCTTAAATCGTCGCCGTGGACAACATAATATGTTCGTCTACTTGATCCGCGTTTTACGTTATGAAATCTCTCGTAAAGTGGGTCATAAATGGAACCTATTGTTGACCACGTTTATGACGTCAATTTACCGAAAATACCGCGAGAAGTGTTATTATAAACGTGACATGCAATTGAAAATACAATAGAATTTTAGACAGTGAATCTTAAGATTTATAGAATTTCGCCTACAAAAGTTAAAATGTAATTTTTACTTTTTGCATTCTATTTCTTCTTTTAGCAAATCTATTTACTTGTCATTTTAAAATAAATGATAACTTGAAAAATTAAACTGGTATTTAACTTAGTGCTAAGCAGCAAGATCGATACCACGTAAATCAAATTGCTAAATAAAACTGCCACTCAAACTCACAAAAAAAATCACATCATCAGAAATACCAGACAACCAAAGACGAAATAATATCTTCCCAATAAGTAATCCGATACATCGACGGAAAGTCGGTATTTACAGTCGGTCGATCACACGTCTTCCCAAATGAAAGGTAATTACCGGGTTGCTGGGCAAACACTCGTCAAAGTAAATTCATAACGCGAGCAAACAAAAAGTTTCGATATCGACGCAAGGTCCGTGAATCACGGTGTCAGTTGAATCTCATTGGAACACGGACGCGGGTTCAGGCGGCGGTGGCTGGGTCTCCGGGCAATTTAGGGTTCATTTCGGCAAAAGCAAATAATTGGTCCGGGGGAAAAGGGCTACGTAAGAAACTGCGTAATTGCCGGCAATCACGCCAACTGGCCTGAGGAATTCGAATCAACCTCTGATATATTCGCGACCGGTGGGAAGTTCGTTCGTTCGCTGGAAGCAATACGAATGGGAAAGAAGATGGCGGCCGTCCGTCTCTTTCCCGGCGCAATTATCTCATTTGCCGGCCGGTAATTGAACGGCAAGAAAATGGTTATCGACGCACCGGTACGTGCCTCCCTGAAATTAATTGACGATCCAGAGCACGAGTCCCGTCTGCTCGTGTCTGCGCGGCGGGATCGAATCGATGAAGTAACGCGACGCGTCAGGTATAATCGAACGAGAAGGCCCGGTTTCAATTATTAATTCCCGCGAACGTGTCCGCGCCGGGAACAGATGGCGGCGTGGCGGGGTTCGACGAATTCGAAACTCCACCTTTTCACCGATCACCGGGCCCGGCCTGATCGATGCGACGCGTGTTGTATCGGTACGCGGTGACAACACGCTAATTAGCTCGTTATCGATGCGCGCCGCTAGAAGCACGCGCCAGGCGCGCAAATAATTTATCACCGGCCTATGATGTACCCGTGATTGGAATATAATGTTGATAATGGCTGTCGGGCCGACGAGCATCGCGCGTTTGCCGCTTTCAGACCTTCCGCGGTTTCCTCTCACAATGTGCGGCAATCGAGAATTTCATTTTAAAAGTGGATTGTTGAATAAAGTCTTTTTATGGCTCGCGATCCAGTTGTGCGATCTATTATGTGGAATTTAGTGGTATATTGCGTTAAATTAAATGTAAATTAGATTGTATGCGTTGTTGGAATATGTGGCGTTATATATAACACTGTGGAACAAATTTGAATTTCTTTCGTCCTGCAATATCCAACTGGTGATTCTTATAGAGTTCCTTACCGTAAATACGATTATTAATAAAATTTGATTATTAATATCTTGAAAGTATTAGATATTTGAAATGTTTTTAAAAATTGATTAAGTTTACTGGAAATGTAACGACTATTCGAGTATACTCAGTACTTTTTGATGTTAATTGAAAAATACTTCGGTAAACATCCATTGCAGATCGTACTTTATATTCACTGGATCTCAAAATGCTGCCATTGCATGAGAACATATTGCTTTTTGTAGATCGCACTGTAAGGGACGGTGCCAATTTTTTGTTTCTAACAAAAATGAAGACTTTTTGAATTGCTTAATAGGAACTCTATAAGAATCACCTAGTGGTTATTAAAAAGCAAAAATCGTGTTGAACAGTGTAACTGCTGAAAAGGCCCGTGACTAAGCTTCATTCGTGTAATTAATATTGCTTTAGGAGAAATTCATTAATCACTTAAGTAATCATGATCATTGAACTATAATCTATTACTGAATAGTTAATGGTAATGTAAAAGGGTATTTATAAAAACCATAGAAACAGATTGCATTCGAAGTTAGAAGTTCAAAAACTTTAAACCAATTCGAACACAATAATGGCGCATTAACATTTCTAATTAAACCAATAAACTATTAAACATGAAATATTAGTCACCCAATCTCTCTGTTCGTGACCTATTTCCACTTCCCTCGACCACTCCGCAATACACGTCAAAAGACAAATCGAAGCTTCAAACAACCGAATTTCATTCCATGCTAATTACACATAAAATCACTCCTTCATTACTACTGTAGCATCCATAATTTTTGTGTGTTTTAACGTAGTTTAGAATATTTTTAAGAAGCATGAATGGGAGAATGAATATAAGCAAGGGGACAGGAAAAAAGCAATAAAAGAGAAAAGTTATAACAGTCGAAAGAAAGTGGTCTGCGCAATGTCGTAGGCCCAAGATTGTCAATTTAGTTTTGAAGCGGTGCGTTCGAGAGTTTTCCGAGACTGCGAGCGAGAAGAATGTTTGCGAGGGAAAGAATGATTTTGAGTGGTGCGTGTTAAAGAGTTTTGTTAGAGAGTAGTGCGTTGGCTTTCGTGGCCATAAGTCGTATAGAATCATGTGATAGCCGTCGAGGCAAGAATTTGTGCGTTACATGTTGTATTTAGTCATTATCTAATTTAGTTTACAAACATTTCCACCCTTAAGTCTTGATAAATACTCACATTTATTTAATCCCTTGAGTGGATTAAATTTGGTGCTATCCTCACGAAAACTGATTTTGTACATTATTTTACAAATGTGCTATATCGTAACCAAAAGAATTTCCATATTTTTATAATCAAATTTAATTGAACTTGTAATACAATTTCCTTTACAATAACTGCATCTGTAAAATTTGCAACAGAAATAAGTATCGCAAGCTGAAACAACTGAGCCGAAATAAATCATAAGGCAAAGGGTTAATATCTATTTTCTTCGATTATCTTTCTTCTCTACTACACTATACTGTCCATTGCAAGAGATCTCGCTCTCAAGACGGCATAGAGATAGGAGGGGGTCCTAGCAATGTACTTTATTTTAGTTCCGATTGGTTTAGTGTAATCATATCGACGAATAGAAAATTACGACTAAAAACGAGACTAGAACAAGTAAAAACCGGCCAATCAGACCAGTGTTCGTGCAACGGACGGTATTATCTACACCATTCTAAACCCAATAAAACACCGCACCAAAGAACCACAAACCAAGCCCCAATCGCAACGCTAAAATAATCCTAGCAAGCACGTTCGAGCAGCGTGGCGCAAAAACAGAGTCGCGAGGTAACGCGAGTAGCCTATTACAGCTGCGGCAACAATTTGCCGCGTAAACGAAGCCATCGCGGTGGCCGAAACTTTCCGGAAGACAATGAACGGGGAACGAGTACGGTCCCGCTATCGCTGGGCGTAAATCGCGCGGACGGTCGCGTTACACATATAATTAGCGAGGAAGAGAGCGAGTCCGCGGCGGGAGTCGTAAAAACGGCAGTTAGAGGCACGCCAGTCCCGGCCGATCACGTCGCAAGAAAGGAAAGCGCGCGGTACGTGATCCTGCAGACACGAGACGAGCCCGTAATAATCCCCGCGACCGCGTACGCTCATTGTTCTTCCGTGCTGATACAACCAGCCAGGAGCGAGCGAGCGGGTACACGTCTGGTCAGCACGTGTGTACGTGCGCGTTTCACGCAGTGGCGTCGTGTACATGGATATCAGACGCACGTGTTTACCGAGCGACCGTTTGTAATTACATTTCGGTTACTGGTTGGGTACGCGTGCTGATTTTACGCTGACGCTGAACAGGCGTGAACATAATTCGACGAAACTGATATTGATACCCCTAGCCTGGAGCGAAGCGCGAGCTGGACAAACGAGCGAATTCACGGCGGACGGACGCGAGACAAATTCCGAATTACTTGCGCCGCCCGCCTGCCCTAATTTCGCTCGATCAATCTCGCGGAAATTCGAGCGCGGCTCTTTGCACTCGGTGGAGCTGTGTACCGGTAGAAATGTGGAAATATATTTTATATTTAATAGAAAATAGGAAATATATTTTCATATATAGGAATATGATAAATGGAAGAGGCGCGAAAATGTGTGAAAAGGGTGAAAAGTGCGTCGAAAAATTTACTGTGAAGAGGGCTAGTGGGAATTGGAGAAACGAAGTTTGAATGTTTCTTGGGACGAGAAGGTTGTTGGTATGCCAAGTGTCTGATCAGTAGTTGAATTTTCTATTTAGAATAACGTTTAGGCGTGTAAGAGCTAGTTTGACTTGTAATTTACTCTTGCGTCTGACTATCGATCGTTGTTTCTACTTTGAAAGGAGTAGCGTTACTGCTGTACATTTTATTGGGTTTCTAGTTTTATTATATTTAAAACTTGTTTGCGACTATTTGCATGGGACGTGCTACGCTTCAAAACTTGAATTGAAATCCTGATAATCGAAATATCTCTGACGTAAAACCCGAGATAATCGTTGTATATCTGCAATGTCGAACTCAATTTGACATGGGAACACAAAAAGATGTAATTATCCATCGGAAAACAAAGCGATAAATCCAACTGCCTCTTGTCCATTTCAACAGTATCCACAAAAATTCCACTTCGCGTCGATATCATAAGTCTTCTCGTTCCGCGGAAAGCGGAAAATATACATCGACCTGACCGGAATTTTCACGTGATGCGAAAAACGTGAATCGCAAACGTTCGTCGGTGTAAGACGAGAATCTGTGAGTCAATTATATAAATCTGAATATCTGTGAAACATCATTTTTACCGACCATTAAATTGCAATTTCTTTGAATGTCAAATAAAGCTTCGAAGTTAATGTTCTTTAAATTATATACTTACACGAAAATGTCGTTTTTAACCTGTTATCCGTGTTCATTGGTATTTTTCACTGTTCAGCCAAATCAATCGAATGTTTACTTTATTTTAAACATGCTAATATCTTCAAGAAAAAAATAATGTTTAACTAGCACCTTTATAAACCAATAAAAGGAACATAAATTCCCATAAATTTTTCCCACTTTTTTTAAAAGAACTGTTACCTCATAAATACCATTGATATCTAACTGAAGAAGTAGATTCATAAAATTAAATACACGTATCAAGATAAACAGGTCTCTGTGCAAGGTTCAGTATACTATTAAAAACAACTGAAAATATAGATACTTGAAAGTCAAAATGAGGTAAATTATACCCTACTTCTACCAATTACTCGAAAGTTTAACAGGTCATCGTGCAATATTTGAATTTCAACCATGAGAATCCGACACCACAGACGACCACTGTGTAAACTGTTTAGAAAACATACTGAGTCACAAGGATGAATTTCAGACACGAGCGTCGGAGGGCTGGTGAAGCCAAGGGGACACTGCCCTAATTAAAAAGCACCAGTTCAATCCGAAAGAAAAAGGATTGAAAAAATGAATCGATATCAGGGCAACGTAAGGCAATTACCTAATGCTACGCCCGTCAGAAGGTCACGTCACATTTAATGAAACTTAACCCCGTGTACTGTTTCGAAAACAAAGGTGGTGGTCGTGGGCCCTGCGCGCCGTCTGCACCACGCGCCACGCACAAAATATGAGTAATACGAGAGAGGTAGACGGAGGGGGTGATTTAGTATTAGGATTTATTAGAGCCGTTCACCCCCGCGGGTACCAGCGTTACGAAGGGCGAGGGTAAGACCTTATGATTTCTCCTGGGGACCCATACACACGACTTCGACTAATGCACCTGCTATCTGTACTCCTTCGTCCGGTTCCTCTCCGACTGCTGATGGAAAGAAATTCGTATATTTATATCTAGTCAGTCCCAACGCGGACATTTCGGTGACCGTTACATTCGCAGAGCAAGAAGAACGGAGGTTATTAGAATATCTCTACCATCCCGTGCGTCTAATTGAAACAAACACTTTTAAGACACTTTCCGAACAATCTTTCGCGTAGAATTTTCTTCCTCGAAGTTACTTATAGCCAATTTTCATTTAAAGTGTAACGAGAGTGGAAGGTAAAATCGTAATACTTGCTTTTGTTGATTTTGTCGAGTTTAAGATACTTTTCTAGGGGAAAAGAAATTGGAGTGAAGCCTACTTTCAGCATTTCATGTAATCAACGTGCAATCAAGATTTCTGTTTTATTTCAAGTGAAATATACATTGATGTTATCGTAAACTCTAAGATTCACTGCAATTACCGTGATTCGACACATTTCAAAGCATTTCCAGCGTATTGCTTTATTTTATATAAACAAGATTACAATATAAAAACGGTAGTCTTTTGTATTTTCTTGGGATACTGCTACATACGGATAATCAATTTCAAGTTTCACTTTACACATCTGTATGCCAACGTTTACGGAAAGGAACAAGGCAATAAAGGATATGAAACAACATTTAAACGAAGCGTTCAATCGAATAAACTGATTATCATCGGTTTGTGTCGCACATACCCATTACAGGAACGGAGACGCAGTGGTCCAAGAAAAAGCGGCGACTCACCTGGAACAGAGAGAGAAAGGGAAGAGTGGAATATTAGTAATTGCATCGACGCAACAAATTCGTGTCGGACGACAATAGCAGATAAGACCGGCTGTTATCGTCCGGGTATATCGTAAACAGGCGTGTTTGCTGAAGGCTCGGCGGAAAGTGATACGTGACACGCATACCGGTGAGGAGCAAAGGCCGGATTCACGGGCGGGCTTAAATTTCCATTAGTTACACGACAATGGCGCACCGACTGCCGCGGAACACAGAAACGGGCGGGTCTAATGCGCTCACCGGGATTACCAAAAATGCGATGCAGACCGGCTTACCCTAGGAACATTTCGTACCGGCGCGGCGCGCATCCGCGTTCACGGACTAGGTGAAATGACTGCCGAGGCAAGAAGTAAGAACTTTTTTCACGGTTGGCCTAAATTTTCCTTCCGGTCCGATAACAGCGACGAAGAAGCGTTCTCGTTGATTTTTTGCGGCGGAAGATTTAACATTTAGGTCGTGGAAACGGCACCCCTCCGTCCAAAGATTTGCCAGATACTCAACGTTCGAGACGACCGATTTATAATTGAAACAACGTTTCCTGGTTAAAGTAATCGTAAAACTGGTTGAACTGAAAATTAAATTATGATGAATTTTTGGTATCCACGAATGTATTTATAATGTGATGGAATATGATTGAAGAAGTTTTGGAGCGTAGTTTCATTCCTGAATGAGTTTAAAATATCATTTTAGTACACATATTTGGTTTGCTGTTTATATTTTGTAAATACGAAGTTCTCAAGAGGTAATGTTGAATAGTTACAGTGGAATTTGAAGTTATTCTTCGTTGCAGAGGAAAACGTCAACTGCGCCTATAACTTTTGGTGGTAATCATTTTTAGTGCACTTTGACCCACGGTTTGCTGCAGAAATTTATGTCGACGCTATAGCTATTATTTGGCAGCGGCACAAGATTCGTGCAATTTTAACAAAAGTACATGCAAAAGTTTCTTTAATTTTTTAATTGGCTCGATATGGAATGTCTTATTTCTAGGTTTAAAGTGGATAAATGCATGTACAAAATGTACTGTTTAAATTAGTACATGGAAGGAATAAAATATGAAGCCACGACTATTCCGTGCGATGAGTATTTGATGGACGTACCGATTACTGTATAAGTAATAATATTTTTTCGAGATTTAACCTTTGAAATTTTCAATTTTTTTGTTTCAAGGGTATGCATCCTAATAGTCTACTTTTAAATCTCTAATTTCCACGATCTAAACGAACTTCGGTCTTTCTAACAACATAATTAATAAATCGTACAATAAACGTCCGTAAACCTAGTGTTAAATTATACTACGTCAATCCGATCAACGATCCATCGGTGCTCATCGACACTATTAATAATTGTTGGCCCACCCAATGCTATTTTTTATACAACTTAATATATTATTTCTAATCATTTCTCACAATATATTACCTACTCCACAACACAGTGATACATTATTTCATAAAAAAGCCCCGAAATAATTGTCGGAGCAGAACAATAGGCTCATCTTTGAAGATAGAATCGCAAGACCGATCAAAGATGGAACATGTGTTCCCCATAAACTACATTCCGATCCTATCCCCCGTTCAACCTCCGTCGCATTCCAATTTAGAAGAACGTACAACTTAAATAACGAAAAGAAAAGGCTGATCAGATTCCTCCGGGAAGCCTGGCCGGCGTTCGAGGGACCACTTACGCGTCATCGATTTCTTCCTGGGAAACTTATATAACTCATCGACGAGCGCGTTCTCCCCGGACAGGCCGTAACGTATTGTCCCCTTTTATTTCCCATAAAACTTCAAAAGCCCGTCCGAATATTACGACGTCCGAAGAATTCGTTAGCGTCCGCCGCTGGCCGGCCAGACAGTCTGTGAATGGCAGTCGCGGCAATATCGGCCGGAAATTATTGGAGAACTGAAATCGTCCGTGGTCCGGATGGGGAGGGATTGATATCCGAGAGTAGCACGTGTCTCCAGGCGGTATCGTGAAACGCGGCTGCACGCATTAACGCGCGAAGATGCGGGTACGCAGAGGGCACCGTGCTGTGCACGCACCATACAAAGAGGAAAGTCTGCCGGCAAACAGAATAACAGGCCTGCACGTGCCGGAGCACGCAACAAATAACCTCGAAAGCACGCATCCCCTAACACTGGGTACACTATTGTCTAAAAGTCTCGATTTAGATTCATGCTTGAGCCTCGGCCGTTCAACATTGGCCCCCATTTTCGATATTTTTGTTTGCGCGTGCATGAAAAAGAAATAGAGCGGAAATGTTGTTTTTCTATGTAATTCGTGTAGACATTATTCAGTGAAATTTGAAAATCCCATTTCCTATTTATTAATGAAGTTAGTGTCCTTCATCTTTTGATGTATTATATGTTAGAAACAAAATCAATTTATTTCAATTATTTAAACAGCTTCAATGCCTGTGAAAATGAGTCTTCACAAACGATGAATAGAAAGAAAAACAATTTAATATTATCATTTTCAAAGGCAAATATTGATCGAAATTCAATGGTTGAAATCGAGTGGTTGAAACGTTATAAGAACAGCTTGTTGAGGAAAAAATTATCGCAAAGAGGACACTATTATCATGAGACAACAGAGATATTCCTATCTAAGACTTGGTCAACGACTTTTGGAGAACACTGTATCGTTTGAGTGTGTACTCACCCCACCCCCGACGAATTACCCCAAGCGTTTCCGCTTAAGACACGGAGTTACCGTTCGAAGAATCCTTCTGTTGTCGATACGGGAGGATCCTCTGCTTTATTTAAACGAGCAACTATGGTTTATCGTTCGGCGAGCTTATCGATCGATTTGTCGGGACCGGATAGCAGTCTCTTTTCCCACTGCTGCCGTGTTGTCCTCTTTCTTCCGCTTTTGCGTCCTTGTTTCCTGCGGAACGAAGTCAACCGAACGTTGTTCTTTGATTGTACGTTTGCTTTTCTTCCGGTGATTCGATTGAACGGTGCGAGCACGGAAGAGAATTTCCTCTCGGTGCTCGTTCGACTCTGTTTTCTTTCGGCACGACCGATTGTGTACCGGCGAACGCCGGTTTGTTGGTAATTTAGGTAATGACTCGTAATGATTTTCGAGTAATGGAGACGCTCCGCGCACCGTTATTTACGCGCCTCCACCCGGGCAGATCGATGATCGAGACGCGCGGAGCGATGCGTTTAAACGCTATCGGCCTCGCGACGGGAAATTCAGGTACGTTTTAAATAAATCTGACCCAGTTCGCAGGTGGGAGAGGAAGAACCGCGTGGTTGTATCGGGTTTTCGCGGATGAAAAATTTGAATCCGGGCGGCGTCGGAGCAACAAAATCGTTCATGACAACGGCTCTAACGTGCGCATTTCATTCGGCCGCTGGACGCAAAAAGAGAGAAAATGGCTCGAAGCAATCACGACTTCGCTCTGGCTTCTCTTTTTCTTCTCTACATTGAAAAAAGGAAAAATCGTTAACTCCATATCATGCTGCGGAATGCCCGCGTTTGCGGTGCACACGTAGCCGTGGGATTAAGTGAAATCGAAGGGCGGATGAAATTTTAATGACGTTATTATTTTCGTTCCAATCAAACAAAACGCGTATAAATGAAATTTTCTATTTTAACACGTTTCTTGGTAAATAATCGGAGTTTAATTATTATTTTTTGAAAACAATCGTATTATTGCAATTTTAATGATTCGTTTAGAAATGCTTCCACGTCTTTCGCATTGCCAGAGAAATTTATGTCTGCCATGGTGCTCGAAGCTACTTTCATTAAAAAAAAACAAAAAAACTGTGCATACTAAATTCTGGTCCACATTGTGTTCATTGAAATATATGATAAAACTGTTACAAAGTTTTAATGAGCACAGAAGATTTAATCATTTATATAAAAATATAATTTTGGTGGATGGACGATTAGTTGGCCTAATTTCCAATACTCATAAGTAAATAATTAAAATATATATATTTTTATGAAGTTTTCGTGTTCTAAAACATAAAATAAAAAATATAAATACAGAGGAAATGAAAAAGACGAAGAGTCAAGGGGCGCCTACGTGTACATTGTATGACCTCCACGTGCTCATTTCAACGGTGTTTTTGCTTCGGGTAGTTTGTGACCACAAAGGCTGCTTTCGAGGCAAAAAAATATTTCCAATATCCAACACAAAAGAATTTTTTCCGTGGTGATATCAATTCTTGAATATGTATCAGGGCCAAAGTCAAATTGGAACAAATTGGAAGACCAGCTGTTTGAGACCGAAAATCATTCTCAAATTGTTTTCCTGGGAACATCATCGTTCATCAAACAAAATGTCTGTAACTTTATAAAAAATATTTTCATGCAAAAGATTCATTGTTCAGATACTGTTATTCCATGAGACCAATGATGAAAAGAAAAAAAAACGACTAAAATGTTTGATGAATATAGGAGATACAATTTAATTAATCTTGGTAATATCAGATTTCAATCTGTTTGCTAATAATTTAGCAATTTGTAGAATGTTAATAATTAGATTTGTACATTTTCGATTTAAAATTTAGAAACTTGTATTTTCTGTGGCGTCGACATTTCTCAAACATTGTACTTACTTTAAAAAATAAGGAACGCAAGATTCCATAGTTGAAAACTGTCGCCTGTATTGAAATTCGAGTAGCACAAGACTTAAAACAAGTATTCCTGGTTCCTATAGAAATATTCCCGGTTAATTTTGAACGATTCGAATGCGCTGCTCCCTTCCGATGGTAAAGTTCCCTAGTAAAGGGCAGCAACGGACAACAAGACGGGAAGCGAAGTCTTAAATGACGAGAATGAAAGTAACCAACAACGAAGTTCAGAGCGGTCGGGACTTTTTCGCAGACCCGGCGAAGTTCGCCATTAAGATAAGGCTTATTGTCGGAAAAATTAGGATTTAGATCCTAGTTTCAGTCGGCCGAAGTTATGCTTCACCCTCGGAACTAATAAAAGTGAAGTTATAAGTCCATAATGGAAAAACTTTCTCCCTAAAATCTGAAATTGTCAATTTCCCCGCGAGAGGACCGAGCCGACGTCATATGTTTTCACTGCGCGCGGGGATTGCGTGCGTTTCTCATCCGTCCGCGCCCAAATTAAAAGTTCCCCAACTATTTCACCGTTTTTTCCTTCTTTTTTTTGTAAAGGAGAAAGGTACAAAAAAAAGGGATTCCTCGAATTACTCGATTCCCCGCAGAATTCCGGCAACATTCTATCCGCATCAAGCTCCGTGATAAAACTCGTGTTATCGAGCGCGCTCTTTTTACCCTGGCGTTTCAATAAGTTCCGCGATACGCAAAGCCCGCGTAACTTTAAACCAATATATCGGGCTTCGAAAGTTTTCGTAGTTTCTCAATCGTGTCTTCGGCTCTTTCGAGCGGTTGGCCCAATTTCGACGCGGAACTTTAATGAAAGAAGTTCGTGGTTGGGTAGAGGTGCGGCAGGGATCTTCGACGCGCGCGATCGATCGCGGCAATAAACCGCACCGCGGTATGTACATACACCGTGGATCATCACGCAACGTATCACGGCCGACCGGGCCTGCCAACCGCGTCCTTTTATCGTGCAGCCGGCACGCAACGAATGTCGTCCCACTCCGTCGTCTTTCTATCAGTTATCATGTTGTAAACCTTATCTACGCTGGAGCACAATACTGTCACGAGAGACCAGCGCAACGCGTACGCGTATTTTACGCGTTGCTCGAGCACTGTAACTCGGTCGAGAGATCGTCGTGTCGATGCTACGGTTGTATTTGTTTCGCACAAAAATAGTTTCGGTTTTTATTGTTCCAAGCATCGCCGAGCGTTTGATATGTTTACTTCGATGAACGAGATTAGCTGCATTTGAAATTCATATGAATTTATGAATTAAACGTTTCGTATTGTTTAACTGTTTCAGGACGAATTTTGCCATGTTGACAACAAGTTTTCGGATGTAGCATAGAAATTTTCAAACAAATCATTTAGTTATTTAAGTGAGGAAAGATTGGTACACTGTGTTCACCTTTTCTAGGGTATTCAAAAGTTTAATAAGTAATATAGTGTTTTATGATGAAGGTCTCGAATGCTTCAGAGCATTTTCGTCCGCAAAGAGTTAATATAATTTTATAATTATTAATCCTCTTCTATGTGTAAAGAAACTCTTAATAAATATCTCCTAATTTTTCAAATCTATGATAGCGTAAATGATTCCAGTAAAGTGAAGAAAAATATTAAACATGAAATAATCCGTGTACGATTGAATTTTTGTGTGTAAAACATCAAGTGGGGCAAGTGTTCTTCAGCGGAAAATACAAAAGTTGCAAAACGGTCGCCGATAAAACCTGTCAGTGACGGCTTTACACAAACGTTTGACCATTGCCGCCACACTGATGGCTCACGAAAATTTCTTTCCATCGCGTCCGAAACCGTTGATGCTGTTTGACGTTGTCCAAGTGAATTCCCGTTCGAAAAGATGCAATTTCGTAAATGTCGTAACGTGTCAGCTATTTCGTACTTCATTCCGTGCACGTGTCTGATCAACGTCTAAAAAAAATCAGTTTACGTCAGCCCGATCGAAAAATCTGTAACGGTGTCCCTTTTACGGGGAAGAGTCACAGTTATCGACTGATTTTCGATTTGCTTTTATGGGTGAGCTTT
Source organism: Nomia melanderi (assembly GCF_051020985.1). NCBI lineage: Eukaryota > Metazoa > Arthropoda > Insecta > Hymenoptera > Halictidae > Nomia > Nomia melanderi. The sequence continues at coordinate 10,587,930 of NC_135008.1, forward strand.
TACGGAACGGCCGCGTCCGACTGTGGAAGATTCAAAGTGACGCTTTTCGACATCCTTTTGAGGATATCAACGAAGACGAAATTATTGGCAGAATGCTGGGGACTAGACTTTCAAAAACCCGCGTTTTAAAAGAGAACGATTCATTGAACTGCTTTTCATTTGGCCAAATGACCCGATTTCAAACGACTCGGGGACGAGAAACCGCATTCATTACATTTACGTGGAATTCTAGATCAAAAGACCGAGTAATTCACTGGTCATTTAAATTTTTGATAGATTAATATAGATCAAATTTAGCTAAGTGTCCGTTGAGTACGCGTTTTCTATTTCGTAATTTTCATAGTAAAACCCGTACGTCGCACGCCGACATAACTTTGTGCGACTGATTGGAAGTGGACTGTGTTAATATTTACTTCAGTGGAAATAACTTGCTGCTTATTAAGAGAATTCAGTAATACTCGTCACTGGCGAGTGTCTACAACGACGTCTGTATACTCCGTCTCGTTTGTCTAGCTTGAATCTATCTTGTACATCTATCGTCTCCGTATCTTGCATGGGTTTTTATAAACTTTTGGGTAAGCGTGTGCAAAATTGGAAGTCTGCCTGGTTCGTAGCCTTTCAAGGTAGTGGGCGCGTACAAACAAATTCCTTCGAGTGGGACTAACTTCCCCTCAACCAGTGATCCTAGAGGGGTTGCCGATTGCAGCCCCCGGGTGACCCATGCAAGGGTCCCGAGTATTCTTGTCACTGACCATAGCGAGTAATAAAACCAAGGATCGCCTTGACTTCTGGCAAACAGATGTAAGGTTAAAATTATGATAAATCTACAAAACTGGCAAAACGTGCCCAAGCAACTGCGACTAAATTAGTGAAGTAACGGTTCCTTGGGCTTTTACTCCTGCTATGGTAAAAATATCCAGAGCTCTAATGTGCCTCGCAGGTTTCGTCAATAGATTTCGCGACGCGACGACCCATTATATTCAGAGGATTTACATTGAATCCATTGACTCCAAATACCGATACTGAACCCTTCAAATACATTCTACACCAAATTTGTTAAAACACAAATCGAACTTCTAAAATTTAAAAGATTCTATATCAAACTATTTGATTTACTATATCAAAGTTCTAAGTTTCAAAGTAGACTATATTGACTTTGCTAAATCCAAAAGATTTTATACCCAATGCCCTTAACCTTTTCGCAATGGCAGCCTTATTCGCGAATGCACTATCACGGTTCGGGCAGTGCCAACGCAGAGGTTGGTTTTATCGGAACTTAATGAACTTTGCGAACGTAACTTTAATAGCTAATACAGTATTGTAATTTATTAATTCCATATTCTAGTTGTAATACGTATAATCGTAGAGTATAAGACAATATATAATGCATAAAACAAGGCGCCAGCCGTCTGGTGACTATAGTCACCGTTGGCTACGTAAAGGTGAAAGGTCGATATTAGTTTTTCTAAACGCGAAGAACGTCATATCACATTTCCCAATTCACAGATCTCTAAATCATAGAATTTTATTGAATTTCCTTAATTTAAGGACATACATTTAAGGTCTCAGCAATGTTTTCGAACACAAGGAGGCCTATTAAGTTCTGGGCGAGCGGCACTCGCCGGTATTACCACGGTATTCGCCGATATCTAGTTTATCCAGATCCGATTAAGCATAATCATATACAACCTTTGATAGATTACGCGATATCGATACCACTGACCCTGTGTACCACGGCTCTCAATGACTGGCATTATTACTAGGGCTATTTACCAAGAAGCTCCAACATCAGAGGCTGTCGGATTGTAGACCGTGTCAATTGATAGAGGAGCTTTCGGTATTGTGTTTCTCAATTACCTGGTGGTTTCTCGCTAACCTTGCGCCGCGAGATCGTTTAATCCAATAAATCAGCTGGTTAAATGTTTTCGGCCGCTGTACTATGTGCGAGGAGCCGATAGAGCAATCGGCAGCGGTACAGACGGGTAAAGGAGTTGAGAGCCCCTGACGACCAACAGAATCGGCAACGTAATTGCCCGTTGTAATTATGGGACGTTTGAACAGCCGTGAGTAACGTTAGCCTCGTTCACACCGTACGCAGGATAATCGAGGCTCCCGTTAACTGTCAACATCGTGCACGTGCCGGTCGCACACAGTTTCGGATAATTAGGAACCGGCTAATTAGTACCTTTGCCAACGACAGACGCGAGCTTCTCTTTCTTGCGCGGGAACATCACCGCGCGCCGTGAACTTTCGACTCGGCGACTGTTAAGCCGTTGAAAATTATCGCCGGGGTAATTGGTCAAAGATACTTGATAGAAACGCTTTAAGTCGCCGCGCCGCTTCGAGGGGGAACTGAATTGTTCGCGAACAATACGGGAATTGAACAATGTTCTTAATGGAAGGTAATTGCACGAGATACGAGGTAATTACAGGTGCTATTCTAAGCGTTTCATGCAGTGCGATAATACTCTGGTTATTACGTAAATCAACGTGCAATGTTTCGTATAATGCAATACGGAAATTTACTATTCGCTCTGGGCTATTAAGGTCATTTAGCATACTCGTTTTTATTAAAATCGTTGAATGTTCATTTTAAAGAAACAAGTGATTGGAAATTGTTAAGCTTCGCATGCGTTGCGATTTGTCGAATGTATTGAAATCGCGGACATTGAATTTCAAGTTTGACCGACTTATTAGTAGGAAAATACATATTGAATATAATAAAATACACTTCCCATACTCTAGCCCAAAAAAATTCGCCCTCTCATTCATCTCGTACCTCCTATAATACTCGTCGATCATTAACACCAATCGATCAGAATGAATCGGTGGCTGAAGCGAAGCAAGGCCGTAAGCGTCTTTATGAAACCTTTAATTAAACGTTTCATAAATCACGTCGACCGCGAGAGGGTCGATGGAACGCAGGGACAAATTAATAAGATTAATTGGTTGACAGTTTGGGAAACACTTTCGTCCCCTCTGCCGCTTATTTCGATGTGGGTTGAATCGTTTAGAGGGGCGGAGACGCGGAGGGAGTTAAGGCTTGTGAAGAATATTAATTTTTAGCCTGGGGCCCTTTGGAAAATATGTTTTCTTCGAAGCTCGTTTTAAACGAGAAGGATAAGCGTCACGGCCAGCAGATATCGCGTTAGATTGATGGATTCGACCGATTTTAACGATCACAAACTACCACCAAGCCGAACGGTGCTTTGGAACATTACTAGATATTTGCATAGAGCGGGGAGGATTGGCGAGATCCCTTCAATCCATTGAGCTAATTAAGACGTGCCCCATTGTAACTCGAGAGACGTGCGATTTAACTCTCTAAAGACGGATGATCTTTTCCACAAATAGATCTACAGTCAAATGTCATTTTTTATGTCTTCTTTAATAAGGAATATAGCTTACAATATTGATTTTATATGTATATCTATCCTTAAAAATGACGTTATTATTGTTCATTCATTATTATTTTTCAGTATTGGAATATACTGGCAATAATAAAATTGAATTTCTTACGCAGGGGTTCACTTATAATATCTAATCTGTCTGAAAATATTGGTTTCAATTCTGCAGATGTGTAATAAGGATTTTAAGCCTTTAAAGTCTTGATTACTTTTCTTTAATCCCTTGTACACGGCTGTGAAAAATGAATCTTGCAGTTGGAATGTATTAAGTACAAAAAGAAGCTAGTTATTTCGTGGCTCAGATTGCTATCTACTCCCTGACCCCAACTAGGGATGACAACCATTTGTCTCGCATTACAAATCGTCGTACACTCGTTTAACGCTTAGGATGATACCCGTCGTAATACTCGGACGTTATCTGAGGAGCCTGCAAAGTGACAGAACGATGCCAGTTGGGTATAGGGGGTCGTTGATCGATAAGACAACACCGACTAACTCTCCGAGATACGACATCCCGGCCTGCTATCTACCTTCTGCTAGCTTGCCCACGTGAAATTCTAAGGAAGAGGCTGTATTATTATCACGTTTGTCAATCATTAAAAGTCTACGAAACAATTCAGACATTCCTTTCGAATATAAAAATGAAACATATTAACACTAGGTTTACGGGCATTTATTGTACAGTTTATTCTATTGTTCCTGGGGAAGTTGATATTCGTTCATTTAGATTTTGGAAATTGTAGATGTAGAAATAGACAATCAGGATTCATATTAGTGCAATTGGATCAACGAAAACTGATTAAAATATTTACCAAATAATGTTTATAAAATTTAATCTGCGTCAAATTGACGCGTTCCGTAAACCGTAAATGAATGTATTCCATCGCCCATAATATAACAATTAAAAGCAGTCGATTTCTTTTTTTATGGTATTAAAATGTAATCAAAGTATTCCCCAAATTCGGCAACTTAAATAAATTTACCAAAAATATAGTCAGTTTCCATAGAAACACAAATTCACGTAATACTAGAATATTCCACAACATTAAATCACCCGAAGCGTATAAAAAGAAATTTATAAAAACATTTTATATAAAATATAAAAAAAAATGTCTCTTGATTTTCAAATATTTAGAATCGAACTATTCGCAATTTCAAAACACGCGAAGCGTAGAAATACACGATCGTTCGAGACCTTCGGAGCAAACAGTAGCGCATCCCCGAAATCCAACAGGAAGCGAAGAGCCTTTAAAACCGTTCAAATAATCAGCCACCAGGAAACATGGGGAAGCAAAGAAATGGACAATGGCCGGCGCCACGAAACACCGTTGCCGACCCTGGTCCTCATGCCATCTTCCTCTCTCTTTCTCTATCTACATCAACCTCTCTCCCCTATTTTTTTGTATTTTCATCGCTTTTGTCCGAGTTCACGAATAGTTTTGTCGCTCGATGTACCTTTTTAACAGGTACCCGCGCGACAATGCGACGCGTTCAGTCCGATACGTTCCAAACAATCTATTTACCGAGCATTGTAATCCGAGCCTCATTGTTCCTTGCAAACAGTGTTTTTCTGCTCGTGCAAACGAGCACGCTCGAAGGCGAGGCGCGGGGATATTGGGGATTTACAGCCACCATTGCACCCCGGGCTAAAGTGGACGCGATATTTCCGGTTTGTATTTCCGGCCCCGGACCGACACGTCGCGGATCAACAGCACCACCCCTTCCTCCCTTTTTCTCCCCCCTTTACGCTCGTTCACTCGAGCTATCTCGCTCTACCTGTGCCCACCCCCACCATGTCGACATAAAAGGCCGTCAAAGTCAAAACACAATTAAGCCGGAATTGAATAAAGCTTACTTAAACGTACGATACAATCGACCGGTCTATTTCACGTAATTGGATCGATAATTGTACATCGAGCGTGAAAAAAACTGGACACAGCTGGTCGTAATTATTCGTTCGGACGCGTTACCTGTGTTGTCTTGTTATGTGCGCAACTCGACTCCGACGTAACGTGTCCCGGCGACCCCAGCTCGCACGGTTAATTGAATTTCGCGACAGCTTAGGCAGTTTCGCTCGCTCCGACGTGTTCAAAATTCCGCCCCTTTTTGTCTCTTTTTTAGATGATCGATCGCGAAACGGATGGGCCGCGTCTTGCTCACGGCGTCCATGACCCGTGCTTATCGCTGGAATCGCTGTTATCTTGTGATTATTCGAATTGGAATCATGCATTTTGCTTTGGCATGTTTGCATTACTGGTTAAGTGTAGGTGAAAATCAGTTGGAGGTTTAAACCCTTGTCCTACGATTTAGTTTCGTAGTTTTACACTCGTTGGAACGAGTTATCGTCGATGATTTACTGGAAAATCCGGAAGTTCCATGTTCTTTCTACATTTTTGTATGTTTAAATCTACCTTGAACCATACAAATTAATAACCAAAAACATAATGTTCCGTTTGAGCTCAAAGAAATTGAACGACATTTATATTTGTTAAATTATATTCGAAATCTTCGCCACGAGTCTAACACGATGTTATAGGCCAAGGTTAATATGGTTTAAATGTTCATCGCACTCACTTTACACGACAGTATAGAAGGGTGTTGCTTCTGAGTAATACTCACCTGGAAAAGAGAAAAATATTGTTTTTAATATAAACTGTGGAGCAGTTTTTGTACAATTTCTATGAAAGAATATTTTGCTTGAAGCATTATTATATGATGTAATATTTTAAATATTATTCTAATCGATTCTCTTCTCAACCCTCGATAGTAGGTATAATATAAAGAATATTTAATTACTATTACACAAAGAATAAAATACGAGAGAAAGTAATATCAATTCTTATCTATGAATTCTTTGAGCGTTCCTCTATCGACTGTTTACATATCCAGAGGCTCCATTTCAGGAATTAGTGCACTTTATCGCTTTTTTCGCTCGGGTACGAGAGGGAGTCAAAGGAAACACGATTATACATCGGAAGAGGAAAGCGAGGGAGGGAGCGGAAGAGGGAAAAAAATAGAAAATTGCTCTTTTGATCTCGCACTCGACGAGATTACCGAAAGTATAAAGATCAAAGACGTAATGGGATTCGTTGCGTAAATTACCCCCGTATAAATGTTCTCATTACGCTTAAAGATCGGACAATAATCACGAGAGCTTCAAGTCGCAAACGTGATACTCCGGCGAAATTTAATTTCAAGTTGGCCGACGCTTTACAGAGGTCACGGGCGTTACAAGTGGCTCGCGGTGCCCGAAGAAACCGTTTCTTTCCTTTTTGCGCGTTTTAATATCACCGTTGAAAGCATCGTGTTCGACTTCTAGCTCGGTTTCCTTTATCTCTGTCTGTTATTACGGACGGTTAACGATTTAACACTTTACTAATCAGACGGGGAAATGTTTCATTTCTCTTGCGCGTCGCCAACGCGTTGTCTTTTGACTTCCTTACTTTTGTAGGGTGACACCCAACAGTCAGAATTATATTAAAAAATGAGTATATTTAAAAATAATAGGAAATCGAATATTCGAGACTCGGGAGTGACTAGTTCTCGCACACAGTTGTTCGCTTTCCTCGACACACAGTCAGAAGAGACCCTCCAAACAGTTTACCCCCTCTTTCAAAAACTTTCTCTAGGGCCTGCAACAGTCTTGCACTTCATGCAGGCCCTTATTTATAGCTTCCCCTGTATTACACTTGAATGTTAACCCTCTACAGGCACTTCTGACTTTGAAGTCAGATATCAATATATTGGTATCTTGTTAAAAACTTGTTAAACTTTTAAACGCTCAGGCGTGAAAGCTTAATGTCATTGTAATTTTAAAATTACAAAGTATTACTATTTTAATATAATTATTAAAACTATTGAATACATTGTTAATTTTATACTACATGCATACTTTTTATAGGCACGAAAGAAAATTCGGCCTATAGAGGGTTAACGTAAGTAGATAGACAGTCAAGCGATTCTCATTCCGATTTTGGGCACCATTTAATTATTCGAAATGTCCACATTGTTTTTACAATTAAGTTGTACAAAATAAAGAATCATTGCCATTAAACGTTTGTTATTGTTGTTTAGAACATATACGCTGTATAAGAGTTTTTTACATGCTTGCAAAAAATGCACGATGGTCAATGTTAACGAGAGCCCTGTAATTCGGCTACTGTCACGACAGTCAGTGTCCATACAATTGACCAGTTGGAATGCACGTATATACTTAACCAGTTCCGTACGGCCGCGCAGATTATACGTACAGCATGCATATTTAGTTCGTTAACATTCGCCTCTAGTTATAAACCATGCATTCTAATATAACCGACCACTTGGCAGACTTTCAATTTGGCTCGTCGTCAAAAGTAGATTAATGCAGCACTGTGTGTACCTTCGAATAATTCGCCCGAAATTTGGATTAAGAAGCAACGGTTATGGTTACGTTCATAGTTCCGGGATGTAAGTAAGAATATGTAGGTCGGAGAATTCCGATTACTGTTAATACATTTGCAAGTTCGTAATTTATACTTAACAATAAGTGTTTGATTAACTAGAATAATTCACCCGGATAGAAAATCTGAAATCTGAATTGTATGCTTCTGTGAAATAATTAGTTGAATAAAATGTGATAATAATTTATCTCCTATAATTTGAATAATTTACTGGAGCACTTCATTTTTATTTTCTAAACAAATTATATAGTTCCGTGAGAGGTAATACTATAATAATATAAGTAATAATAATAAGTAATAATATAATTCCAATAATTTCAGAAATTTTAAGAATTCTACCGCCGGGCAGGAAAAACGTGGATCACAACACTGACGTGAACGTGTTAATAGCTCAACAGTAATGTTATATTTAATGTTCAGTGCCAAGAATTTTAACAGAATGTAAGAAATGCTTATGAGTGATTATTGACAGTGTGGAAGTTGTATTAACAACATGTATTTTTTACTAACTCCTATATAAACAGCGTATTTCGCCTCGATTAGACAAGGTCTCGCCCGTACAGATATAAGTTCGAAAAGTCGGGTCACGCAAGTACACTCCGTCAGGATTACTAGAAAACTGTTAGAACACTGTTCCTAAAAATCTGATTTTGTCGCGAGATCGATCCACTTTTTGAAAAACGATTGCTTCCCTGCGTATCGATCCCCACCCTCGCAAGATCATTAGCTTTCCCTCGGAACATCCATAGAAAAAGTGTCCTTATTCTCATCTGTTTATCTCTCGTTGCAATTCCAACATCTGCAGGACCTTGACGAGCGTCGACGTCATTGACGAAAACCACTGCGTTTGAATACTATCGTCGTTCACGCAGATCAACCGTCCCCACTTTCACTGGCCCTCGAGATGTTGTTTATTACTTGAAATCCTCTCGATACCTAGGTAGTTCTTCGATGTTTTTTTTACAATATTCAATATCGAATAGCATTGAAGTAGTACTTTATTTCACCATCATTATACGTAACGATTAAGGAAGTTACCATGTAATATTATAATATCTCCTACGAGTTCCAAGGAAACTGGATACGAAAGCAACAAGAAAAGTGTCGGTTAAGTTTCCACGGGAAACAGGAAACTTACATCTAGAAAGTTTTTAAAGCCCGGTTCCCAACTTTTCAGGCTCCATATAATCGCCTTCTCTATTATAATTCTATAGCTGTTCTATGGTGCTAGGTATGTTCACGACAAAATTGCTGGTTAAATTTTTAGATAGCCTCATTCCACACATACACGTCCCAGAAACGACATCAAATTTACATGAATTTCTATTTAAAAGGATTCTAAACTCTTACTAAGCATTTACAACTTTCCTTCCTCTTAAGCACATTTTTTATCCCTTCCGTGAAAGACCAAATATTCACGTTTATTAAAATCCTACTACCTGCAATATTTTCCATAAATTCTGTTACACTCTACATTCACATCAAAATCAAGTGTCCAAAAACCGGGAATTCAGTTTCAAAATATTTTCACGGGATCACTAAAAAAAAATAAACTATGCAATTATAGAAAGATACAACGACGCATCTAGTTCATCGTGAATTCACCAGGAAAAAATTGTTGAACTAAACACAGAAATAGCGGGTCGCGAATTCAAAATAGAATTCTCTTTCGCACGGGGAAAGCAAACGAGCAATTACGATAAAACGAGTGGAAGAACCCCATGTAAAATTGAAGAGTAGTACGAGCGTGTTAACGTCCAAGGGGTGCGAGAGCGTTTCAAAGGCGGGAAGCGGTGAGCGTTAAAATTCCTTCTTGGCGTGTGGTCGAGGTGTTCCCGCGTCTTGTAATCCAGTGGTAAGATTAAGCCGGCCGCGATCAATGGATCTCCCCTCGCCCGATAAGAGAAAGAACCACAACGTCGGGCTTCCACGTAATCCGGGGATGGGTCAAAGTACCGGACTTAAGTACGTCGAAACAAGTGCGCGCGAGGCGCTGCCTACGTCGTGTGCAAGGGAATTAATAATTCAAAGATGCCGCGGTTAATACCTGCATGACGTCACTTGGAAATCGATCGAATGAAACATGCATTACCCCGGGGAGTGACGTCTGTTCGAACTTTGGGGGGGAGGCGACGAGTCGGTCGGGTCAGGGGGCGTAGGTCCACGGAGCGCACACGGGAACACGTTCGTTAAACTGTCACTGGATCGAAATCGCAACCTGAAATAAAACTTTCACGAACGAACTGTTCTCCTAATTCCGACCTGTAACGATTCATCGGTTGTGGGAATACGCGGCCGATACCGACCTGAAATATTCAGCCTTGTTACGGCCGTTACACCGCGCGCCGTCGCTCGCCAAGAGGTTTCATTTCATTTCGAATGATCGAAAATTCTGCTGTTCGGCGGTCCCGCCGCGTGAAACGCGAAAGGAAATATGAGATGGCTGTTGGACCGTTTGCGAGCTCGTAGGCATTGGTTTGTACAGGGGAAATGATTTTATCTTGGATGAGCGTTAGTGGGATCATCTGTTGTGTTTTGTTTGAATCCTTGTCTAAAATCATTGATCAACGAAATTGAATCTTGTATCGTACAGTTTGCATCGTTGAAGTGTCAAAATATATTTGGAACTTTGTTTTGGAAGTATGTGATTAGTATAATGAGTTGTTTAATTTTTGTTAGAATTAAAATATAGTATATTTAGGTAGAAGGGAGTGTTTAATTTATTCTATTAGGCCATGAGTATTATGTTTAATACAAAGAACAACTCTGGTCCATCTTATGTTCAGAGGAATGATGAAGATAATGAGATATATCTACTCTGAAATCCATTTATCTTGTTCACGTCAGATGCTTCCTGGAAACACTAAATGAGTGTTTCATTAATCAAAAAATGGCTTAAAATACATTTTCCTTGAAAGTGGAAGTATCCTCTTGAATGGTGTTGAAATAATCCAGTAGTTGGGCTGGCGCAAGTTCCCCATACAAGTTTCACTTTTATAGCGTATTTAATTCGAAATGATCTCATCAAAGCTCGAGATGTGAACAAGCTGGAAGTTTCACGGGGCACGCATTAAATAACAAGATATTCCACGCTGAAAACGGAAAGCGACGGAGCCGACACCGGCGAAAGGCGAGAGACTAATTAATATGCTCTGTTATTATCGCTATAGAACGGTAATTGCGTTTCTGAACGCTTCTCTTTGCTTCGAAACCAAATGCGATTATAAACGACCGAAAGCCGTGGCCATTTATGGCCACCACTTAAGCGCACAAATTACGAATCAAGATTTGGAAACGTGCTAAACTATAACGGAATGAATCGTGTAAAACAGGATAATAGTGGAAAGTAGATTTAACAAATCTTTTCACGCAAACATAACGATAACTCTTACCACCCGTTAATAATCGCAATTGACGTATGGCCTTCTTCTTCTCCTCAACAAAATCATTAATATCTAGCTCAAAATTTGAACGAGTACACGTATATCTTATTATATCAATGTTACAGTAAAATCAGAATTCAAAAGTGCTAGAATAATAAAGGTAATAGAAGATACTTTGAATTCCTCCTTACCTTCAGAAAATTACGGAGTTTCACAATTTCAATATTTCATTCGCCGCGAAAGTGGCGGTTACAAAAAGTCCTATTCTACATTTAAAAATACAAACTATCGTATGTACGGCAAATAGTTAATTCAACGATCCTCACCGAATATATTCGTTCCGTCCCGAATACGCTCTTCGCGAATCGTGGCATCGGGTAACGTCCATCCGATTCCATGAAAAATTCCCGCGCGTCGCGTGTCAGATTCCAAGCCCACAACCGCGTTTCAATAATAAAGGAGCCGCTGCAGCGGGAGCGAACCTGAAATACCGCCGAAATCGAGCTCACCCGACGCTGGTGTCGTTATCAAGATGTAAGGTGGCCAACAGGTAACCCGGGTAGGCCTTCTAACCGGTGTTCCGCGCGAAACATAAAATTGGCGGCAGCTGTAGAACGCGGAAAATTCCCGGCGCCGTGCCCGACGAAATTTACGGCCGCAAAACGAACGTCCGTCTCTCTCTCTCTCTTTCTTTCTCTCTCTCTCTCTCTCTCTCTCTCTCTCTCTCTCTCTCTCTCTCTCTCTCTCTCTCTCTTCCTCATTCGCTGGCTGGCCGCCTATCTCTCTCTTTTGGTGAGTTCGCGGCCTATAGAAAATCGTTAATTGTCCGCGCCGACGCCGGCGTTAATTTGCTTTGATATACGGGCCAATTTATTTTTCGGAAGCGAAACGCGGATTTTTATGGCGACCCTAGCTCGCGGCTACCTGCGTCCCGTCTCTCTAACTGAAGCCGATTTTATGCCATTTATGGCGGAAGATCGGACCTTTCCGACGCGCAAAAAATATTTAGGATGATACAGTTTCTGGCGTCAACTCGAGCATGAGACATTCTTTTTAAGGATGATTGATGGATTTAACGATATTCTTCTAGATTCTTCGACTTTTTGTTGTATTAAGAATACGGATTCGATTACTGCACATGAAAGTATGAAGTTTGTTATAATCTCAGATGAATTTGATTATAATGGCTATGGTAATGTGAATTGAAATTTGAATTTTTATATTTTGCTTGAGAATGTCTGAGGAAAGAAGAACTTGAAAATCTCTAGTATATTTAAATTGAAATTAAATTGAAATTTGTTATATTATTTTCGACAGGTACATTGAAATTTATTTTTGGAGAATGTAATATTCTATAAAATTCCGCAGTTATAATATAACGAACAAGTAAATCAACTTTGTGAAGGTTTTCGAGAAATCAATGGCAATTCAAACTAATTATAGCTATTTTATTGTGAAAAGCTTTCTTAGTTAAAGAACAATTTTTAAGGAACACTGGGAAGAGATTGAATAGAGACTTCAAATATACATAACAAAGCTAACCGCATTTCGCTCTACTGCATCTACCGTTTCTATCTGTTACAGAGGACGTGCAACCGACTGCACTTTCGTACATAGCATCATGTGGGTTAGGTTATAACGTGTCTAACAAAAGTGCAAATCGAGTATTCGAAGAGCCCTGGAATTTTCGACCCAGCTAGTATAACTCCTTCGTTTTTTTTTCTTTATTGTGCATTTCATTTGTTCTCCTTTCCAGCGAAACGACAAGAATATTCAAACGACGGTGCACAGTGTTAAAATTGCGAGTGTCGACGTATTTTTACGTAGAGTATTAGCACAAAAATAGTCGGTACTTCTTTCTTTTTGCTGCAGCGAGAAACGAGGGCAGAGTGTAGACAATTCTGACTTTCGAGCTTCTTCTAATTTCGTGAGTGGGAACTCGTGTACACACGATACCCGTGTTCCATATTTAAAATTTTTTTGAAAGGAAATATTTCGTGCGTGCGAAATGTTTGTGGAGGCGCAGAAAAAATGAAGAAACTTGTTTAAACTATGAAGCAGTTATATAAAGTTATAAAAACGATTCATACAGTAAAATATAAATTAATCGATTCTTATATTCACTTAAAGATTACAGCAAAATTACACCCCATGCGCAATAATTTCTTTTATTCATAGTCTCAAAATAAATACTTCGCGATTAAGAATGTCTAACAACCATATTATTCCCAATTTTCCTAAATTCCAAGAAAATGTTATTTTCTACAAAGAACCGCAATCTGTAAAATGAATCACAAACCTACCACTAATGTCCATAGTAGCATCCAAAGGCCAAGGAACACACATTCCCTCAAAACATCTCCCTTTTCTCGTAAACATGTCTCTATAGAGCGCACCGGCGAAACAAGAGGAGGGGAAGGCAGAGGAATACAGAATTCCTCTAATTACTGGCATAAATCCAGCGAAAGAATTTATCCCCTTCTTGTCTATACCACGTAGAAGGGTTGGAGGAATAGGGGGTGGGGGCAACGCTGAGAGTATTCCAGCTATCGCGTACGGACCGAGGAGAAAGTTGGTTCGATATTTTCCACGCACGTGCACGAAATATTTGTGCAGGTATGCAAATTTCATCCCCTCGGAGCGCGACCATCCCTTCCCGACCCCCTTCCGCGGTAACAGTTCCCCGCCGCTCAGTCTGTCGCACTCGGCAGATTAACATCGATGTTCCGGGAACAAAATCCCAATGCATGAGTATTATCGTTCATGTTATCGGGCAACAATACTCGCAACAATAAAAAAAAAAGAGGAAAAAAAATAGGTGTTCCCGTTGCGTCGCGCACGGGATGGATAGATGGGAATGGGGATGAAAGTAATGGCGTGTGACGGCATCGGCAGCGACGACGGTATTGAAAACGGAGTGGGGAGGCGAGGGGCGGTGGGATTATCGATGTTTCACTCGAAAGACTGATACTTTTTCGTATTCATTGTCCGGCGGACGCGTTTCGAATAATCTTTGGCATTGGTAATTTGAGTCTCAGACCGTCGGGTATTTCAAGTGCCCACCTCCCTCGTCGACGGCCGATCTGGAAATTCTTCTAGCGGCGGATAAAGGGGTCGACGTCCCTCGTTTAACAAGCCAACCCCTTGCCCTCATCCTCCGACCCTCCACAACCCCCGGCAGTCGGACTCTTTAAACGAAAATAATATCGCTCTTATCCGGCGAATTCTATCGGCGTCGTGGCATGCCCGGCAATTCCGGCCGAATAAATCTGTAATATCGCTGATTGAATCGAAGTCATCCGAGCCGGCTAATTAAATGGACGTCATTGAAGTTCGTTTATTGCGATGACACGACGCGGTGGAGACTGGGCAAGATCGCAGTATCGCCGGATGATCCATCTCCGCGGCGCTAATTTTCCGTTATAAACGTTCCGCGGGTGTTGTTTTATCCGCTTTAATCGATTTCCGCGGGACAAGGGAACGGTATTAACGTTTCTGGCTCGGGAATATGCTATTTACATTGCGTACACCGATCCGACGTTGACGATGATACGCGTTTATATCGTCCTTTAACACTCTGACTGGCCGCGATAGCCGCGCACAGGTGACGCAATCTTTTGTTCGGATTTAGACATCGATTTTTACGGTGCTGTATCGGGCGGATCAAGTTTTGTTGGGGTTTACATTGTGGCATTCTTCGTGTAGATGTAAAAGTGACGTTTCACAATGTTGCGGCGAACGGGCGAATCAATTCTTTTGTTAGAATTTGTAGGGATGTGAGGAGATTAGAGGGGCGATCGTGATGATAAATCTCAACTGTTTGTTTCCTGTTTTATTAATACTAAATTTACGGACGTTTATTGTACAGTTTATTCTATTGTTCTTAAAAAGATAGGTGTTCGTTCGTGTAGATCTAGGAAAATGCATGTTTAAAAATGTATTATTGGGAAACATATTCACGTAATTAAAAATTTAAAATAAAACACTTTTATTAAAAAATTGCAAACAGTTTAAACGTTTCCAACTTATTGCAGAGTAAGTACATACCTCAGCAAATAAAACAGTATTAATTTTATTTCAATAACTGTCTAAAATCAGATGTATAAATACAGTTAAAATTTATGAAAGTTAAACCCACAAATAAAAATCATGAGTTAAGCAATGAAATTCTGACTAAGTTCCGTGTGAAAAAAATGTAAAATATAAATTGGAATTGAAAAAATATAAATTGATCCCAGACCTAAAAATCTCAGTAAAATAATACAATGACTCTTACGAAAGTTCATATTAGAATTTAAGCGATTCTGTCGAATAAAATTCAAATCGTGGAAATAGTAACTAAATTTTCCTCTAATTCCTGTTAAATTAAACGAATCATGTAAAAACAGGAAAATAATTCACGTCAAATCAAAATCGTGTAAAACAGAATTGGGTGTATTGGAACATAAACTCGAGGTATATAATTTAATCGACCTCTACGTAAAAATGGATTATCGTAAACTCATTGGAAACAATGAAGAGGCGTCTCCGAGGTTCCTGGAAAACCTCGACCGCAAAAAGGGGAATGAATAATGTGCAAATAATTGTACACATTACGGATTCATGCTCCACACGTAGAGCCGTGCGCGGCCGACGAGAATATTCCGCCAGGATATACTACGTATTTTTTCTTCCCTTTTTAAATCCACGTTCTGCTGGCCCGACCATGCCGATGCTATCGAATCCGCTATAATACGCTTAAATGCGAAAATAATGGCGCACCGTCGAACCGTCGGCGCCGCTGACGTATTCTGCTTCGAAGCGGGGGCCAACCGGGGGAGGGGACAGTCCATGGTTCTAACTACTCCCTTCGTGCGCCCTTATGCATTATTGATAAAACATCTATGCCGCCGGTTCATTCGCAGTCGCCTCGATTGCGGAAAAATCGGTTCCATCGTGATCGATTACGGAGGAAGATTATACAGCCCGCGAGAAAAAAAGATCTGGACGCTAATCATCGGCTAGAGACAGCGAAGGAATATGAGGGAAGTTTCGTGGTACAAAGAAAATGCATCGGGAATAAATTCAGTGGTAAAGGAAAATGAAGTTGATTCCGAATAATGTATTAATTATTTCCTTCTGACACCTTTGTTACTCTCTTAAAGGGAGTTACGATCTGCGAACAGTTTTGTGGTCTATCACACTATACTCTATATAGTTTATACCGTGACACTATGGTTGTAAAAACGAAGAACGAAGAAATAGAGGATATATGATGATTATCCCAAAATCGACAGAGTTTCGACCATTGACTGTCACTCACAAAATATCTGGTCAACTATACCTCTCTCAATGACTGTAAAAGATTAAAATACAAAAGCGATCAATCTTCCGCCCCGTCTATCAATGGAAAATCAAATTCAACAGCGACAACGAAAGTCCCATTATTTAGTTACCCCGACAAATGGTTCCCAGTTAAAAATTTGACGTGGCGACCATTTTCCACGAGCATTGAATGAAAAATTCTTTTTATTAAGAATCGTTGAAGTTTGAATGTTTCATTATCATTATTATAACATTATTTACTAGTAAATTATACATTTTTACATTGTTCATTGTCAAAGTATACTTTACTTATGGTATTCACTCACGAAATTTCTTCAATCTGAATATCTACATTTTACATTTCGAACAACACAATCCAAAATAAGAAAGTTCATTTATAACCTAATACAAACTTACACACTCTTCTCTTCATTTTCAAACACCCCCAAAAGAAATATTGAAATTACTAGCAAGGTTTCCACGTATTCATCAATCCGAAACAAGAAACAGTGTTGAAACTCTATTTCGTCGATCCGTGATGAAATGATCACAGAACGATCAATTCTTTCCCATTCAAAACAGTAACTTCGGAACGTACACGTCGAATACAATATGCGCCACCATTAGATTTCGAAACAACTGTACACCTGTTCTTCGTTCTTTTGACAAAGAACGCCATTAATTTCCCTATGATCGTTCCTAGATATTCCATGGAACTTCTATTCCACAAAAACTTCCGTTGACAAAGTAATTTACGTGCTCCGCGGTAGTCGTATTTCAAGACAACGGCACACAGATTTCATCTTGAGATACAATGTAAACATTCACATTCTGCTTTCTCTTCTTTACAATATCCATCGCTCTCTCGCTCTCTCTGTCTCCCCTCCCCTCTTTCTCTTTCTTACTCGTGTACACTCTGTTGGAGTCTGCTCTCGTTCATACCGCTTCTGGTTAAATCGCCTCATGACCATTTTAGGGATAGTAGCGGGTGTAATTATGCGGGTAGGACTGAGCTTGTCCCATAACCCAGTTTCCGGGATATCTTGGAAAGCAGTTGAATCTCTTCGCGTGCAAACGCAGCTTATACCGGAATACAACGCTCTGTAACGTGTGCACGGACACAGTGTCTTGTCACGTACATTAATGCCAACTCCAGCCACTTCGCAGGTTTCTTTTGTTGTTCGTAAAAACCTCGATAGTGCGCACAGCTTTTTTCCCCACCCGCGACCGCGCGAACGCTCCCTTTCTCCGGAATATCAAGAATAGAATTTCTTTTTAAACCGTATCGTCCGCGACTTCGAGATTCCTTATCGCGAGCTTCTTCATTATGAGTTTTCATTCCCTTTGACTGCTCGCAGTTCCTTTTTCCCAGACTGTGGGAATTCCTCGCTTACACCAATTCTAGTTATTTCGTTGGATTTTTAACTTTGTGACCGTGGCTTTCGCTATTACTTCGTTCTGCTTGTTTTTTTGACTAGATACTAGAGCTAGACTGTGGCCACCGTTTGACGAGATAACAATGTTTAATACGCGCGCAGTATTAATAATATCGCAGAATTCTGGTAACCGTTCGAATAAAATTAAATTAACTTTTGTTTTACACTAAAGAATGAGATGATCCTTTGTAATTGAAAAATCTAGTTAAACACTTCTTGATTGAATTAATGTAATGTCTTTTAACCTTTTGCACCACTTTGATGAATCTAACCCGCGATCACAATTTCGGACCAAACATGAATGGCACGACGAGTGAGACTCGAGGCGACAACACGAGTGAGATTTCGGTGGCTATAATTATAGTCCGGATTTTACCCGGACAAATCATACTCCAGGGGTTAAATGTACAATGGAAAGAGAATTTAGCTTATATAAGAAAATATGTACTTACTTCAAAAAGAAATAATGTAAATATTAAATACACGTATAGATATGCACTGTTGCATTTGCAAAAAAAAGGATGGTCCTATGAATGTAGCATTTCACAATGTTTTATTTTCTAATTATTTGAGAAAGGAACAATGGTTCTTAATATTCGCGTGGACCATCTTCTACATTAGGATTGTCTAACCCGCGGTCTAAGACAGTTATGAATGCGAGCCAATTACGACCTATTAATCACTTGCACTACTTTGACGAGTTTCACTTATGATCAAAATTTCGCTAGAATTATACCCCGGATTTTGCCCGATTAAATGGTATTGCAAGAAGTTAACAATACTATAAATACAAGTTAAATATACTATTAATTTCTGAGCGGCTAATAACAACGCGTCTTCTTCCAAAGAGGCCCAGGGAAGCTAAAGGATTGGACACCCCTGCTCTACACCAATTTGAATGCACGTTCAAAGTGTCACGTTCGAGTCACTCAGGAACTTGATTATCCGAACGCCGGGCCAGAGTTCAGGCAGTCGGACGAAATCTTCTTAACAAAAGAGAAACGGGTAAAAGTATCGGCGTAAAATCCTCTAAGACCGGATGTGTAAGTAGCGTTCCATTTAAAGAGCTCCGGGTTGCTATTCAAGAAGGCGGGAAAGGTGGAAAAACTTCGAAGTTCACATTATTGTCTTCGCAAACAACGGTGGGCGGCGCGGTGTAATGACGGCCGGCGCCACCTTTCCCTTGAATTTCGTGGCACGAAAACGTTACGAGTTTCTCAAGGAAAGTCCGAAGAACACGCTCGCAATATGAATTCGTAAGGGGGCGCCGCTCCGATTTCCAATATCTCCGTCAACGATTCGAGGCGTGCCACCCGACCGACCCGAATTAAACACCGACTCGTTCTTTAGCATCGAACCGAAGCTCGTTGAAGTAACGAAAGCGGGGTAAACGAATAAAATACCAATCTTCCCTTAAAACGGAACTTTTAACAAGTTATTATGAAGAGAATTATTAGTTCGACGTTTATTGACAAGCGAAAATCGTAGAATTAACGAGAATGAGGAAAATAAATGAAAAATAAATCTTTGCTTAAAAAGGAATCTTCAGCCAATTAATACGAAGGAAATTATCATTTCGACGTTCGTTGACCAGAAAAAATCGTCGAAATGAAAACAAGGGAATGAAGTGAAAAATCTTTGCTCAGAGAGAAGTCCTTACGTTGATATAACCTTGATACAACATTGATAAAAGATTTCCGCCTGGGTTCACAAGCAAATATCGTCAAAACAACGGAAACAGGAAAAATAAATAAAATAAAAGTCCCTCTAACGTTTGTTCAGTTAGGTATAAATTCAGTTGTTCATAAAATTTTTCGTCCTTTTTGGACGATGCTCTTCGTTCCGTCATCGCTCTCGGTTCACCCGCGGATAATTCGTTCACTGGATGAACACGCGAGGTAAAAAACGGGAGGAAAAAATAGACAAATCGATCCCAGTATTTAGGTGTTCGCATTGTGCTATCATTCAAGGGAAGCAGCTATCTGCAAGCTAAAATTTTTAATCGTAATAGTAATGAGCCACTGGAACGATGAATTCGTTAACATCGTTCTTATGAAGCGATCATTTTGTCCTATTTTTCCCGTTCCTTTCTTTAATTTACATTTTAATTATGTGCAATGGTGTATTTAAAAATTAATGGAAATTGATCAATGAATAGAAACACTGTTTAGATTACAATATTTCATGAATTCAAAAAATAATATATCAAAATTTTCATTTGAATTCTGTGCCAGAATATCTGACAACGTATTACTTCTTTGAGAAGAAAAATGACGGATCATGGATATCTACACCGTGAAGGAGATCAGTTCATTCTTCCATTCTAATAATCCTCCCTTTTTCTCGTTCCGAAACGCATATTCTAAAGAGTATGACTCATAAAATCAAGTGGCTGACACGGATTCGAAGGAATCAGCAGATTTCCAGCCTTTAAATTACCATCTCCTAGAAGAAATCTGAGCTTCATAGACCGTTCTCATTTTGAAAGAAAGACGGAAATCGACTAGCGTTTAAATGGAGTGAGGAATATTGATTATCGAAACAGCAAATCGAGATTGCCTTCTAATATAAAAATAACTAATTCTCGCCTCAACGATAAATGTACGTTAACATCAAAATCGGAAAGTTAAATCGCTAAAATTAAATATGAAATAAAATAGATTCATCGGCTAATTTGTGAGATTCGATAAAATAATAAAGTATTAAGAAGGAGATTCTATATAAAAGCGATATCCATTAATAAATGAATTATATGAAGCGTTTTAAAAAACTTTTCCCTTTCTGACACACATTCGGATTGATTAATTTATTTGCCGACGTTAGCTTCTTTATACAGCAATAATAATAGTCAGTGAACATCAAACAGTTAACAAATATAACCAATAAATCGGAGAAAATAAAAAATTGTCGATTTAATTATTTAATTAACAATTCTTTCTTTTGATTTTTGATACGAAAAGAATAAGAGATACATAAAACGCTGTTGTTTTTCATGGAAGTCAACATGTTAACCCTTTGCACTCGATTTACTTTCAATGTTGTTGAGTGTAAACTTGTATTTAATTTGAAAGAGATGAATTAAAGAAATTTACAGCGGCAGAATTGAACGTTTTATATTCATTTTATTTATTACTATAATAAGAATAGTTATTATTATAAGATTTAATTTTTATAATTTTTCCAAACGTGGTACTTATTAAAACAATTTCCAACGTTCTATAACAAATCTGTATTGTCATCTTCAGCCTGACATATGAGTGCAAAGGGTTAACAGAAAATTGTCGACCGTTAAACGTTAATATATGTGAAGCCCCCATAACAACCTGTCTTCATTCAATCAAACCCAGGGAAGCTAAAAAGTTGGACAGACCTGATATAAACTGAAAGAAAGTTGCGTCGTTTGGAATAAGGCGCCGACGCCGAGTGTATCTACGTCGACCGATAAATAAAATACTCATAACAATTTATCGTTGAGCGTCATGCACGCCGTTTTATCGACGCCCGTGTTCACTGCCGCCTGACGATCTTTGCGGGCGGTTATAGGCGTTCGCAGGTGGCAGAAAGTATAATGCTAATAAAAATAATGGCGAATAGTACCGGAGTGGAGAGGAAATGGATGTTCTTGGTGACTCAGTGTTCAACGAGCAAAATTCTGCTGGAATAATATGACATGATATCCTGTTCGGGGAAGACAATTACATACGAATAGAATGTTTCCACTTATTGGTACGATTATTCATGTGTGCAGATCGTAATCTCTTTTTGTAGTTAGCATGAACATAGTTTACGTTTTATTTCAAGCACAAATGAAAGTCTCGTTAGGGACACATAAAGCTACACGTGAAATTTGCATAAAGTGTGACAGTTATCTCTCTTGGAATATTGTAAAACACAATGGATTAAGTGTAGAATATTATGCTTTTAGGTTGCATGTTTCTAAGAAATTGTGTACAAGCTGACAAGGTTAAATATTCGGCATGTAAATAAGCGAACATTTGATGAAGCAAAGAGTATTACATTAATTTTTGCAATAGTTCGACTCGGAATTTAGCAAGAGACACTGTCGAATTGTATGATTAATGAACATAGTTATAGATATTGATATATAAATGAAAAGTATGGACTATTATTGAAATAATATTTTCTAGGCTTTCAATTCCTTTATGTGCAATGATTTCGCTGTATTGATGTATTGCTAATTGATGTGATATGATTGCAGAGAGTGTAACTCTGATTCAGGATGTTTTCTTGAGTAGAAAGTAGAAAAAAAATTTGCTGCACCGACTAATTACGGTATAATGATATAATATATTGGTAATCCTAATACAATATGATACTTACATTCTAATATTAATAAAATCTGATACATTAATAACGTGATTATATCGTGGAAATGAATGCACGTAGCCTATTTTCATTTCCAACAGGATCGATACGTTTAGCTTCGTTTAACATAGTAATTGCACGTGTGATAGCCACTAATAATGGGATCTGTTTCTTTTTGTTTAAATTAACTAAACGTGTTAATGCGAGATCGCGTTACACGGAGATTACCTGTGATTCCAACGATTGCATTAAATGTAAACATTAATTAAGTGTGTGAATATAGATAGGTACATGTTACGAATGACGATTAAAAGCAGATGAATTATTCAATCGATAAATTTAAAAATTCTACTTTTAAACTAACTGGATATTTTTTCTGGGAATAGAAAATTATTAATAAATATTAATATTTTACCTTATATATTTTTAATTACTTATTATTTTAGTATTTATTATACCATATTTTACAATATTTATATAACATATTATACTGTAAAAATAACTTCATAATATTTAATTATTTATTATAAATATTATAATTTATTATTATAAATAAATATTTATACATTTATTTATTACGCGCGCGGAAAGTCATACAGTTATCTACAAACAAAGGAAAGGACCTCACGTGCGCGGTTCAATCGCAATAGTCAGCGCGCATTATTTAAAATTCACCGGCTTTCGGAATTTCATTAAACCATAGCTGCAAGAGAATCGAACAAATCACCCGTGCGATATGAATGACGCGAGCGTAATTTTAAAATCGTGGTCAACGCCTGACCGTCGTGTCGGTGAAAAATGAAATTAGCATTCGTGTTTGTCCGTGTTTCGCGAAATCGTTTCATTCATTGCCCGTAAAAACCAGACGCGTCCCGTGTCCCGTGAATACGTTAATTATGATCATACGTAAATCAGATTGATTCACAGCATTTCCCGTGCATTTCACACGACGCGGCCGTGACTTCGATAATTACTCAAATCATTTCAAATTCAACCCGTGACGTCGTACTAATGAGATTAAATACTTCCAAAACAGTGGCATACGACTTGCTCCCCGTTTAGACTCCGTTCATAGAAAGGAAATTGTGTTTCAATAAGCAATTGAAATAGTTGAAGATCAAATGACTCGATCATTGAAAAGATTTCTCGGAATGGTGAACATTATTATTTGAATTAGAAAAATCTTTACGTACACGAAATCAAAAGCTTGGGACAAGTTGCAGTGGAGCAAGATTGATAAATTGTTCTATCTTCCAAGGGTAACAGGCTAAAGGGCAACCGAAGATAAATCTACTTTAAAGTGGAGTAAGCGTTTCATGTTTTATCTAAACGTTCCATTGCCGTGTGAAGCCGAAGTTAAACTTGCAATTAGGTTCCCGCGATGTTAATTGCTTCTTAAAATCTCTTTAATAAACGTCCAAAGTGAAATAAACGCGGCAATACGTAACAGGTAGTTTCGGAGCTGTCGTAAGTGCTTACACACTTCTGCAGCCGGAGTGGGTTAACGCGCAAAATTCTATACGTAATGGGAACTGGGTGTAAACTAGTTCCTACGGGAAATTGCTACAACAAATAGTTTCGTGCTGGCCGTTGCCGGCGGACATCTTGATGTATTAAGGCGGCCCATATAACATATAGAAATTTTTACTCTGCCAAGAAATTTACGGTCGGGACGTTTCAAGGAAGATTGAAAATTTTCGGGAAGTTTTGGGAAGCAAGATTGAAAAACTAAATCATTCATGAAATCCCACCTTACATTCTCTTTAATCGATACTTTATTTCACTTTAAAGAAACACACGCGCACGAATGGTTAGTTATCAATTAAATTAAGAATTGTTCATTCTGTTTCTCTTTAGGGAATACTGCAAACGAAAATGCAAAAGCGATTCTAACAGGTTCGAAACCTACAAAAACAAGTACAACATGAATCCTAAATAAAAAAAAATTAGGAAAAAATTGTCTAGTATACATATAATATTCCGAACATTGAAATTCTTCAATTAAAAGGTTAAACAAATACTCCTCTATAGCCGTAATGATTTCAAATTACAATGTGCATCTCGAATATTTTAATTAACGCATCATTTATCTCGGAGGTGGTGTATTTTAAATAAAACTCGAAAAACATCATATATTCCCTCTGTATAGATGCAATTTATCTCCTCGACTAGGTCCAACTATGGCCCGCAGTGAAATCGAGATTCGCGGTATGGAACAATAGAGGGACGCACGCGTGCGGGTGAAGTCTCGTGAAAAATTGCAACGCGGCAAATCCCGATTTACCGATGCTATTACTCACGAATCGACATCAAAGGGAAATCCGCGGTAGGCGAAAGGGGTGTCGAGCCAAGATTTCTGCGGATAGCCACGCGATACGATTATGCAATGCTCGGCCCGCCGGTTCTGCGGATCCATCGACGCATATATCAGCCATTGTGCATAGCTGCCCTCACCTCAGTTATCTTAATTACATCTGTAATGCGCACCGCAGCCCCGCCGACACGCCCAGCCGCATGTGTTTGTGTGCTTATTTACCAACACGCGTTCATTTCGCTCGCTTATTCGGGAAGCGCTTTGCGATTCGACCGTCTAACACAGCGGTTCGATCCGTGGAAAGGAACGTCGTTGCACCTTCGGGATTCGCAGACGAACTGCTAAATATCGATGGTCCGAATCACGCGGAACAGGAATGATATCCATGTGAATCTCAGTATCGCGTGAAGATCGCGATGCAACTGAAACTCGCATTATGTGTTCGAGAAAGAAAGAAAGAAAGATGGGAATGATAAATTTTGTTTGGTAATAGTAGTTATATGAGTTTAAAGAACTGGGTTGCGGATTTTTATGTATTCGTAGCAGAGATCAGGATTAGAATAGAAGTTGATTAAAGAAGATGAATTTGAATTCAAATTTTGGAACGAACGGATTTGATTGAATTCAGATTTCTAATTGGAAACTTAATACTTATGGCATTTTCATATTCATCTTGAATTACTGCTATTCGTGAAATATTTAAAGAAGGTTAACGTTTCTCTTTTTTATCAAGCAAAACTATTTATCGGGGTAATCAACTATAGTATTTTAATTTAATTTTCGTTTGTGTGAATTATATATATATATACTCCTTCAAACATGTAAATATGTATAAATTTCTGCAGTTTGGTAATCACACGACTTTAATTATGTCAGTAGTCATACGATACCTTGTATAACGTAGGATTTAAGATACTA
This sequence comes from Nomia melanderi, assembly GCF_051020985.1. Lineage (NCBI taxonomy): Eukaryota > Metazoa > Arthropoda > Insecta > Hymenoptera > Halictidae > Nomia > Nomia melanderi. The sequence continues at coordinate 10,613,457 of NC_135008.1, forward strand.
CTGGGGTTGATAGATAAGGGTGCAACAATCGAAGCCTGTGCATAATGGTCAACGGATGACTAATGCGACTAAAGCTATTTAGAAAATAGACTGAATCAGAGGGATGGATTTCGAATTCAGTCGACGATCAGAAGGGTGGATAAGCCGAGGGGATGTTGGTATAATTAAAGAGCAACAGTTTGATTAAAGAAAAATAAGCAATATCGGTCGCAAGGTACCGTGAATCAATTAATCATTCAAGCAGGCTGAACGACGTGTGCCAGTAATAAAAAAAATACCAAGTTAAGGAAAAATCGTGATGAATAAAATCATGTACGGAAATTATCATTATCATTATCAAACAGAATTCCACACTGAATTTATACTTTTTATTCGTATTATCTTAAATTCTCTAATGCTCTGCCCCAACGTTGAACCATTTCCCTGTATAACGGTATTTCTTTCGAACACAGTTTCATCCGAAAAAACCATTTCCGACCATACAAGCGATCTACACAACATATAAAAAAAATTGCGTGATATGCTTATCAAGATAGAAACGCGTAAAAAAAACCTATTTCCCGATCAGTCCACCGTGAATTCATGGTTCCATAGTTCCTTATCTCGCGAGGGTGACGCTCCGAAACAGAAAACAAAAAACCGTGCGAAACGAGCGAAACTTCGTTCCGCGGCCGCGTTCATTTTTCATTTAATAAACGGTATTTATCCCGCAGGTACGTGCGAATGGACGAGAAAAAAGGGAGAAATGGATCGGACTCAAATAACGAGACGCGATATTTCGGTCGCGAACGAAACTAGGCTCCGCGTTGGCGCGTTCCTATTTCACGCGTTCGCACGTGAAAGGGCGCGGGAAGAGGGCGAGAGACGGGGGCGAAACCAATTCAACTATGGCATCGACTTGTTTTGGTCATCGAAATTCTCTTTTTTTTTTATTTTCGTATCTCACGTACCTTTACCCGGTCCGCGCGTCGCGGCGACGCTCGACAAAAACGAGCAGCAAGTGTAGCGTGTAACGAGCACCCACGCCGATTTTTTTTGCGCCTGTATTTCACGTTACACGATGCGCACCGCCGTTATCCACGGCGTTCCTTTTTTCTCCTGTTTTCAGCGGACGACAGGCAAAAAGGATCCACGGGAAAGAAACAAAAAACGACCAGCCAACGATAGGCGCGCGGCTCGCTGTGAAATCGTTCGTTAACTTTTCTTGGTGATCCTCCCGTTAGATCGGCGCTCCTCGAAAACTCTGGGAGACGCTTGCGGCTGTCGGTCGCCATGTTTTGTTTATGAAACCGGGATTACGCACGGCCGCGCAACAAACACGGCCAACGATGCGTTCACGCGCAAATGTGCTGTCCGCGAGCATCGACGGTCGTAGTTTTATCTCTTATCTGGCCTCGACTGGCTAGTTTTAAACCGAAATTGAGGAAATTCGAGTGTATCCGAAATGCAACAACTGCGACGCGCGATTCGAGAATTGGGTCATATTATAAGGTTTTTAAAGCTGACGTTGAAACGTTCGGCTAATTCAATCTTTGGACTTGTATGACTTTTATAAATTTTTGTAACAATAATTGTATTTAATTTTGTAGACAATTAACTTTTTGCTTTGAAAACTCTAGGCATTCGTTATTTATTTTTTCTATACCTAACATTTTTCTTCGTCAAAGATCGTTTCGTTTGGAAGTTAAGAATCTGAATGCTTTTGATCAAACTTTATTCCCCTATTATTATTTCCCTGGAGCGGTGTAAGAACAACAGAAAGCCTGATTACACACATGTGATCGACAGAATTTCTTGCAATATCAGCCGACGCAATTTGGAGAACTGGGCGCATTGCATTCGCTTCTATAAATGCATGAAACGCGGCATTTAGTAACGAATACCTGGAGGCGGCCTGTTAGTAGAGTGGCCATTGTTTCCAAAATACAACAGTGTGGCATTATAATTGAGGACTCGTGAAACTGGTGCACGATACACTCCCAAAGACAGAAACACGTTAAATGTAACCCGTATGTGGATTCATTTGTCGACTTACAGCGAGCTGCGAATTAAACGAAGCTTGAAGTTCAATTTGTCTTGCGAATAATATCTCTTTGAATTTTCCCTTCCAATTATATTTTTCCCCCGTTAAAACTGTTACGCGAATGAAAAGTAACGCATTGACCCACTTATTGTTGCATTTTGAAACAACCAAATACACGTGTCAAGTAATTTTTCTGTCGAATTAAAGTGGTGTGCTTAAAATACTGAGAACACAGCAGATACACATGCATTTGTAAACATTTCAGTGCAACTCAGAAACAGGCTTTGAAGAATAAGTTAATTGGCAGGGACTTATAGAAAACTGTGAACTCCTTATTAAATATATTGAATCAAACTCGAGTTAATTTATGTTAATTCATTATCGTAAAATCGTTTCGTTTTAAAGGTTTTAATAAACTATACTTCTTTAGGTTTGCGATTACTAATTAATGACTCAGTTTCACAAATTCAATAAGTAACTAGTATTTTCTCTATTTTCATTATTACTGTGTTTTAATTTTACTATTCAGTATTCCTCTAATTTGAGAAAAATAATTGTCTAATTTATGTGAATGTTTCTTATGGGCATTCGTTATCACCTTGTATTCAATCTTCACAGGTTCATCAAGGAACTGTAAGATCTAATTTATTATTTATTGCATCGAGGATAATCCTCGATTTAATCGATAAAAACTTAGTACGATATCTTCTAGTTTTTACGGACAGTCGAGCAAAAAGAAGAAACGAATTATTTGGTGGCGCATTGTTCTCCAATCGTACGGAACCAATCGAAATCACCCGTTCGTTTTTGGACGAATAAATTCGACTGCCGGTATCGGTTCAATTAACCGAAGGGGTCATTATGGCGAGAAATTAACGATAAAGAGAAACTGAACTCATTGATGCAATCAAGTTCAAATTGTAATGTATATACAGGGCAAACTGTAGCATTCAGTTGGTGAAATTACACAAAGAAACGTTTGGTGCGCCGTCCCTTTGTTAATTTTTCATCTTTTACGTTCTATTCGTTGATTAGATTCTACAAAATGAAAACTCTAATTAGATGATTTAACACACACCGAACTTTTGATCCGTAAAATCGTTGTTGTGTCCTTTCCAGTCATTAAACGATTTTAATAACGTGTACAAAATATGTGCCATTTAATTGGCTCGCTAATACCAACAGCTATAATCTGCAACGTTCAAATCGAATAATGAATCAGGCTTTTAAATAAATCAATCTATTTCGACTCGGTCCTTTTTCGTCCGTGTTACTTTTCCTATTACTCGTGAGTAGAAGATACATAGGTGTTAATTAACTATAGTTTCGTCTAGTTTGTACTCACTTTGCACGTATCCTGGTGGCAAGAAGTTAATAAGGGAAAGGCTTACCTGTAACAAAGAGAAATTCATTATAATATTTTGATACTTTCATACTATTCATAAGTTCGTAACGAAATTAACAGGAGTCATGAAAATTATAAAGAAATTAATTAAAGTAAAAATAATTAAATTATCAATGACCTTCGGATAACCCTGGAAACAACGTGAAACAAAAGATTCTTCGTCATAGCTACAGTTTTATTTCTCAAACATTGCAATCGTAAGGAAATTACATTTCCATTTATCGAAATGAAAACCCTTAATTTAAGCGCGAAAAAATGATCATATTCGACCTAGAGGTAATCACAAGCCACGCGCACGAGGGACAGGTTCACGCTACCTGGTTCCATTCTAATAAAACGATAAACGTGAATAATTCCGCCGTAAACCGTCCACGGTGCTCCCCGCGTAAGACGTTCCCTTTTGTCGCACGCGATCTTACATTCTACTTGAAAGCCAAACGTTCTCACGGCATGGCCAATGGGACCAAGGGAACATTACCGTTATTGCCACTGTCAGATCGCGCGGCAGAAAAGATCAATGGCGCGGCAGGATTGTTCGAGGCATGTGGCAGGATAATTACCGAAAAGCAGGCACAGGCGATCGTTGCGCGCGACCCACCAGCCCTGAACCACCCCCTACGGGGCGTCCTGCGAGGGACAACCTATATTTAAGATATGATTAATTATATACAGCCCGTGGCGCCGCACTCGCCTTTCATTTACCAACGAATGGCCCGCGAAAGTCCTTCCGAACAATTATTCCGTTTTCATCGGCCTGCGGAACGCCATTAAACACGATACAAACGATACAGTCTATAACGTCACGTAATGAATACCTTACGAGTAGATACAAGGTGTTAGAACAATTCTTATTATCCAAATGTCGTTACCGTTTTAAATGGCAGCAAAACATATTATTTAGTGGACGAATTTTGTGTTAAACGTATGGCACCATTTGTGGTGATTATTATATTATTATTATAAAACAATAATAATAATATTATCCTAATTGATGTCTACTTTTTGCAGTAAAGCTTTTTACAACAACAGATTCCGAGAATAAAATTTTTACGACCTTTTTGTTTTAATATCCACAGTTTTTGAGGTATTGAACATAAATCGTATTACTGAAATCGTCTTAAAATATCGTATAAACTGATTGTAAATTTTACTATTTCCACGCGTACAAATTTATCGGGACACCCTGTGTATAGACCGTAGGATCACGCCCGGCCATTTCCCCTTCAATTATGCCCGCGGTGACCCGTATTCAGGATTTTGATTACATCTTCGAAATTACTTTTTACAGCCATCACGCGATCCATCAAATTTTTAATTATCGACCTCTGTATAGCTCGTATCCGTAAAACCGTAAAGAAAGAAATATACACTGTACGCGGTCAACGTTGAACGGGGATGAAGTGAAACAACGATGAAATTGTGGCTCAACGAACGAACGAATGAACGAATGGACGAACGAACGTACGAACGAACCAACGAACATACGAACGAACGAATGGACGAACGAACGTGCGAACGGACCAACGAACATACGAACGAACGAAACAGAAGATTAAAAAGCACCGAACGGCAATGTTATAAATGTTAATCACAATTCCTCAATTTCCTTCGTTGATGGAACGAAACGGTAATCGCTGAAAATTACGGGACTCGAAAACGCTGTTTCCCCGCAATTATGGTGGCTACGTGGCTTGTATTGCTTAAATACCGTTTTCCATCGTCACGAGCGGCCAGGACGTGGATGCACCGCGGTATTATTTTAAAGACCGTCCGAGAATTATTTCATAACCGGATATACGTAACGGCATAACTTTGATCGAAACTATGAACGGCGCCAAACGGTCAAATGGCTTGCTCAGGCAGCTTCGATCCGCCATTAAAATGCCGGATTAAAGCGATTCTTCGTTATTCCGGTGATTTTCATGTCTGCATTATATCCTGAACACCGGTTAAAATTTGCTTTGGCAATTACACGAGCGCCCGCTTTACGACTTCCGTAAACGGAATTCGAATCAAAGCTCGGTAAAATTGCCGTGTACCGGTCACGCAGGATTCTAATAATAATTTAATGGAATTTCTTTCTGGAAAAACATTCACATCGCCTTTTCGGAGAGTTTCACTTGATCGAAAAAGTTTAAATTGTGTGCATAAATTAATAATAATTCACTGCTTGCTAACGATATTAATACCTTTTTCTAAAAAATGAAAAGGTCTGTAATCTTTTAATAGTGTCTATAACAACTTGTTTAAATCTGAAAGTCAATCGAAACTGTATTTCTCATTTAAAATATATTCTCCCACAATTGCAATTTAATATAGTTGTAACTATAAAATAAAAAATTCTTCTTATTTTTCCTTATTTTTATTATAATTAGAGAATGCAAATATATATATATATATAACCAATTACAAAAGATTTTTCAAGTTGGTAGATGATCAAATCGTCTCAGAAACATAATAGAATCTTTAATAAATACACATATGCACCTGTAATACAATATTACAGAGTATAATTTACTAGATTAGGTGCGTTCAATTTCACCGATTCGATTAAAACGATTTCCCAGAATGAAACTATAGCCGGTTGGTTGTATTAATATTTTTCACATGGTTCCCGATATATTTCCGGCGGTGCCTGGCGCATCCGTACATATCTCATGTGTCGCGTATTCACTTCAATTGCAGCGATCCCGCGTGCTTTTACTTCCTTTATGCCGGTTTCATTGTCTCGGGACATGTGTGGAAAGCCGACGGTGTGCGATTATAAATATTACGCGACCTTTGCATTTCGGGCGTGGCACACGAGACGCATAAATCACAGCCACGCGGTGTGAGAGCACGATGAAGACGGCGTGTAACGAAAACTGATTACCCACAATATGTCGAGATACACTGAAAATCTTGAAAAAGAAATACCGGTAATTATAGAACTTTTGGATATACTATGTAAATTGTGTTCGCAGTATTCTCTTGGGTCTGTAAAACAGTAATATAGTAAAATAGTAAAATAACATACATGAAGTAATGTAATAAAGTAATATAAGGAAATAGTAAAATAGTAAGGATACAAGCTATTTTTATACATTGTTAAATTTAAACAATACAACAATGAGTTGATCAGTATTTGTAAAAGTACAAGTTACTAGTAAGACGCGAACAAAATTTCTACGATAGTGAATAACTTACGTATATTTATTCAAATATGAAATCTACTAAACATTTAATTTATAGAAATTGAAACAAAATATATAGATATCCGTTTACTTTAATAAAGGTTCTATTCACTTCAAACTAAAATAAACGTTGCAGTTATTTTTAATATATTCCAATTACATTGAATGTAATAAGTTCTTACATGCAGCAATGTAATTGCACAAAATCCGCAGCGCGATAACGATGCACAAGCACACCTGATAATTCAGCGAAGGATAATTATCATAACTGGAATTCCACTCACACCCGTTCCCGATTTAAGAATCCGTGGACCGGCTAGAAGAGAAAATAGGTTTGGCAATCGTCCGATTCTTCTTCCAGAGGCGTAAATACACGACAATTTTCCCGATTGTGCATTCTAAAGTGGCGCCGCTTATTGTCAGCAATGGCTGCGAGCCGTGCCCCCTGGCACAGTCATCGCAATGCAATTACGTGTTCCTGGGCGTGGATACGATCATTATCCCGCCCTACTACGCTCAAAAGGAAAAGTTTAATTGCGAGGCCGGCCTAGGCCACGCGACAATGATGCATCTAATGCACAGGACCGCGGGGATGTTACTCTCATTAAGTTGATACACGACGGAAAACGGGGGCGCCGGGTGGAAATTGAAATGCACTCGCCGCTGCAACCATTCCTAACGTTCGATGCGCGGACTATAATAGCATGTATAATTGATAGGAATTCTAGTTGGATCTAACTTTAACTGCGATGGAAATTGTATAATAATATTTCACATGGGAATAGAGAAACAACATTATACGAATAATTTTAGTTGCAAATTGATATCTTAAAATACATCTATGCAGGATACATTAAATTAGAATCATGAATCGAAATATACTTTGCTTGCCGATATAAATAATAAAACAGAGGACAAGGAACTTCAACCATCTTTATACTCTCGAGTAGTAATTTCTCACTTTTGTTTAATTGAAATACTACCCTTCAATAATAGGCACGTATACATGCATAAATGAAAAACAAATAGTATCTCAAACAAAATAATTCACCAACTTGCTCTTTAAAATACAACACAAATTTTTCCTCGACAACAAGAATACGCGAAAACTTCCCTGCTCAGCCCTCTCCATTAACTTTCAACCACACTTGAACACCTGTCGAAAGGGCAACTCCACCCGAAACCGATAATTTCCGCGCACCACGCAACGAGATGCTTAATTACCAGCGAATTACGGAAATCGTACCAATTTTCATCCCCGCGGTTGGCGAAGAAAAGACTTTCAGCGCGTATCGCGAGTGGTTCCCTGAAATTTCCTGCGGCGCGCGCGCCGGGTCTTTCCTTAACACCGGAAGCTCGTGGCGGGCCGCTTCCTTTCACGCTCGGGTACAATATGTAGTCAAAGTTGGCGCAAAGTTTCCCGTTGGACGGCGCGAGGTTCCCCCTGGAAAGTGGGTGGCGGGTGTAGGGCGTACAAGGTAAGGGAACGGGGACCTGCGGGGGCGTATTCCGCGGGCTTCGGGTTCTTGCGGCGTAGCCGGGCGGTTTAAGCAAGGCGTTAAATAGCTCGCAAGTTTCCCCGTGGCAAAACAATGTGGCCCGAGTGTGAACCTGGCAGCCGCTTCGCGGCAAGTTGCTTTTAAACTGGCGCGAAGGCCCACCTACGTACGTGTCCTCGGCGGCAACCACGCTGCTCTATCTTCCCAGCAACCAACACGCCACAGCGCCACAAGGCGCAAAGAACAAAAACTACGCTAAATAGGTACTTTGCTAATGCGTTAAGTTCAAAATATATATCTCGTTATTCCAGGTAAGACAGTTCCAAAGTGAAATTAAAAATACGGATTAAGGTTAAGGCTAAAATCGCAAGATGCTAATGACCATGATAACCGAATTTACCACTCGTACCGCGATAACAGTCATTAGACCACTGTAATCGGTCCCGACGCAGCAGTTGGTCTTTGCTGGCTGGCTGAATCTTGTGGACGATACGCTGGAAATTCTGTTTCTTTGATCTACCCCGTCTTCCAACGTTTTTATCATACCTTCACGTCGGATACATCGGCCGGCTACTGGATATTTAACCACTACAAAGTTTTTGAAAGTTGGAGCACCGGCCCGAGAGGGTTCTCGAGAGATGCTTCGAGAGGGTTTAAAATTGGCGAACGTCTTTCGGGGAGAGTACACGGATCTCTGCGTTTTCATGGTGTGGGATCATACCAGAAGCAATGGAGTTTGCGTAGGGTAGACCGCCCGATAATTTACAGAAAATAGTAGATGTATTTTCTAATTTTGTCACTTGAAACAGTGTTCAGAATCGAACTGTGACATGCAACAGCAAATCTTTTTTTAGAATACTTCGCAGAAATTGAAATCGTAACGAACGTTCGCGTACACCCCATACCAGAATCCTAAGATCGCGATAATTGCAGAAAATCCTCAGTTCAGTCTTAGCATCGGCGGTAACCAACGTGAATCAGATTTCCGTTCTCCAGACATCCCCGACTCGCAGGTAACAACCACCAGATACCAGGGAGCCGCGTAACCGAAGAAGGTCACACGGCTCGATAAAATCAGCGAACCGTGTCGCGCGCGTAATCAGCAAAGTATAAACTTCTTGCCATGGCGCTCGATTAGAACCGCTTCTATCAGATTCAGCGGCGAAATTTCTAACCGGGCGCACGGCGGCGGCGGCCCGAATTCCGGTAACTCAGATAAGTAACCCCAGTAACTATTTGGCTTCATGAACGAGCTCAAAGGATACCGGGTCGAACGGGCCACGGTCCGGTTCGGCTCGGTGCAGGTTTGGTTCGGTCGATGATCAGGACGAGCGAGAGCGAATGCTTCGGGCAAGGGGATCGAAATCATCGGTCTCGCGATATGTACGGTCTCGCAGGCGATGCTGGAACCTCGAGGGTCTCGGACGCAACGCTCGATACGCGCTTATCGTACAGAGACGGATGCTCCATTATGTCCACATGCTCGACATGCCGGCCGCTTCAATTGAATCGTTCGCCAGATTACCCAATGACGCATAATGCCCACCCCGCGCTGCTTCACTACGTGCACGCGGAACGCGCACACACGCGCGGACTCGCATCCACACCACGGCCCACCCCTACCCACCTCCCACGTCGACCCCACCCACACCGTAGCTTCTGTTCCACCCCTCGTGCAGCTACTCCCTGCGCGCACCCTTTCACCCGGAGCGGACTGAGCGAGCGAGCGACCGGGGTGCAGGTATGCAGCTCCGCGGACTATTGTGACCCTCCGAGTAATTCCAGACACGTAAAAGCAATTCCCGGAATCCTCCTCATTGTTATGCAATCACGACCGGCCGCCAATGCAAACCGAACGGGATCATAATTTTGTCGGGAAGCCGGTAATGCCGTGGCGGCCGTGCCGATGACGCGCCAAGTGTCCCGTTTCCTTTGACGCACGTAACGTATGCGATCGCACTTCGTCCGCGTCGCCCGCCAATCCCCGTTCAGCCCTTTCGCCAGCTACGGGACTGATGCTGATGCGTAACGCGTGCACCCCGTACACACGAGCTGCCGCCTCTGACAGGTACGAAGCATTTTCCGCTTGAACGTGTCCTCGATGGGTCGCGCAGGTGTTGTAGTGTGCAGGGCTCGTTGGAATCCCGGCTGGAAACTTGTGTGTCGGGATTCGTGTCTGGACAGCGAGGTGGAAGCTCGACGGCTGAACGAAAACGCGGCTGAGAATGCGAGTGCAGTGGGATCCGCCGCGTGATTAATCGTGAGGGATTTGCTATTTCTTTTGAAGGTTTCCGAGCAGGGGATGCTAACAAGTGGTTACCATTGATTATTTTAATGGAGTTTCAAGTTTATTATTGCGATGTAATTGTTAATGATTATAGCGTCTGATTGGTACTATCTGATTCTACTGGCATAGTGTCTCAAGATTTATTTCCATGTGTTTATATTGCGTTTTGTTTCATATCGATTATGTGGATAAATATGAAGGTAATATGCATTTTTCGAATGGACGCGATATCGTAGTGAATATATTTCAACAAAGAGCGAGTAATTTTACATGGTAAAGTAAGTCGGAAATGTATTCAATACCAATATCAATATTCTAATGAACGTAGTTAGAAATTCATGACCGGCTTCAAGGAAATTTCCATACAATGAAGTTAATAGCAAGCTCCCCTTTATGTCTCTCATGCAGAAAGTTAAATCAAAAGAAAACAGTTAAACCTGAATCCTGGTAGTAAACAATTTCCTACGAAAAATATCACTTTGTATTACGAATTTCTCAAATAATCGTTTTAAACCTTTAATTTTCTATTTTATCAATTAGATTCCTCGTATTTAATACTTTCCATCCGTAAAATGAATTAAAAGAATCAATTTTTATTGTACACAGTAAATTGTCAAAATTTTACCATTTTCTAATTCCTAATTCTTTTCCAATTTTATTGTTTCTAATTCCTAATTCTTCCCCAATTTCACTATTTTTAATTCCTTATTCTTCCCCAATTTTGCCATTTTTGTATCCGGACTCTTCCTCAATGTTACCACTCCACTATCCCGATTCTTTTCCAATTTTACTACTTTTAATTTTCCTCCGACATCACTGTCCTCAATTTCAAATTCTTCCTTAATTTTATCATTTCCAATTCCAAACTGTTCTTCCCTGATATTACCATGTTTAATCTCTAACTCTTCCATGTGTACCGTGCATTTCTATTTCATTCTCGGTCTGCAACGACGTTGTAAAATCGCCGGTATACTTCCGAGAGAGAATTGAAATTCGCTATGTACGCCCGGACAAAAATACGAGTGACAAGATTCGGCGAGGCGGCGTTCGGACGAAATCTACGAGCGGGCCGATGTGCCAAGCAGAGAAACAACACGCCGAATACCAAAGCAGCCAGAATTTTACGCGGAACGGACCACGATATTAGAACGGTCGCGGCGGATTGCAGCGCGGCCTGCAGCCGGAATCGAAATTAGTGAACCGCGAGCTCCTGCTGGCCGATGCGGTGAACGCCGCCCATTATTTCCTCCGCAGTCAGTCCATACGAAAATGGAGACCGGTTCCGTAATTATTCCACGGTGCAATAATTACTGGCGCCATCAATTTTAGTCGAGAATTGAATCAGCAGTTACACGATAACACCGTCGACGCTTTTGAAGGCTTCAATATATTTCTAACACTACCTGGTGATGTGTTCATTTGAAGGAAGTTAGGATTGGATGTATAATAAATTTACATCTCACGAAGAGAATTATATTAGATCTGTACCCTATGTCGGTCGAAACGAGAAGGAAAAAAACTGACATACCGGAATCCGTCGAACCAAAGAATAATCACGTGATCAATTTGTATTATCTTCAATTTGTCAAGATATATCGCGTTTACACTGCTATTCCACGCCTGATGACATCAGTTCATTACCATTTTATATGTCCGTTAAGAATTTGTGCACTAAAAATAAATAAAATATGTAACTGGAGCTCATTGCCTGTTACTCCTTCGGCAGACACGATTTTCGAATAGGAATTTCAAATTGTATTCTACTGTAGGCACAAAGTCGTGCACGACTAACAGTAATCTGTTAGTCAAATTAACCTCGCCGATTGGCTATTACGTTGAATTACACTCGTGACCGATCACGAACCGTATTAAATCATACATTGGTATATACACACGTTGTCCTTATAAGCAGCCGCAAATTCCAGTTAACTTATTCGATTCAATTACCCGGAAAAGCAGCGTCGAGCAATGATTCGTCACGTCAACGTCTACTGGTACTGTTAGTAAAAATCCTCGAAATCCGTAGAAAATTATTCGCGAAATGTATTCCTGTAATCCAATGCCCGCGCAACAAATTGCCCACTGTTTCATCGAACGATAAACACAATAACACAGTCCACTAATTAGTGACAATAATCTGGCACAATCGTCGGTGGATAATTATCCCAAAAGGACCGTTTTCACGTCCGATTACCGCTACGCGTGCTGTCCCATTATGTAACAATTGGTTACATTGGTTGAAAGATTCACCTACCGAATTCCACCCGAAAATCTTCCCTCAACAATACATATCAATATCAAACATTTATTTACGGAATTTCGTTTAACAATTCAACCCGTGGATATCAATATTAACCCTTCACCTGCAATATGGACCATTGATGGTCCTGTCAGAAATTTCGTTGTTTCGATTCTGCAAAACGAAGAAGTCAGGTCGATTTTTCATTTTTCTTGCATAACGATGATTTGGCTATATTGTTGCTTGTACATTAAACTAGGGAATATAATAAATATTTTACAATTTTCTCGGATTTCCACAGAACTCGCATCAATGTTAAATCAGGTCTGACCGTAAAATATAAAATATCGGCAGTCCATATTGCCGACCGCGTTAGTGAAAAAGAATATTGCCAGCGAAAGGTTAATAATTCCTCACCAATCTCCATTTCGAACTGAAAACGACCAAATGAATCCAAGACCGCGGACAATGTATTCCTCAACGTTGTCTCCTCTCCCTCCGCGAACAGAGGCGAAACGGATTAATCACATTCGCACGATAAATTTCATCAAGCTTCCATTTCCACTGGCCGCGAAAGCAATTTCGGAGCACTCGGTCCACGGAAGACGCACCACCGATACGACGCACGGGGAGGGCTGTTCGGACGCTGGCCGCGGAGGTTAAGATTTTAATCGGGGGCGATTTAAAGCGTTTATTGATTTTTCGGCGGTCCCGATCGGTTGCGAGCTCCTGAGGCTGGATGCAGTGGAATTACGTTTCCGGAGCTGGTGCCTAGCGAGATACGAACCGTGGTCCAAAGGCCATACTTTCCGTGCACCGGATCGTTCCGTCATTTTCTGGCGAGCGTGTCGATGTGCGGCACACTGATGGTATGCGTATTCAATTTCCGATAGTTACTACGGTTGCTCGAAGGGGTCGGGACGAAGTTCAATTTTAACGGTGTAGCCCTGAGCACATCTTCCGCCCGGACACCCTTTGTCCGCGTCGACACTGAATTTTCCGAGTTTTCAAGGCGAACGATACGACGCGACGCGGATAAAACGAGCCGAGTGAAAGGATTTGGTTCACGGCACCGTCCACGCGACGCGGCAGACGGATCGGCGATGGATAAATCCGACCTGTCGGTCTCGCTCGACGATTTCATCCAGACCCCGATGGAAAAATCGTACGATAACTGTGCTTTTTAATTAAATTTTCTTCTCGCCGACGATGCGACGTAGCGAATTATATTCGAGGGATAACGAGGCGTCTCGCAGCGGTTGAACGTTTCAATTACTTCCGTGGTTGTTGAAGAAAAAAGAAAAGGACCATTCTGAAATCGTTTGGAATTTCAGTTCTTCCTTCTTGCGGCAAATTGGTAAAAGTAATGCTATTCTTGTGATTGTTGTTGCTCGGATTATTGCACAATTATCTGGCAAATTTAACTCGCAGAATGAAATTTTACAATTGTCCTTGTAGAAAAGAAGACTCAGCTTAATAGAATTGTTTCGAAATACTAACTTTGCTTTGATGCGTACTGTACACGGACAAAGATCCTCCCTTTATTTCCTCGCTTTAATGAAGGAAAATCTCGCGATACTTCTTCAGAATAAGCAAAGAAGGCCATCCACTAAAATATGACGAATCGATAATGTCGTCCGCGGTGCAGGGAGGTCAAGAATCAGCGAAATTTTAATCAAGAACCATTAGAACGGACAGTTATGCCGGCAGGCAGAGGGGTTCAACTTTCTCCGATGGGGTCAATAAAGAGCAGGCCATTGGTCTGCAATGACGCGACTGGGGAGGTACAGCGGCCATATTGCCTTTGTCGTCCGTGGTTCTGGGGACCTTGACGAATACCGTGAAAGATATTCGCAAGCCTTGCGTGACAGATAGCCTTCTGAAAACGAGGTTCGCCGTTCCATGAAGTCATCCAGCGTGTAAACCCGCGTCTAAGTACAAGCTCCTTGCACAAGGAACCCCAGTAATTTAGCTTAGCAGGACTCATTCGCGCGCTCCGCCGACTGCCAATGGAAGAATGGCCTCACGAATACCAGTGATCTACGACACCCTCGCGAACGCTTCCCAGAAATACCTTGTAAAGTCGCCGCCGCTGCGAACCCTCTCCCGTGAATGGATCAGTTATGAAATACAGTCATCGAGCATTTAGCAGAGACTCGTTCACGACATCAAGACGCTTGAAGGACAATAGTACACGGTCGATGTGGTTCTTAGCTTGAATTGCGGTAGCATCTGTGTACTTGTCCTATTGAATCTATTATTCCGTCGATACCCTTTGACTCATTTTCTTTATTGAAAATGTACTAGCTGAGCGTGATCTATTTATACTTGGTAGCAGCAGTTTCTGTTCTCCATAGATTCTGATGTATTATTAATGCTGTGAATTCGTGCGTATTACTTCAGAATAGTTTAAATTAATCACTGATACCTCAATATAGAGATTGTTAGAAACATTAATGTGATGATTATATTGCCGATCTTATGAAGCTAAAGCGTTTTCGACTTTTTAAAATTGAACAGTGATATGTTTAAAAGAGTTTGATAAGACTTATAGTTGACTGAACTTACATTTCCTGTTGTAGGATCTGAAAGCTTTCCTATTGTAGAATGTAGAAGCTTTCGTACAGAGATGGATAAAGACGACATGCAAGACTGAAATTCAAAAACTATTTTAGCAGAAAGAACTGCTTTTCCAGTGACTTATACCATTTTCAGAATTACACCGAAGGGGATGGAAGCTATCTAAACCGATTTCACCGAGCGGTGTGCCCAGAAGAAAAAAAGGGAGCACTTTAACGTGACAAACACTTCGCAGGAAACTCAAGCGGAGCCATTGCAACGATTTACGGGCAGTTGAAACGTAGCAGAAGTGGATCTTACTGAATGCCACGCGATATACGGAAACCTCGGGAGACCAGTTTGCATTCCACGCAGAAACGTCCCCATTCTGTCAGAAATGGACATGAAGGGTGAACCCCGGCTGTCGTGTTACGCACGATCGTTTTGCGACCCATATATCGAAGTTGGTATCGTTCGAGATTCACCGTTACTCCGTTTTCACGATTAAATGTTTCGAAACTGACGTGGCTGATACTCGTAGAACTCTATATTGTCAACGATTGGTCATGTTTCATAATATTTATACTCTGTTATATGAAATCTTACTTAAAAATTTCATAAATATAAACAAAACTACTCGAATCCATAACAAAATGAAACAAGTGTGTATACAGCAGTAGTCACTCCGATCATCGCAAAGTAACTCCCAAAACCGCCAAATCAAATATACAATTTTCAGTTAACAGATACAAAATGCAAATACAAGCTAAAGATTCACGCAACCGCTGCAATCAATTAACAGTCACAAGAACACTAGAATTCCCGAGCATTACAATCTCCAGAAAATCAAAGTCGATCAGAGACGGGAAACAAGAACAGAAACCCAGGTACCAGTCGATTCGAGCCACTCCAGCTTCATCCCGGCGCAATCGAAAAAACAGTAAAAGCAGTTTCCTTCCCCCGAGACGGGAGCCATACAGAATTTAAACAAAAACCCTCCCGATCGCAGGAAGGAAACGCTTGTCGTGAACGAGAAGGGGGCGCAACGATGCCGGCAAGCTGCCGCCCGATGGCCCGGCCCGAGGAAAAGAAGAATTCAATATGTCCCGCGTCCGGAGTCGTCGTCGCGGGGAATGAAATTACATTTCCATTGTGCGTCTTTCCATTCGCATGCAAGTCACACGCCACTCCAGCTCGTTGCGTCCCCAGCCCGTGTTTAGAGGACCGCGTGGCTGGTAGCAAGGGGTGCAACCGCGGCCCGCACACCCCATGTCCGCCGTTCGAACGAGTATAGGCAGGAGGTACCGGGGAGAAACACCGGTCATAAGTCATCCGCCTTCGATATTAGCGTCCGAACCCCCGAGAAGGCGTAACCTTTCGAGTCCCATCAGTCCCCGAAGTCCAGTATTCCTATATTGATATCGGCCGACCTGTCCGACGCCATGGACGCGAACAGCTCCCCGCACGAGCCGAGTATTAGTTGGTGTCGCCGAGACCCCGGAGAGCCATTTATCTGGCATTTGCGAGGGACAACAACGCGAGAAGAACGCTCGGCCATTGACTTTTATGGATAGCGCGTTCACTGGACACGTATAGCCTGCACGGACTCTCGGCGGACATCTCCGCGAGACGTGTAAATGCCGGCCGACCGTCATCAGCGCCGCTAAAATTGAGGATTTCTCTTTGTTTATCGCGACGATATAGACGTTCCCTCCATCGAGGAACTAGATTGGTTGCGAAGGGAATATTTTTGCGGTTAGGTCACCGTTAAGGGTTGTTTTCCAATGGGAACTGTGAGTCTTGGTGATAGCGGTTAGATGTTTGTTGTAACGTAGATTTGTTTGAGATACATGGTGGCAAAGTATTTGTGCATCGGGGAGGCTGGAAATAATAGACTGTTTTGAAATGATCTCTTGGGGGTGAAACATATATTACGACCCTTCATTTTGGATATTCTTTGTTAAAGTATCTCTATTCAAATATGTATGGGATAGCCGAATGTGTTTAACATCGTTTTAAATGTTTTATATTCAAAGCCTCTACATTTCATCTGGTTTATATCAATACAGTGTATCAATCCTAACCTCATTAATATAAAGAAGTTTCATTAAAGGAAATAACTGACGTTTAACCCTCTAATTGCATTCTTTTCTCATAAAATTTCGTTCACGTGAAATCACCACCATTTGCGTAAAGGAATTCCCCATCAAACATCCTTCGATCCATCCAGTTACCCTATCCATGTTCTACGTTTACAAACAACCCCATTTTCGAGCAGCAAACAGAACAACAAGTCTCCGGAAGCACGAGGTAAACTGATGACAACGATCAGCCATCGAAGCACTTGAGGGAGCAATTTTTAAACGTTCACGTGATAGGGCGCGGGTGGACGGGAACGTTCAGTTTCCGGAGCAAATAAGGGAGGAAATCTTTTCAATTATCGGTGTCGGGCGATGTACATAACAGTAAAGGGTAATAACCGGCTGATTTTGTTGGCTCTCGCGCACGGCTCTTCACGGCTATCGAGCGACCGAATCGTTCACGGTTTACACTACACTCTGGTTGAAAATTCGTTGTTCCGCACGCTGTCCAATAACTTTTACGCTGACTATCGCGGAAGCCCATTCGATGGAGGTTTATAGGCGGCCACATTTGAGAACGTCCCTGCGCGCAGCTGGGATCAATCTCATTGACCCGGAGGTAAGCGTCGAGGAAACGATCAACGGGAGCCGGATGGATCGTTCCGGTGGAACTTGTAGTACTTCGTATCGTGGCACGTAGGAATTCCAGCGGGAAAACCAGCGTGTGCGACCCGGTCAACAAGTTTCGGGAATGCATCGAGCGCGGAGTGACACGGCGTCGTTCATTCATTGTACCGTAATAAGCTGACGGATTACAGCGAGGTTTCCTTGGCACGGGACCGTGCCAGTTTCCGATCCCATTAATTTCACTTCGCATTAACTCCTTCAAGTAATGGTCTATCAAGATGGGTGATTAACTTTTGAGATAACGGCCCGCCACGTATCGCGATGGATGATCGCCGATAATCGTAGCGAACGTCGAATTACTTTGGAACCATCCGGACGGAGAGTTTCCAAAGTTACCGGTGCGAAATAGAATGAATCTGTGAATATACATTCACTTATCTGTTAGAAATCTAGACATTGTTAATAGTATAATAAAGTTTGAAAACGATTGGTGAATGAAAATGTAACATCAATTAATGTTGCGGTCAAGTTAATTCGAAGAAGGATTATTTCACATATTCAATTATCAGTTATAAGATTTTGTTCTATTTTCTTTTTAAAGATACGTGAATAGTACGCTGATCAAAGAGAAACACTTTGATTGCCACGTCACTCGAATTCGGATAATACGATTTTTCACATATACTTAAATATTAATTTTCTCCATGACGTAACGAACGAACCAAATATCATTGGATATATGAAACATAAGAAAGATACTAGAGGAATCGTTATGAGGAATCTTGTCTTTTCAGTTTCTGCTTTCTTAAGGAAACTGTTTCAATTGTATAGGTATCTTGATGAGTGTTCACTTGGCGGTCAAAGTGTTAAATAATAGTAATTAAAAAAACTGCGACTCTAATCCCCGGCTTTTTGAAAGAAACACTAGCGTTGACAACGTGGCGACGAAAATTACACTAAAGGCTTGGCAGAGAGTCTATTACGTCGCGCGACTGAAATCGTACTTCTAGGGCGTAATGTGATTTAAATTAATGGTTTCTATATCTCGGTATTAAAGGGTGGTGTGCTCCATCTTTACGCCATTTTGCCATTTCGCGAGTATCTACCTTAATTATTGCATCCGGTTTTCAGCGTTTCCCGTTCTTAGCGAGTCGGTTAGGAAGTTTCTTTCGTTCCGCTTCCTTCGCCACCGTCACCACCGCCGACCACGATCCGAGACGAGTCAGATGAAAACGGATTGCCTTTCGCCGGACTCCACCACTACCACTTGCTAAACTGATATTAATGGACCGTAAACGGCAGCGCATCGCGAGATCCTTCTTCACCTCTCGCGTATGTTGGACTGTTTCAAGAGCGGACGCTCGAATTTCAGAGGAAGATCGATCGAACCCACGCGATTGCTCCAATCTGTATTACTCCCAGAACTCGGAATTGTCGGCACGGATTCTTGCAAGTGCGAGTTAGTTTTGAGATCGAAGAAGAAAGAAATACGTTCAATTCTACTTTCTCACGATAGATACGTTCCGCGTAAAAAAATTCGCGTACGTAAATATACTGTAATATAGAAAAATAGAAATAAATGAAAATGAAGGAAAACGGATTGATTTTATCCATTTAAACTGAATAACGTTAGAACTACCGTATCAGTTCGGTAATTGGTTTTAGTTCTTTTATTTCGAAATTGCTGGTATCGTCAAAGTATTAAATATTTGAAATGGTTTTAAAAATGAACTTGAAGAAACCGAAATTTGATGTTATAATTTATATAAGATTTACATACCAATCGCATTAAAAGCTATTGTTTTAGTGTTAATAAATCGATAGATGTTCAAAATAGGGGAGGGGGTGAATAATCTAAAAAACCTTTCAGTTTTAATCTCTTCTAAATACAAACATTTCCATCTCCTCGTTGAATATTCTTATTAATTCCAAATAAATACCTACGTAAGCAGATCAACATGAAAAAGTCAATATTTTACGAATAAAATGAAATGAACAATACGTTTTGTACCAGATACGAGACTAATAATTAAATATCACGGAAACTGAGTGAATGAATGAAATTCGGAAAAAAATAAATTTCTAATTAAGTCACGGATATTTGTGCAACTTCATCTACATCTCGACAAACTGATTACAAGGGCGAAAGTTAAACAGAAGCTTGATATTCCTTTGTAAAGTTCTTCGTTGGATAAAGGTAGAAAAGAATATTCAATTGAAAATAAATGAACTTATTTACAGAAACTCTATAGTTCATTAACAAGAGATTACACGATAGTACTTAAATTATTCCATTCTTCACAGCTGAACAATAGAATTATATAGAAAAATGAAAACCGTGAACTAAGGTATCACATACATTTATTTCCTCTTAATAAGTCTCTATTTGAAAAGTACTTTCACAAACTGATACTTTCATAACTGCTCCATTCATACTGAAATTAATCGCCTATCAATATCTTTTTCTAAAATGTACTCTACACTGTGTCCACAGCAGTGAACGTACTTATTCTTCAAATCTAATAAAACCATTATTCTTTCAGATACAATGCCTACGCACTTCTGTTCTTAATAAAATAAACACTTCAAATTGACAACCTATAAAGTACTTATTAACACATAAAAATCCAATACACCCACGATCCACTCATCAACTCGCCCATTCCGTTCCATACTTATCTTATAAAATCTATTCTACACTTTATCAATACCAGTAAACGTAATAAAACCACTGTTTTTTCAGATACAATGCCTACGCGCTCCTGTTCTTAATAAAATAAGCATTTCAAATTGACAAGCTATAAAGTACTTATTAACACATAAAAATCCCGTACACTCACGATCCACTCATTAACTCGTACATTTCAGTCTTCCTTCTTGACTTCGAGACCCTTCCAGACCACTTCCATCAAATACCGAAGGCGAACAGAACACTTATAAAGTTCCCGTATTCAGAAGCAAGCGTGTACAAGCACGGCACCTTTCACGACTCGCGAACACGTGTCGAAACGAGAACTGCGAAACGATACGAAACTGCACAGCCATATAACGAACAGGAAACGGTATTTCATCGTTCGTTCGAGAAACTGCCGCGATAATGTTTCTATGATTTCTATTTTACTTCGGCGGTGTCTCCTCCTCCACCTCCTAGCGACGCCGTTTCAAGGAAACGCAAGGGACACGGTTCGTTATTCGACAACGGAGAACGGAAACACGAGTATATCCTGACACGTTCACACATTACTGGTTGTACTAGACGCTGTATCCGGCCTGGAGCCTGCGTTTATGCCGAGCAATATCTGAAGCGCAGTTATGAGAAACGTCGAAAGACACGGAGAGACCCCAGCCACGGCGTGACGCAGAGCTGTGAATGGGCTTGAAGTTTCGTAATCTTGTAACTGCGAGTTCATTGATTCTTTTTTTCACCGAGCGAGTGGCTCGGGGTGGAACGCGTGAAAGGGGAGCGCGCACGGGCGCTAGCTAAAGTGTCGCGTGCAGAGGCTTTGATCCACCCCTTAAGGTGACACTCATTGAAGAATATTAGGTGTTCGAAGAGTCGCGAGCTCGAAGGTAATCGAATAACGTGGGTTCGTTTGGTGTCCGTGGACTGAACGCTTGGGATAATTTTGATATTCTCTTTCTTATGCCGAACCAGAGTTTGGAAAATTTGGAATAGAAATTGTTAATATAATATTAATGGAGATGAGAATATAATGGAGATGCCGGAAAATGAGATTCTGTTAAATAGTTGAAGGAAAAGTACATAAGGTTTTAGGTGTTGGTGTTCGAAATAATATTTGTTGGCGCAACTGGGTCATCCGTTAATTAATTATTAACAGAAATGGGAATATAATAGAAATTGGTGAAAATTAGATACTGTTGAATAGATAAAGGAAAGGTGGATAAAGTTTTAGGTATTGATGTTCGAAATAATGTTTGATGGCGTAACTTGATTATTCGTTAATTGATGTTATTTCTTAAAGAATATTGTTGAGAATTCAAGGGTTTGATGCAGCAGGATACAATAAGATTATTATAGATCATAAATTTAAAAACAAAAGGACATTCGACACATAGTACATTTCATTTTAAAAAACTGGAACATTTTCACATTCACAGACTTGGCACAATGCGTCGTTGAAATTCATTGTTTTTCACGGGAGATTTTAGGTATTAGCAATGGTAGCGAACAAAAATATACTCGATGAATGGGCGGGGTAAAAATATTGGCAGAATGTTATCAAAAACAAAGACCGACTGATTCGGAGATCCTCGAAGCGGAAGTAGACGGTTGTTAAACTTTTCCGCCGAACAGGTACGGTTTTATAAAACTTATTGTAAGAAAAATGGGGATCCAGGCTCCGCTTTCAGTTTAGTTTCACAAAGTTATACTGTCCGGATTAATAAAGAAAAGATCGTAGCTCGGTATAATGAGAAAAGTTTCTTTCTGAAACCCAGGAATCGTCAATTTCGGAACGGAACAGGTTAACTCGATTCTACCGTCCGGTAGAAGATTGAAATTTCGGAAGACAATGGACAGATACTACACATATATATACGTAACCCGGAGGACGAAGCTTGGTTTTCCCTGGATGCCAGAAAAATTCGATTGTTTTTCTCCAAACGATAGTTTCTACTTGGAAGATTGTCTCCGGTTCTTCCCGATGATACAAGTAAATTGACTTCTGTCTTCGGAATTGTGTCACAGGAATATATGTACCATATTGAAACGATCTCAACGTATTTTCAGTTTTGTTCGCGAAGTACAAGGGAAGCTGGTTCTATTATTCGAATTAAAACTTCTCGTATTACTTCCAGTTCAAATAAATTCCTTCCTTGTTGTTCCCTTCCAGCCGAACTTTACTCGAACTCACCAAAGTAATACGGTGACCGTGATCACGCTTACCCTTTGACCTCGTTTCGAAAATACAACAATATGAGTAGATGCACTTTCGTAGTATTCATTGTAACGATGCACAATGCGAAACAAAAGAAAATTAGAGGAGGACGGGAAAGGAAACTTCGACTTGTATAAAAATGATACAAAAAATCACCCTCAGTCAGAAGGCCTTTACAGATATTTTTTTAAAACTTTCTCATAGAAAAAGTAAAGTACTTTCTGCTCATCAATTATATGTGCCAGTTTCGTGGTAAATACACACTTGAATAGTTCATGGTTGCATAAATTGAAAAATGTTACTTCGCATCGGTTAAAAAACAACCGGTAACTAACTTTTTCCCTTATAATTCTCTTTGCGGTTACACTACTAGAATTCATTTGACTATCAGTAATCCGTGAGAACGCAAAGGAAATTACCGTTAATTACAAGTACATTTTTGCTTTTAAGACAAAACATTGATGAAAGCAAAACAACTGTTCACTTTGATAAACGTGAAATAAATGCTACACACATTTACTAAACTGAGCGGATATCGTTTGAATCGAGGTCACGGCCAACCAACTCGAATTACTATAATTCGCTCAATTAAACAACGACTACTCACAAACATTTCTATATTCCAAATAACGCTACCTAACACACTGGCATTCATCAAGTCCAATACCCAATAACAATAACGCAATTCAATTAAATCATTTGCTATCATATTTCTTTCATTTCGAATATTCTATTCCGTGAAATCGCGCGTCATTCAACGTGTCAACCACCCCTAGCTCATCAATCCGTCCTCCTCGGAAAATAAGAACCGCTCTCCGAAAAACCTACTCGGCCAGGCGAATCCATATTCACGCCTCTCCCCCCAGTGCTCTGCCCAGCGTCTCTATTGTTGGTCCCGCGGTCGTCGTACAAAAGTCAGCATCGATCGTTGCCAAACCCGTGGGCAGGCACGCACACGTTCGAGCCCGGCGAAGAGACACAAAAGTGGAACAATATTGGCAAATGAGACGGTACATTTGCCAGGCATTGTCGACAGGCGCCGGGGTGACCGACCGACCGGCCACCGGCCGTTCAGCGCGTCGTAATTGCGCGCATTGTTTGATGCACGCCGGACGATTCGAATCAAATCGAGGCTCGGCATCTTCTTCGCTCGCAGGAGCGTGTCCTGCCTTCCGTAGGAGGAAACTGGCCCCGATGATTTCAGCCGGCTGCCCGTTGATCCGTCTTCCGCGGCGGATGAGTCACTCGCGGTAATGGACTGTGAATGATTATTAGTAACGGCAATCTTTCTTCCGATTCCAGCTACCATATCGCTTTTTCTTCTAGCTCTTCGCCTGCAACGACGAATCCAGCGATTCCAACGAGAGAGGGGACGACGGAATTAATCTTACTCGGGTAAGGCTCGCTTCCAGAACACAGGGAAGCTCTATGAGACGCGTCTTATGAGTTCGAAGTGGAGTGATCGCTAGCGTCCGAGCTTCTGGCAGACTTGCCCAAGGTTTACGTCGTGTCATCGCTCGGCGATCAATGTCTTATAATTAGTGGAGTTTAATAAGGATGATTTATGAATGTTAGAGTCTGAGCAGGTTTGTGGGGCATGATAGGGGTTGCGATCTGGAAACTTGGGGTCTTTTGATTTGAGGTTGGGGCGATCCGAGATTATTTATAGTGATTTATTTGTTATAGTAAGAACTGTGTTACGTTCGGTAATTTGAAATGATGGAACACAAGATTGGTTATAATGGACATTTAATTCTATTAACTTGTAGTTCTTTTTATGTAACTAAAAATAATTTAGATATATTAGGAACCTAGAATTCTATCGAATATATCGATATGTAACAGATGAGTGAGAATACGGTATATGATTTCTTAAGTATTCGATTCATTCCATTCTTGTATTCTTGTTGCGCTCTCTGATACGAACACGTTCTATATAAAGTCCTTTGAGCTCCGGTTATATTATATATTGCATTTGACGATTCCTCAGCGATCTGTATCAGTTCTACTAAAAGTTACTTGAAGATGCATATCTCTCGCCTTCTCTGTACACGGTTCACTGATTTCTATACCATCAAGATCGCGCTTGAGACCTTCCAAGGTATAGATAGAGAAACTATCGAATTCCAGATGACGAAGATAACGTTCAACAACTACTATCACGATTAAAATCCACCTTAGATTGAGTCACGTGTACGTCATCCTATTACAATATAATTGACATAACAAGTTAACTTCTTACTATATGATTCATTTCACGAATCATTTTTCGGATGACAAAAGAATTATATATATATATATATATATATACATATTTACTGTGAAACTACAACATTCACGAACCTAAAATAATCTTCTTCAATCGTCGTAGACTGCAACGTAGTCTCATTGATTACATTCAATATAAAGTCTCAGCCACATGCCTGACTCGACGACACAAAAGCAAAGAGCCAACGAAGCTTCGTCCCTTCGGAAAATCACAGGCAAAAATTGAGAAATACAATCGCGACAATTGAAAAGTGGCTCTGAAAGAACTGATTACACATTCAATTCCACGGGAATAAAAGGGAATAGAAGAATACAAGCACTGGCGTTACCCGTTGTGGGAGTTTCAAGTGGATACGGTGGAAGCGGAGCTACGAAGAAAAACGTCGACGACATTCATTTGTCCTCCATTCCGGATATTAAATGGCCCGTGTCATTCCGAAATGTGGAACGGTATCAAATCTGCCATCTCGCCTGTAAAAGTTTCGTTTTGTCCAGTGGTTTATGGCTCGGTGAAACCAAGCCGAGTTTCCCATCTACGCGGCCGGAGTGGCGGCGTCGAGCATTGTCCGACTCGAACCCGTTCCTTTTCACCCCCGGAATAGCGGAGAGGCCGTGATTAACCTCGGCCGTTCCTACCGCCGACGTGATATAAACGCCGTGACGATATCGCCTCGAGAAATGGAATTCCACACTGGGTAACCCTTTTCGACGTCATACCGGCTGATTTACTCGCGTGGTCCGCGGTTATCAGTTTCGCCTTCTGCCATCGGAGGCCGCATTCGGGAGATTTACAGGTTCGGCCAAGATCCGCGGCACACATCGCGCTTGTCTGCGGATCTACCGCATTCTAGATATCCCCGATCAGCGAACGCATCGCGTGACTCGGCCATCTAAATCCCCCGGTGACGAGCACCCGCATCCGCGAGATACCGGGATAATCGAATGACTCGCGTTCTTTCCGATAATCAAATCGAAAGTCATCGATAAATTGGTAAACTGTCTTGAGACACGCGAGGTGTCTCATTCGCATCGATTGACGCTATAATCTACTGAATTAGTCGTTGTTCAGGAAAATTTTGTGGAACTTGAAATCAAGGTGCCTCTGTCTAAAGAATAATAACTAACCTTGAAAGATACGCGTATAATTTCCCAAAACTGTAACTGGATACCGCAGAATCAAATGTTTACGGATGCATACAATGTATAATAAAACTATTTTTTGATACTTAGCTCGAAATGGCATAGGATTACGTGATATTCTAAAAAATATATAACACAGAACTACGTCACAGGTTCCGAAAGTGTTAGAACTATATACATAAATTATTATTAATAAGTTCGCGTAAATAACGTAATTCAAAGATGGCCCATTTCCCATCCCCAGAGGACCACTGCGTGAAATCGACTACGAAATGATGACGCCAGGAGCAGTACTTAACAGTAGCGTCGTGTAACAACGAAGGAACCGAAACGGCGGTGCTTATCACGACGAAAGGCCAGGTGGCTGCGCCAGGTTGCTTCCGCATTCACGAAAGAAGAGCGTCGTAAACAGGGCCGGCAGGCAAAAGCGAAGCGAGCGATGCGTTGTATCGCGAAGGCACGATGCGAAGGAGACATCGGAGGGTTCGTAAAGCAAACGAGCCACCTTATCGGTCGGTCCATCTGTATTCACGACATTTCTGGCTTATCTCTCCTGTTCTCTCGGTCCTTCTTAAACGGACGCTACGCGAACGAAAGCTAAGCGTACATCTCTACCTCCCTACCGCCGGTCTTCTCCCTCAGGAGATCGCTTGCTGGCACTCCAGCTAGGCCATACTGGCACTCCATCACATCAGCATCTCTGTTTTCCACTCTATCGCCCCGTCACATCTTCCCGCTCTACGGATTCTTTATCTTTTACCTCCTTCGTCCACGTTGTTCTCTCGTCTTCCTCTCCTCCGTCCTTTCGTTTCTATCCAGCGTCCATCTGCACTTCCATCCCTTTAACTCGCCGCTATGGTTCTTGCTCTCGGCCGGTTATCCGTGTGTACACCGGGAAAGGATGAAGAAAAACGAGCACGCCTCGAGATGAAAAGTCTTGCCACTCATCCGCGGCTAATCCTCCTTTTCTCTTGAAAGTCATCGTCGCGCCGCGCACGTTGAATCTTCCTGCTACGTCCGCGGACGCCGCGGCGACCGGATTAAGCTCGCCCCCTCGACGAATGATCGGTACGATCCCCTCCTCGGTGGCAGCCTACTCGTCGCCGTCGTAGCGCGACACGATTTCACGCTCTCGCGTGACGCGCGACGACCGGTATTCTCTAAGAAAATGAGGCTAAGTTCTCGGGACAAAGGGAAAAATCTTTCTCCCGAGGCGGTGCTTTCCACCCAGCCAGACCAGAAACTCCCCGGCACGGTGCGGCGCGTCGGCTTATGTAGGCCAGCCCAGAATATTCACCGAGCTGGATCCGCGAGGAGTTTATTATAGGTGTACGACGGCGGCGCGCATCCGCGCGAGGATCCTACTTTATGGAAACCAGGGATTACCGGGGGATTACTAGGTGGATATAATCGCTTATGTTCTTCCTAAAGCCTTAAGCAATGTTAAGCCGCCGGTTACGAGCTTTTTATAATTTCCCCGGAAACTCCCGCGGCTGAA